>NW_023458561.1:52129409-52130612 GCF_013731165.1 Rhagoletis pomonella | reverse complement strand
TAGAAAACGATTAGTGCTAAGCGTAACGGATATCCTCGAACTACATACATACATACAAACTTACATACATTCGTGTGTGCATGGAAATTGAAACAATTTCCAAACGAAATAATTTAAAAACGGCATACGGTGTTGCAATTTTTTTCTTTTGACAAAAGCCGAATTTTTGCAATAATTCTGTGCTTTTCAATAAAGAATAATTGCACTAAAAAAAAAAGTGTGTAAATGGAAAATAAATTCAATTACTACGACAGGGTTTTATGAGTCAGTAGATAACGCCCGTCACGCTGAACCTTAAATTTATATGAAAATTTTGTGAAAAGTTTGTTTTAAAAATTTAATAATTCACAAATCTATAGAAAATAAAGCCGATTTAGCAACGCTATCGAAAATAAACAAAGAACATTGTGCTCTGCAAATTCAAAAAAAAAAAAAACTAATTGCGCATAAAAAATGTCGGTCAAGTGGAAATTGACTAATGGATTACCATTCGCAGCAGCCCTGCTGGGTCTGTTCGCACTTATCACGGATACGCAAGCTGTGCAGGCGGGACGCGGCGGCGGACATCGTGTTCAAGGTAGGTGTTGTGTGTGGGTGAATTCTGCTGAGGGAATTCACAATAAAAACTGTCTGAAAAGACTTCAACATAAAACCGTCGCTAAAAATAGAAGTGTAGGAACTAGCGTATTGAATTTCATGTGTGCAATGACAATGAAATTAAATCCTTAAACCAAAATGCTAAGTAAAATTTAGTTGAAAATATTTTGAGCTAGCTTAAAAAAGGAATAAAGTCATGAAATAAACTAAAATAAACGTTAATATAAAGGAGCATTCTCTCGAGTGCCATCTACAGGGTTGCGTAATCACCGCAAGGATTTAAAAAAAAAGATATACCCAAACGTTTGTAACCATGTAATCTAGTAAAACTCGAAGTGTATTTTATTTCACCTTACAGTTGCAATTTTTTTCCCCAAATATAATACATAATTTCGGAGAGTTTCCTTAAGAGATTATTTAGTTCATATCGAGCCCTAACCGCCAAAATAACGTAAGCCACAGTTTTTTCGAAATTTTGGTGCAGAAATATTCCTAAAGTATTTAGATGCATTTCTGCATCAAAACGAAAATTTTGAATAAATTTTGTTTACATTATTTTGGCGGTTAGGGCTCGATATAATCGAATTGAGTATTTTGGTTGGTGTC
>NW_023458561.1:52117452-52129309 GCF_013731165.1 Rhagoletis pomonella | reverse complement strand
TCGATATAATCGAATTGAGTATTTTGGTTGGTGTCTCGACTTAAAATTAATGGATTCTTAATCCTGGAAGTGCTTCACTATTTTGACCCTGTATGCGGGCTTGTTAGTCGAAACGACTAACACCAACTTTGAATTGAAAAAAACAAACATGAAAAAGTTAAAAACGAAAATACATTTTATGTATTTTAGTTCCTTATAGTTTTTCAAACATATAACCAAAACATTAAATACATATTATTTTCTCTGTTACATATAATAAACAAAATGGTAAATGACTTCAGAGAGAGGTACGAAGCGAAACACGATTTTTGTTAGTCGAATCGACTAGCGAAGCACGTCCAGGGTTAAGCGTCGTAGTGTCTGAAAGCCGTACAATGACGGTATAAATGTTTTCAGGGGTATGTAACTACATTGAATTATTTTTGAAATATACATATATCGTCGCTACCATGTCAAACTATTGATTGTGCAAAAAATGATTTTTTCATTTTCAATACCTTGCGCATGCGTTTAGAATGATACGAAAGATACTTTAAGATACTACGACGCTTAAGGTGCTTTTTGAATACCCTATTTATTTCTCTCCTGGCATTAACAAAAAAATCCATTGGAAAATCTTAACATCGCCTATCCAGCACCATTACCATTATTATTATAATGGGCTATATGCACTGCGACCGCTAAAGTGATATATTTTGCGTGGTCCTCTGCTCTAGTGCTTTTAATGTAAGCTAGCACTTTCAAGGGCGTCTTGTTCCAAATTTCATATGGGTTAAGTGAGCTAGTCGTCGTCTGGCAAGAGCGTCACATTCACAGATAATGTTTTCTGGCGTTTCGTCGTCCAGCTCACAAAAGCGATTGATGTTTGTTTCTGAGAGATACATTTTTGCTGAGGTGATAGCGCAGGAATCAGTGTGACGTGTAGTAACCCCAGTAAGAATTTTGAGGTCCTCTTTACCTAAATTGAATAGTTCCTTTGAAGCTTCCTTTGAGAGGCAGATAAATCGTTTGGCTTGTTCCTGCCCTGGACTTCCCATCTAGTGCTTATAGAGCATTTTGTCTGCGGTAGTACGTGTTTCGCCAGGCAGTTAGCCTACTCATTGCCATCATGTTCCCCATGCCTCGGTACCCATCATATTAAAATTGTATTCTTGACTCCAAGAATATGTAAGACATTGAGGTAATCATATACTAGCTGAGAACTTATTTTGTGAGACTTCAGGGCCAGTAGGGCTGCATGCAGATATATTTCGATGATTCTCTAACACAAATTTCTATTACATGAATCTCCGCTTGAAATATGGTGCGTATCGATTTTTCGAAGTTAAACCAGCCCCAGTTTTCCAATTTTCAATATTAGATCCATCTGTGTTCCAAATCTCACCATTCCATACATCTCTATTTGCAATTTGTACCTCGAATTTCCTAGAGAATTCTAGTTTTGGAAACATTACATTGCGCATTTCGCAATATGGGCTAAATAGTGAATGTCTCTAGGACCTTCATGTGAGCCGTCATATTTCAGATTTACAGGTTGCAGGTGTTTGGATTCTCAGTGCCGCTGTGGTCGCCTATTTTTTATTAAAAGTGTATTTCTTAAATTAAGAGTGTATTTCTGCCATGAAAAACGGCTTCTCAGCGGCTTCTCGGCGTAAAACTGTAGGTCCCTCCGCTTTGTGGGACAACATCAAGGCGCACACCACAAATCGGAGGAGAAGCTCGGCCCAAAACTAACATATGTGTAAGCGCCAGTCTATTATTATTATTATTATTTATAAAAAATAAAATAGATTTAATAGAGCTCATTAACGAAGTGACGTTTTAATACAAATTTTCGATTTATAAAGCAGTTACAGAGCTTTCTTAATTTTTTGAGTGGGGCTATGAATGGATTTGCCTGGTTGGTAGACAAACTGGTTCTTGTTCAGAAGCCATTCCCTTAGGTTGGCTTCTTTGATATGCTGATTCAGTATTTTCCCCCTCTTTATTCCTGTAATCCCTTGTTAGAGTTTTTCCACACATTGGGCCGTATGAATAAAAATAAGTAATTGCTTTTTCTTCATTTCAGACCTTTTACTCAATTTATTCAAATAAAATTGAAGTAAAAGGTATGAAATTTCAAGCAAAAGCAATTTCTTTGTTTTTATTCATACGGTTCATTGATTTCGCCAGCTAGCTCGTTTGGATTTCCTCAACTGCTTGTTGTAGGAAGTTTTTTAGCGCAAGTTTATACGGATTACAATCGCCCGTAGTTTTTGCCAATGAATTTTTGGTATTTAAAAAATTTTGCAATTTTTAATTTTTTTTTTTAATATTTTATATTTTTATTCACCAATTTTTATGAGCTTGAGGCCGTTTCTAGTGAAAACTTATTGTGGAGTGGCTGAGTCAGTGGTGATCGTCAGTTCGAATCCTACTGAAAGAAGTCTGATGAGGAAATGTGGTGATTTCCAAAATAGCTATCACTTCTACCATTTTTTCAAATTATTGTTGCTTTTCCACTAGAAACGACCTCAAGCTCATAAAAATTGTTGAATATAATTGTTATAAGGCCATAAAAATAACAAAAACAAATTTTATATCTTTTTTTTTTGAATTTTCAAATTTTCATGAATGTCTTTAATTTCGCCCCATAAAAAATTTAGATTTTGATATTTTGATGTACTACCCTAATGCACATATACATAATATAAAGCAACTACATTTCACTTTCAGCTGCTATGGCCAATGTATAACCACATAAAATCGAGAGGGTCTGGCTATATACAAGCAAATAAGTATATGTATAAGATAATGTATTGCTAAACGTTGTGCGAAAGTTTCTATACACATTTGTTGTTTTATTCACACGCATATATTACAGTTATAATTTTATTGCGCTTAATTTCCTTTGTTACGGACACATCAATGCAAAAAAAAATCGCACGAATATGAGTGCAAAAGAAACGACGTGACGTGAGAAAACAAAATAAACTGGCATAATTTGTAAGAATAGTAGCAAAAACTTACAGCAACAAGTAGATATGCGCGCAATACAAACAGAGAACTAAAAAGAACGCACAAGAGAAACTACGAAGCGAGAGGAAAACAAATTATATGAAGCAGCGAAATATTGCTGGGAACGCACGCCATCACCATTAAAGTTTCGGTTGCTAATATTTTTTTCCGCATAAATTAAAATAGAAAAAAAAATTTAATTGAATAATGCGTTGCCTCAAATAAATCAGCATTTAACCGACTGCCCACCTCTTTGCCATCAATCAATCATTATTCGTCATTTTCAGCTGAAGATGTGCCCGCATTAACAAGTCAACGCCCGCTGCCTCTTCAGACACCTCCTTCTTTGTCAAATCAAGCAATGAACTCATCTTTTACACTTCAACGCTTCGGCAGCTATGTCTCGATTGTTGTTAACCTATTAAACATTGTTGCTATTTTCATTTGACAACCAACACATTAAAGCTTCAAAATTTATGCAGCAAAATAACTACTTGGCTTTGGAAAAAAAAAAATGTGCGCATGCGTACAATAACCACTAAATGAATCTTGGGTGTAACTAATAAATTCGCTGTCACTTTTGACAGTTGTATCAATGCTGCACCGATTTCACTAATTTTTACCATAGCAGACGCTCGTTCACAGCTTTGTTGTCGCACAACTACACTACACGCAAATTAATAGAGTGTTTTTGATTTAGACATTAATCGCCTGCTCATCAGCAAATAATTGGCTACTGTTTTTGACGCCATCACCGCTGAGCTGGTTCAGAAACGAAAGTAAATACATAATTAATAATTACAATGCTTAACTGCGATAGAGTTCGTTGCCAGTATCGCATCTGCTGTTTGAGAGTGAAGAAAAACACATGAACAAGTAAAATGTGTTGATAATGTAGACATATGCGATTTTGCAGACAATGTGAGAGAAATTTAAGTCGCACATAACAAGTGTATATTAGTTGATTTTATTTGCAACTACATTCAGTCACTATTTATGCAGGCATATGCAGAAAACTGCAGTGCATTTGTAAACGGCGAGTTCGTTGCTTGAGTCTTTTGATTTGCATAAATATTTTATGTTGCAGCTGAGTTCGTTGTACGATCGCTTGCTTGTTCGGTTGCTCGCTCAATCACTCACTCACTCACTCACTCACTCACTTGCTGGTTCATTCATTGCGTGATATATTGCAATTAATCAGCATTTCAGCGCTGGCGGATTTTTCTTATTAATTAACAGCAACTGGTCATTATTATATTAGAATTGTAAGAGGAGAAAAAATATTTAAAAGAAATAAAATACATACAATACATATGAAAATTTGTGTGTGTTGCATTGTTGAGTAATATATAGTGCATTTGCATGATACACATAGACGTGTGTATGTATTTATGTGCTCATTATTGCTTTATTGCATAGTGCATGTGATTAAACTATGTCAGTGCATATGTATGTTTGCCTCTCAGCGCAGACACTATTTGCATATTGTTTAAGATCATATTTTGCTGTAGTTAAATACATTGTATTTGTCAATTTGTTTCACTGAAGAAAATGGTAAGAGCATAGCATTTTAGTTTAATTTCTTTTTAAAATTTTCTTGGTTTCTAATAATTATAATACATATGTATATATCGAGCGTTCCATACCAAAACGGACGGGGTTCATACTTCATGTGTTTGATTTGTTTCAAATTTTTAAGGTTGATGGATAAACATAAATAATAAATAAATATAATCAAAAAAATTCGAAAAAAAAATTTTTTTAAATTTTAACTTTGTAATGTACACATTTTACTCAACATCGGTGTAAAAAAATGCATAACTCCAATTATTGTAGAGTGCACCCCATAATACTATACTTAAATATTGCGCAATACTAAGAGCTACCATTGCGATTTTTAAAATTTTTTTTTTAAGTGCCATATTTTTAAAAAACAATTTTTTTATCAAAAAATTTGTATGTGAACAATTTTTCAAGCAAAAAAAAAATTTAATTATTTTTTTCTCATGCAGAATTAGTATGTATGTGTGATTTTTTTTAAATTTTTTCCCCCGGCCCCGTTCTCTAGATATTTTGAAATCTATTAAATCGATTTGTTTTTGTTTTTGTGTTGTAAAGTTTTTAAAAATGTATAAATCAAGCTCAAATTTCATATTAATGCATTATTTATATTTATCCACCAACCATAAAAATTTGAAACAAATCAAACACATAAAGTGTGAACCCGTCCGTTTTGGTATGGAACGCTCCATATATTTGCTGTGCTACATACAGCTATTGTAAAGACAATTAGTTATCATGACCACACTTTTAATATAAAAAAAAATTGTAAAGCCCAACCTCGATTGGGTTACTCCCAGCTTTTGTTATACGTATTTTACTCCCCCATAGCTAAAACTGAGACATCATAATTTTCACAATTTCGTAAATACCGGCAAACTTTGAGCTTTGAAGTTTAAAGTCTCCCGCATCACCTTTTAAGCAACTTCAAAACGGTAATTATTTTTAGCAATCTGCTAAAAAAAAATCAAACTGCACAAGTTCAACGCAAAAACTAGATGAATAAAAACTAAATGCGAAATATTCGACCACGAACTCAAAAAAAAAAAAATTCAAGCCATTCTCATATGTAGGACATGAGCATTTTCCATTTGATACACACAAATTCACACACATGCAAGTACATATTTGTATGCAAGTGTTTTTCACATGTATGTACATACGTGTTGATTGCGCCAAACGACATCAGTCAGCAGCACAAACGAGCTACTCACCAACCTACCAACCAACCAACCAGCTAGTCAAGCACTCAGTCGAAATGCAGCTGCAGACATTGACAAATGCCGGTCAGTAGTTGGTTGCATACATGCAGCATGCAACACCAACAACATGAAGTTGAATGAAGAAGTTGATTACAAACAAAAACAATGCAACCAAAGTGGCATGTTGTCATTTGAAATGTTATTGCCACCACTGCTGCCGTTAGCGTTGCTGCTGGTGCTTGTCGCTTGTGATGTGCAATGGAAATATTAACCAAAATGAGTGGTAAAAGAACGACGGCGACTAGAGCCACAAAACGTAAACAAATAAAAACATTCGACTAAAACAAGAAATGGATTAAGAAAAATATTAAGCGCTGCGAAAAAATTGTTAACATGCGTGCAACAATTTAACAAAGAGTACTGTGCTACCTGCACAAACATACATGTGTTTGGTATGTGTGTGTGTGTAAGCTCATGCATTTTTTTCTTTAAGTATATTTGCTTACATTTGTGTGCTACTTAGCCAAGTTGAAGAAAGTATTACAGCAAATGAAGCGCTTGAACGCCGCGCATGCAACAGCGGCACATATTCCATTGCATTGCATTACGCTGCGCTGAGCCGTGCCGCGTTGAAGTGATGTGCGCGCATGTATGTGAGCATGCAACAAGTAACAATAAGAACATCAACAATAGAAAACGTATACAGAAAAATGGCGCTGTCAGCGAATTGCGTAAAAATAGCACAAAGCAAATGCGGCTGCTGAACGGCGAATGGTGATTAACGCTTTTCGCAGTCATTTCGCCACTGACAGAACAGACAGTGATGACAGTAATACGCTGTAAATTTTCCAGCAAATTTAGTTGTCTTCACTCAGTAACTTTTTGATATTTTCATCCAACTACTTAGATTCGAGTATGTCAATCACTTTTCGTGCCGCTTCGCCTCGATCTCTGCCGTTATCGTAGAGATAAGAGCAATTCGTTTTATTTACAGACATTGGAGATCGAAGACAAAAGGGCAAGTATGGCTTAGATAAATGCAAGACTTTTTCAAGACAAATGGAAGACAGTTGGCAAGATACTAGTTAGAAAGGTTTT
This sequence comes from Rhagoletis pomonella, assembly GCF_013731165.1. Taxonomy (NCBI): domain Eukaryota; kingdom Metazoa; phylum Arthropoda; class Insecta; order Diptera; family Tephritidae; genus Rhagoletis; species Rhagoletis pomonella. The sequence continues at coordinate 52,122,452 of NW_023458561.1, read as the reverse complement.
GTTTATTCCGGCACGAAAATCTTACAAATAAAGCCATTCATTGCCAACTTTCATGGTGAAAAGCTCTTTTGGAAGAAAATAGTTGAGCATGTTGCAAATGCTCACATTCTAAATATTTTTGAAGAGGGTTACCACCTGTTTGGAAATTCAAAATCCGTTTAAATAAAATGTTCAATAAAATATTTTAGTGTACATATGTAGGTAAGTATAAAACGAGAGAGGTTTAAAAAGCTGGATTTCGAAAAGCGTTTTTGAGAGGGTTACCACTCATTTGGGAAGTCAAAAAATTTGGATTGGTTAAATTAAAAATTTGGATGAAGGTTGCCACCTGGTTGTATGTTCGAAATCAATTTAATTAACAAGTTAAACAAAACATTTTAATATGTGTGTCATACATACTTATGTATCAAGCGAGAAATGTTTTAAAAAACCTGAGTTAGAAGAGTTTTTTTTTAAGAGGGTTGCCACTTATTTTGAAATCAAAATCAATTTATGTAATAATTTAAACTAAAAATTTTAATATGAGTATCAAACAGGAGATGCTTCACATTGAAAATATCTTGGGCGAAGGTTGCCACCTGGCTCTAAATTCTGATACAATTTAATTAAGAAGTTAAATAAAACATTTTAATATGGATGTCAAACGAGAGAGGTTTAATAAAGGTTTATTTCCAAAATATTTTTGAAGAGGTTTGCCACCTGTTTCGGAATTCAAAACTAACTCAACTAATGAAATAAAAGAACTATTTTGATATGGTATCAAGCGAAAGAAAGCTTTATTTCGAAACGATTTTTGAATGGGGTTGCCACCTGTTTAGTAATTAAAAATCATTTTATTTTAAAATTTAAACAAAATATTTCAATATGTAATAGTAAATTTTTTTTTAAACTTTTTAATGCTTATTTATGAAATATTTTTGAATGGGGTTGCCACCAGTTTAACCTCTAGTTCAATTTATTTAGAAGTTAAATGCAAGATTTTAACGCAGGTGATTAAGGGCCGATTTCATAATAAAATTAAAGAATATTTTAAACTTTAACGGATGCTTTATTTTGTTGATCGATTTCAAATACCTAAAATGGAAATCTAAATGACATAAAGGTCTCTTTTGTAGGAAAAAAGTATGAAATTTTCAAAGTTATAATTAAATATTTATGATAATCAGCTGATGTAATTCCGCCGAGATCAGCATTGCCAACTTTGATATTTCCATTTAAATTAACCTTTTAATAAGTTTCAATGGCCGTTGTATTATGAAAACACTTTTTGTTTAAAGTGCACTTAAAGGACACCTTAACTAAAAGGAAACTTTTGCAAAACGAACGTTAAGTGTTTCATTATGAAATTGGCCCCAAGGAAAGCAGTAAGAGACAGTTTTGCTCCAAAGTATTTTTGAAAAGTATCGCTAACGGTTTTAAAAACTAAATATCCAGATCCAGTCACTTATATGCGTCTCGCTTATGATTCCTTTATTGAAAAAGATATCCACCTGATATGTGTAAAAAAAAGAACTTATTTCCAGGCGTTTATCATTTTCTTAAATACAGACATAAGTATACATAAGTATACAGATGTAAAAGGTATATATCTATTACTAGCAATAAGGGCAAACTTCCGGAACCGTGTACTTTTGTGTCACTCACATTTAAATTAATTTTATTTATGCAATTTTACTTTTCATAAAAAACTTGGGCCATTTTGATAACAAATGTGACGTGTTCTTGTAACTTATTTAATTTTTTTTTTTATTTCGATAATGTCATTTTAATTTTTTTTTTGACGTGGCACTTTGGGTACCTCTTGAAAGTTTTTCGAGTATAACTTTTTCAGCGCATAACCTTCTTAAATACTGTCTTGAATTTTTTTTGAAATCGGACAAAAACCACGCCCTCTAGCAGTATCGCTAACATTGAGTCTTCAAAAATTTTCGTTTTTTACTTATAACTCTTTAGGCATTTGAGAAAACTCACACAATTAGTTAATGTTTCCTCAATGGATTTCAAACAATTTGATGTATCATTTATTTTTGTGCATTCAATTTCAAAATTTACATTTTTTTTGCGGTTCCTTAGATTTGCCCATACATATGTATATGTCTCAATTAGCGTCTTAAATGGTTTATGACGAGCAAAAGCAAGCAGCAATCCAATCATGTCATGTATATTGCTGAGACCTGCCACATAGCAAACATACATACGTGCATACATCACATTGTGGCAATTGCTTTGAAATATTGCCAACAATGTATATATATCTACGAGTATGCACTTGTTGCAGTTGTCGCCAGCTGGTTTAAATTTTTTTCGCCATATTTTATATAGTAACTGCCTTGTTTACAACGCTTCTTGTGTGTGTGTTTTCTTTTTTGGCTATTTTTTACTTTTAAATTTACAACTGCTTTTCATTAGTGTCCCACAACAACAAATTGAAAAGAAAATATTGCAAATTTTAGCAATTTTAATTTCAGCTTTTTTTTTTAATTTCCTTCCTACATGCCCATTTCCACTGCTTTCTTGTTGCAGTTTTTGTGCACTTACCACGAATATGTGCGAGTATGTGTTACTGACACAATTATTTAAGTAACCTGCAGCTAGTACATACATACATACATACTGTCATATGTGATATAGTTGAACGAGTTTTGAATTATGACATAATTTCAAAGTTTATACATATTTACGTATATACTTCTTTACTGCAGTTAAATTACTTAAGTGTTGACAATTACTTCTTTTGCTCCACTTTTTTCAGGTTTTTATGTTTTGAAATTGAAATACTTTTTATTCTGGTTATTATTGTAAAACTTTATGTTATTTCTTCATTCAGTAACTTTTTGTAACTTACATTGTTGCACTATCGAACGACATTCATTCATGAATGAATGAATGGCTTTTTTACTAGTTACTTGCATGCACTACTTATTTGGCTTGTTGCCTTTTGAAGGTGATGTCAGTCGACATGGCGTATAAGCGACATTCGAATGACATAAAAGTCTCTGCAGGTGCATATGTACATACATACATATATATGTAGCTATTAAAGAGATGTGTGTTATATGGTTTTAACTTTTACACTTGCTGGAAAAGAAATCAAAAAAATAAATGACATAGGCCTATTAAAAAACTTTTTTGAAAAAATAAACGCTATTCATACTCGTATATGCAGGTATTTGATATTTTGTACAAACAAATGCTTTAATTTGGCTAACAAAATGACAACGAGTCAACATTTTACAGAACTTTTAGCAACTCTATGTAGACTTGTAAAAATGTTGATTTAAAAAGAACTTATTCGCTGATTTTTGCGCGCGGCAATAAATTTTACACACAAAAAAATTAATATATATTCGCAAAACTAGAGACCAAAACAAGTAAACCTTAGTTTTTCTAACCATGACTGCAGAATTTTTCTTAAAGAACTTTGAAGTTTTAAGCATATGATTACTTCAGAAAATTATTTAAGAAAAAAACTCAGTTAAATATAAAATAACAATATGGACAGAAAATAAACTAGTAAATTCTCTAAAATTCAAAACGATAAAATTTTTTAGATATTTTAAAGTTGTATCCTTGAATATCCTTGAACATCTTCAATGTATTTTTTCTATTTGTTTTTAAGAACTATTATGCACATAACTACATTCTCCTAAAGTATTAAAATTATTTGAAAGGACATTTTCAATACCTATTCTGAACCAAAATTTTTAAACTATAAAAAACCTTTTTTATTTTGTAAAAAAAAATCCAACGCCAGAGAGAAAAAAGAGATAATTCTATCATATTAAGCAAGATTAAATTGTTTTCCTGAACAAGAACGAATAGATATTGAATATATTTTTTTTAAATTGTATCCTTGAATATCCCTGAAAATTGTCAATATTTAATTTGTGGTTAAGGACTATTATGCACACGACCACATCCTCGAATTTTGTATTGGTCCTTGTGAGCCTAAATTTTTAAATTAAGCAAATTTTTTGTTTTGTTTTTGTCCCATACTATCATTTAATATAGCACTGAGTTTTAAAAAAGAATTATCAATTTCATATGCCTTTGAATGCTCAAAGTCCTCGAAAAAAAGCGACGTCAGAGAGAAAAACTAAGAATGCATTTTCATTATATCTGGTAAATAGTTTCGTAAGTATTACGATTGACTCGGGTGCCTTGAATTTTTTTTTGATTTTGTCGCATTGATATTTAGTATTGTGAATTATTTTTTCATCTTTTGCGATTTCTGAGAAAACGTTTTTTTTTATCCTGATACTATCAGTTGTGAAAGTTGCTCCTTTCAGCCTTTATTAACTAATTGTAATTTTTCTATGACACGAATATTGAAAAAAATGTATTGAAAATTTTTTAATAAAGCCGAAAATGAAGAAGTATCTAAAATTTTTTTTGTATTGCGGGTTTTTGCATGCAGGAAAATTTCTCATAAGCACGTAGAGTTGAGTTGTTTAAAGTTAAACAATCACTGAAAATGCTAATTGATATATGGCTTAGACGTGTTTCCTCATAAGGAAATTATAAAATATTTATTCGTACCCATGCATATCCATACAGCGAGTAAAAAACAAATCTTTACATATTCATACATATGTGTATATGTACAAACACAAGATAATTTTTTATGTTACAAACATGCTTTGTATTGTTTCCTAGTGATTTTCTTCTGCATTGCCCTTATCTCTTTTGTTTATGTTTAAGAATAAATTTTTATTTTAATAATGATGGAAACTTTCACACCGAATTTAAGCCAGTGAAGGAGAGCAATCTATCAGCGTGTGGAAATTAAAGAAAATGTATGTAAGTACATGCCATTGCGAAGATAAAGTTACACGCAAATGGAAAAAAAATACAATTTTTAATGAAGCTCGTAATTTCCCTTTCGTACAGATACCACGAAGGAAGTATGTCACAAAATAAAAAGTGCGTGACCTATCAGTGGCTGATAGCAATGAATAAATATTTATATTTTTACATATATATGTTCCTTGCATTTTTTT
>NW_023458561.1:52113226-52117352 GCF_013731165.1 Rhagoletis pomonella | reverse complement strand
TGCGTTTTTTTTAAAAAAAAAGTTATCAAGCTCTTAAAAAATCACCCGTTATAAAAATTATGTAATTATTTTATTTGAATTCAAAAAGTGAAGTTCGTTTTTTTCTAGAAAACCAAGTTTTCAAAATTTCTCTCTGACGTTAGGATTTTGCTTAAAAGGCCTTTAAATTTTAAAGATATGATTAATTCAAAAAATTATTATAAAAACTCAGTGCGATGCAGAAAAATAAAAAAGGTATCAAATCAAAAAGAAAAAATTCTGTGGAACTAAAAAAATTTTAAATTCTTTGACGCGAAAGGGTGAGTAGGTACCAAAAATGCTTGTTTAAAATGTTAACCTTGAACATCCTTGAAGTAATTTTAACTTTATTATCTTAAAAAATTAACGAATTAACTAAAAGAGCATTTTCTATATCTATTCGCCTTGCCAACCAAAAGACTAAATTTTTTTCATTTCTACAGAATTTTTTCTTTGATTTGGTACCCATACTATTATTGTTCTACATTGCAACTGAATTTTTTTAAATAAGTTTTTGATTTCATCATATTTTTGAACTTTGAAAACCTTACGTCAGAGAGAAAAACTAAAAATGTAGTTTCACTATATCTGACCCATAGTTTTGTGCATATATTGATTGTTATGTGTGTTTTGAAATTTTTTTTATTTTTACCACGCAGAGGAGGTAATAGATGATTACCATTTGCCTACCCACCTACTTTTTGATCCAGTAAATAATTTTTTTTGTATACATAAATAATATAGAAAATCCATACATAAATTGTTTGCGCTTTTACAGAGTAGTTAAAAAATTAAAAAACGTTATAAAAACTAAAGTTCTTATATTTAGAATTTCTTCAAAAAGTCCTGAGATTTATTACAAACAAAAATTAATTTATTTCTTTAGTACTAGTTTTTCAATTCTATTAAGCCTTTAGTAAGTAATCTAATGATAATGGCACAAAACTGAATATTGTAAGGAATTTAGTTAGGGGCTTTTTAGCAAGCTTTAAAACAAACACCATATAAATTCACACTTCAAACTTTGTAGAAAAATTATAAATATTCTACAAATTTTCACCAAAATTTAAATTTTTTTCATCAGAATATTTAGAGAAAAATTACCAAAAGTCTGGGAAATTTTTCACTAACTTAAAATAAACTTTAACTTAAGATAAAATTTTGACAACCTTCCACAAAAATATTTGCGACTGTAAGCCTTCTTAAACCTCTTTCTTTCGGCAGTCGCATTACAATATTTACTCAACTTATGAATTAGCATAAATTGCAATTCTCAAATTATTATTTTTCAACAACTTAAGCTAGGCTTCTAGGAATACATTCGTAAGATCTCTCTTTAATTCCATGCATTAGTTTGCGAGTGAAGCGCGTACAAACCTACACACAGACAGACAGACACATATTTTGAAACATTTTTTATTTGGCTTTTCTAAAAAAATACCACCTATTTTAATTTTTCTTTAATATGTATGATGTTACAATTTTGTTATATGTACATTGGTATAGATTCAATACTTACAGTATATGTGCCTTTGTAAAATTATAAGTGGTAAAATAACACTGATTTCGTATGCAGTTCAGATGTTTTCGTTTGGAATAGTTGTTATTTTAAATAAATGCGCAAATACTGTACTCTACCTGTCTACTTGTGTCAGAACTGTATATGCACCGCCGAATAATATTAAATGTAGAAATTTCATAATTTCATTAAAAAAAAAAAACTATGTTACAATTTCAACATCAGCAACAAGAAACAAGTAAAACTACACAGACACGCATTCAACACACACACACACACACTCGGACGTACCACACACATCACAAATCTGAGTTAATGTGTGCATAAATGACAAGTTGTGGTTACTTGCAATAAAATATGGTTAATGTAACTGTAACAGTAACACAAAATAATTACAACTCATACACATGTATGTATATGCATACCTACATCCATACATATGCTGTCGGCTACAAGTAACTTCAATTATCGATTGGTGCGCTGGTACGTATGAGTGATTAAATCGGCATTTGTGGCTCTAACAACATACATACCTACTTGTTGTAGTTGCTGGCCTGTCTGTTGCTCTGCTGACGAACAACAGTGGGCGGTGAACATTCGTTCAACTTAAAAATTAACAAAGCAAACATTAGCAATGTGTATGTATGTACATATGCATGTGCCTAAGAAATAACAACAACAACAACAACAACAACAAATATGTAGCTAGTGTAGTAAGTAAGCTGTTGGCGGTGCGCTAAAGACAGGCTGTCTGTGGCAGTTAAATGGAAAAGGCATACCTATTGCCATATAAGCACATACACAAATGTAATTACATGTACATAGATATGTATGTATGTATGCATGAATCCTAAGCGCACATTGATACATGTAATTTTGAGGCGAAATTTTTTGCAAATATTTCCAAAGTAGCACACTATTAATTAGAGTATAACTAAGTATGGCAACGAGTAGTGCTGCTGGCCTGTTATTGTTGATTGATTGGTTCACGTAAATGAATTTTTATGATTTATGTCATACACTCGTTTATATGCCTGCACAATATTTTTCCCCCTTTTTACCCTCTCGGTAAAGCGATTGCTAACTGCGGCTAGGCCAACAGCAATGTTGTTCTTGTCTTGTGTGCAAAAAAGTCGCTTGGAATTTTGTCAAACAACAATTTCTGTGTATACATATAACCGCTATATTCCCTTTTTCTCGCATAGCTTAGGTACTTTTACAGCCATACAATTAGCCTAAAACAGTGGCGTGCAATTTTATATAACCTCGCTTGATTTTTGTCTTCCAGTAAATAAACGAAGCTTTTTGGCAGCTTAAATATAATTACATAAAGCTTACAGCTTAAACTGTAAAACGATAGCGCCGCGTAAATGATTTTCCCTTGTTTTAAATCGCCTTTGAACCAACCGACCTACTCTCGGCCTTCGCCCATGCACACACACACGCACACACAAGGCTTGCAGTTAGTTACTCATACGCCCCGCCCGGCTAATTAGCCAATGCGTTTTGTTACACACCAAATGCGGAAATCTCACATATGTACACCACTAAGCTGTAAGGCATGTAAGGAATTAAAAAACAAACGTATGCGAATCGAACGTAATTTATAGTTTTAAAAATCCGATTTTAATTCCTCACTAAATTTTTACTGCCGTAAAAGCGTTATATTGTTTGCAAAAAAGGCCTAACAAAAATCACAATAATGGTTTCTATTTTTTTTTTCATCCTTTGCAATAACTGAATAGCTCACTTATCTGCCAGCAAACAATCACTATATCGTGGCTTCTATGTATTATTATTTTTTTTTTTTTATCGCTACCACTTTTGGTAGCGGTTATCAAAGTTTACAATTCATTTTTATTGCCAGGCCGTTTAGTTTTTATACCCAAAAAATACGTTTGATGTAATCAATTGATATTGATTGTATGATGAATATTTCTTTGTGGATAAAGTAAAGCCGCTTACTGAAAATGGTTAATAGGCTTATTAGCTTAACAATATCTACTTTAAAAAAAACTGACTTATTTTAATGAGATTCAGTATTTTACAGCTATTCACAATTCATTTGCAGTTGAATAGAGATGAGTATTACAGTCGTTACTTTTACTTTTACATATTGAGTTATGCATACGCATGCAAGCACATACAAATGGATGCGAATTTGTGTGTGAATTTGGAAAATGATAGACATTTTTTTTTGAATTTTTCATTGCAAAAACGTGGAAGTATTTTAATTTTGCACACAATTGGGAAGTCATTTACATTAAAAAGTGTTTCAAGCTATAGTTTATACGTCGAAGGCAAGGTTGTGGATTTCTTGACTATCGAGTGCAAATGTACCTAACTAAAGTCGTTTTAAGTGAAAAAAGGATCAGTCCAGCGTCTTCGTCTTGACATGCATGCTGAGTCGGAGCCACAGCCGCTAAACTTAAACATAGAATACGTGATATTATTAAGATCAAAATCAAGTTAAAAACGGTACATGAAATATTCGTTGCGATTGTATTGAACTGAATTTCATAAACCTATACGAATTGCAAAATATTAATAACTAGCAATTACCCGGCGTGCTTCGCTGCGCCTTAAATG
>NW_023458561.1:52108056-52113126 GCF_013731165.1 Rhagoletis pomonella | reverse complement strand
GTGTCTATAGGTACATACATAATTTGAATTTTATATATATAGATTAGCAATAGAGAAGCAGATCTACATTAACTTCAATTATATGTACCATCAGCTTATAAATACATATATGCCATGACGTGTATCACTACTACGGTTCATTACAACGCTTTTATCAACTTGCTTTTATTTCCTTTTATACTGCAGGAATTTGCATTATTTTTATATAAGCCTAGGTCCCCGTATCAGTATTCTTCTTCGTGTTCGTGCTCGTCTTCGCATTGTCTTCATCTTCGGATTTGTTCATAAGTTAGCTAAGCATTCTGAAACAGCTGGTAACCCTCCAAAATATAGTCAGGAAATAAATAAATCTCTTGCGCCTGATATTGTGATACCTACATATTTCACATGCCAGATGAATTAAATTAAATTTGGTTTTTTAAATGCGTGACAACGCTCCTAAATACAGTTCAGAAATAAAATCTTTTTGACCCATTTAATTTTATACCCATATTTTTAGTAATTGCTTTAGCTTACTAAATAATTTGAGTTTACCTTTTTAAACAAATGGCAACCCGCTTTAATATTCTAAATATTCAAACTAAGGATATATTACTACCTTCGCTTCACGTCATATTTTAATATTTTGTTTAACTTATGCATACTTCAATTAAATTCTATTTTGAAAACAGGTGGCAACCCTATTTAAAATATTTTAAAACCAAAACATTGTTAAACATTTTTCGACTTACACACATATTGCGATACAAATTTAAATTATATATATAACTCCCTTAATTCAAGTTGAATTTAATTTATGCAAAATTTGGCAACCCTCTTAAATAAAGTTCAGAAAAAAACCTTTTTAACCCATGTTCATTTGACTTTCCAAATAATATGAGTTTAACATTTCACATAGGTGTTACCTTTTTCGCCTGGCACTTATATTGTGATACATATTTAAATTATCTTATACCCTTAATTCAAATTTAATTTAATTACAAAATCAGGTGGCAATCCTCCAATATGCAGTTTAGAAAAAGAGGTCTTCAAAGCAATTTTGATTTATAAACTTATTGAGGTAATTTATTTAACCTATTGCTTATATTGAATCTATCTTTGTAACAAGGCGGCAACCCTCCGCAAAATGTTTTCAAACCACAACCTCTTTCGGCTGACAGCCATATCAGGATACATATTTAAATTTTCTGCCTTTATTTAAGTCGAACTTGCTTGTTGAAACAGGTGGCAACCATACTGCATATATTTAAGAAATAAAGCCTTTTGAAAACCATTTCGATCGATACTCTTAGTGTAATAATTGATTTAACTTAAAAATGGCAACTTTAAAAAAAAAAATAATTAAAATTTGTTGCACATCCACAGGCCAAGTCCTTTAATTTGATACAGATCAGATATGACGAACAAGTGTTTGCTTATTATGTACAATGTAATATGGGAAATTATTTGTGCCCATATATTTGACTCAAACAAACATACCTAGAAAATATCAACCAATACTTCCCATATACCAAACGAAAGGACAAAACTTGAATTTTTGATTAAAGAAAACAAAAACAAAATCGTTCGAGCGGTTTTGGAGCATTTTAGTAATAAAAACCTTGCAAATTTTTTCAACAATTTTATGCCTTAAAATGCTCAATATTTGTTGAATTTATGCAAAATTTGTACACGATAATATTTATTTTTCTCCAAAGAACCAATATCCTTAAAATAAAATTGCATCTGCAAATCATAAGTTGCTAGAGCACTTTAAAGGCTCAAAATTGACTCCAAAATAAGCCAATATGTACCGTTCTTCCTAGAACAGAAACCGATTAGATTACATACAGAAATGCATATGTCTATAAGTTGGAATTTTGTCTTTGAAACGCCACACTTTTCTTTGAAATCGCTTCACAAGTTCTCGTACAATAAGCGTTTTCGTGAAGCTCTAAAAATTACAAATACGACATTTGAGCATAGCCTCCATATCGAAACGTAAGACGTCAAAAGCCCTAAAAAGTAGTCTAAAAAAAAAATCTCTGAAACCAACGCGATTTTTCAGCCGCACTTGATTAGGCTAAAAGTGTATGGACAATAAAACTGCTTACCCAGAAATTATGCACAGTTTCAGATTAAAAAGTGGAAATTTTAATGAATTTTTTTGAATTTGCCTAAATTTTGTATAAATTTCAAACTGTTTTTGGGTAAAGCTTGAACGGTATTTTCTTAGAAAGATAACCAAAAAAATTTAACTCGAGGTTTGACCAAAAAATCCGTTCTAAAAACTGACGGTTTTCTAAAACAGAATTCATAAAGTTTCCTCATGATAACATGGGGTGTCAACCTACGAAGTCGTATTCGGTACAAATTGAACATATAAAATCAACAATATATATGTATGTATATACTTCGAGTTATTCAGTTGCTTTAAGTAATATTATCGTTGTAATTTATTTAGCCAAACACGGGTTTTTACAAAAAGTAAACATTTATTTGAAACAGCAAAATGTTTTTCTTCGAGCTTCTGTGCACGTATCCTTTCATTTCCCGTTTCACTCGCAAGTTGATTAAGTTGTTAAACCAGCAGAAATAGCAACTGAAAAATCAATAACAAGCAAGGCAATTATTAAATAATCAGTTAACATTATGTTCGGCACGCCAGGAAACAGCCATAAACCGAACGCAAGCTCTTCGAAATACTACATTTTACATACTACATTACATGCTGCATAGTATCTATTACGAATTGTGTTGGCTAAAAATATATTAAAGAAAAATATTGAGAAAATTAAAGCTTCGCAAAAATAAATAACCAGAAGTGACCGAAAAATTAGTCACAGCTATGCAATATCGATTTTCAGTGCACGTACAGCCAATGGAATGCACTTTGAAATTGCATGAAAAATGGTGCAAAAAGCCGAAAATGCGCTTAGTGTTGAGCAGCTGAGATGATGCACTGCCAATAGTAGAGGTCATGCAAAAAAACAAAACAAAACAAATGGCAAACAACTGCAGCCAACCAGTTGGCGAAATTTGCCAAGCATTAACGAACAACAGCCTCATAAATGTATAAACAAATTGCAATAAACAACACTATGAATCTATGTATGTGTCTGTGATGCACGTGTACTGTACATATGTAGTTGTATGTAGTTTGTTGTAGGTACAGCTGTTTTTCTGCTTGCATGTGAGTTCCCGCTAGCTGACAGGTCTTTAGTCTGAATAAATCTGCTAGCCCGCCTAACAACACAACTCGTTCGTACTTATTTCCAAGCGTCTGCAAACATACATACTTACAGATGAACATACATATGTATGTGTCTTGAAGTGCTTGGATGTGGTGTGGCTGGATCGTAAACTTGCTGTGGTTTGGCCGTAAACTACAAATTTAATAATGGCCAAAATCGCATGCGCAACTTTTTCTGAAGCACAAGTACATACATACGTACCTAAATAAATATAAAAATATATTTACCAGTATATGTATAAAAAAAAAGTATGTTCGCGCCAAAAAGAGAAATGCGTACAGCGATGAAACCGGCATATGTACATAGATTTGTTGACAACATGCAATCACATGTCTTAATAAAATAGCAATTAGCCACTAAATGTTGTCCGATGAGAAAGAGCCGAAATCGCGATGGCTGTGTGCTAATATAAAACTAAAAGTAAAATACTGAATGACAATTTTGCGCTGTAAATTGTAGAGTATAGAAAACTGTTGACCTATTAATCGCTGAACGGATAAGCTTTATATGTTGATTACAAGGAGGTGCGCATGCGCAGTAGTAACAATTCAAACGAAAATGTGCCGCTGGAGAGGTTTTCTTCTAAGCGAAGTAGGTGAAGTTTTCTAAAGCCCAAAAAAAGCATAAAATTACGATTTTACAAATTGCATGTGACATAACCAGTCTTTGGTGTATTCGATTAATTGAAAAATGCTTGGTTGTATTTCACTTAAATGTCCTATCACTGATTCTTCTCAATGTGCAATTAACGTTTACGTTGGCGCATGAACATGGTTATAGCGCAGTAAACTCGATTTGCAAGGACCGGTATTTATTGCAACTGTGTTTCCGAAACACTTTCTAATGTTTTATATGTGTACCTACATACATACATACATATGTATAAAGTGCTTATTATAACTATACGACACTCACATATTGACAAGATCTTTCCCCACGCATATCTAAAACTTTTACTAGCACGCTTTAACTTAACAGACATATTACATAAAGGTAAATAAATATTGGTGTGGAAGAATTTTACACAGTATTCCGTATTCCTTATGCACATACTTATACATACATATATTATTTTCTTCAGGTATATAACATTTTTGGAATGAATTTCGGGAGAGCCAATAAAAATTTTAGAAATGGAATTTCAGTTCCTGAAATCATAGCCATATTTTACTCAATGTAATTTTTTTCATTAGGTGGCACACTAGCTTAATTACAGCAGATTCGTTCGTTTTTGCAAGAAGAACAGTTTCACCGTTTAATGATAACATTGTGAGGTATCTTTAATTATTGAAATAAAAAATCGTAAAATTTCAAAACATTTAATTATTCTTTTTTTTTTAATTGGTGGCACACTCTTAAGACTTCAAAGATATGTTGTATTTGATGGCAACTTCTATTGCCTCTAATATGAGCATTCTATTTGAAAACTTCCCAAAGTTATTGAAAAAAAAAACAATTATGATATTTTCTAGTGACATTTCAGAAGTGTGTTATTTCGGTGTTTTTTCGCCTACTTAAACGTTTTAAACGAAAGGTGACATTCCGGATTCCATTGTATATGGGGCGTTCGACTTGTTTCAAATTTTTAGGGTTGATAGGCAAACATAAATAATTAATAAGTAGGAAATTTGACCTTGATTAATACATTTTTAAAAACGTTACAACACAAAAGTAAAAACCAATCGATTTAATAGTTTTCCAAATATCTCGAGAACGGGGCGAGGAAAAAATTTGAAAAAAACACACATACACACACCAAAATTGTCTATGAAAAAAAAAAAAATTTTTTTTAATTTTTTTTTTTTTTAATTTTACGCATACAAATTTTGATAAAAAA
>NW_023458561.1:52100318-52107956 GCF_013731165.1 Rhagoletis pomonella | reverse complement strand
AAAAAAAAAAAACTATGTTACAATTGCAACATCAGCAACAAGAAACAAGTAAAACTACACAGGCACGCATTCAACACACACACACACACACACACTCGGACGTATCACACACATCACAAATCTGAGTTAATGTGTGCATAAATGACAAGTTGTGGTTACTTGCAATAAAATATGGTTAATGTAACTGTAACAGTAACACAAAATAATTACAACTCATACACATGTATGTATATGCATACCTACATCCATACATATGCTGTCGGCTACAAGTAACTTCAATTATCGATTGGTGCGCTGGTACGTATGAGTGATTAAATCGGCATTTGTGGCTCTAACAACATGCCTAGTTGTTGTAGTTGCTGGCCTGTCTGTTGCTCTGCTGACGAACAACAGTGGGCGGTGAACATTCGTTCAACTTAAAAATTAACAAAGCAAACATTAGCAATGTGTATGTGTATGTACATATGCATGTGCCTAAGAAATAACAACAACAACAACAACAACAAATATGTAGCTAGTGTAGTAAGTAAGCTGTTGGCGGTGCGCTAAAGACAGGCTGTCTGTGGCAGTTAAATGGAAAAGGCATACCTATTGCCATATAAGCAGATACACAAATGTAATTACATGTACATATGTATGTATGTATGTATGCATGAATCCTAAGCGCACATTGATACATGTAATTTTGAGGCGAAATTTTTTGCAAATATTTCCAAAGTAGCACACTATTAATTAGAGTATAACTAAGTATGGCAACGAGTAGTGCTGCTGGCCTGTTATTGTTGATTGATTGGTTCACGTAAATGAATTTTTATGATTTATGTCATACACTCGTTTATATGCCTGCACAATATTTTTCCCCCTTTTTACCCTCTCGGTAAAGCGCATGCTAACTGCGGCTAGGCCAATGTTGTTCTTGTCTTGTGTGCAAAAAAGTCGCTTGGAATTTTGTCAAACAACAATTTCTGTATATACATATAACCGCTGTAGTCCCTTTACTTGCATAGCTTAGGTACTTTTATAGCCATACAATTAGCCAGGCGTTCAAATTTATATAACCTCTTTTTTACTTCGCTTGATTTTTGTCTTCCAGTAAATAAACGAAGCTTTTTGGCAGCTTAAATATAATTACATAAAGCTTACAGCTTAAACTGTAAAACGATAGCGCCGCGTAAATGATTTTCCCCTTGTTTTAAATCGCCTTTGAACCAACCGACCGACTCTCAGCCTTCGCCCATGCACACACACACGCACACACAAGGCTTGCAGTTAGTTACTCATACGCCCCACCCGGCTAATTAGCCAATGCGTTTTGTTACACACCAAATGCGGAAATCACACGAAGCTGTACACCACTAAGCTGTAAGGCATGTAAGGAATTAAAAAACAAACGTATGCGAATCGAACGTAATTTATAGTTTTAAAAATCCGATTTTAATTCCTCACTAAATTTTTACTGCCGTAAAAGCGTTAAATTGTTTGCAAAAAATCGCCTAACAAAAATCACAATAATGGTTTCTGTTTTTTTTTTCCATCCTTTGCAATAACTGAATAGCTCACTTATCTGCCAGCAAACAATCACTATATTGTGGCTTCTATGTATTATTTTTTTTTTGTTTTATCGCTACCACTTTTGGTAGCGGTTATCAAAGTTTACCATTCATTTTTATTACCAGGCCGTTTAGTTTTTATAACCAAAAAATACGTTTGATGTAATCAATTGATATTGATTGTATGATGAATACTTCTTTGTGGATAAAGTAAAGCCGCTTACTGAAAATGGTTAATAGGCTTATTAGCTTAACAATATCTACTTAAAAAAAAACTGACTTATTTTAATGAGATTCAGTATTTTACAGCTATTCACAATTCATTTGCCGTTGAATGGAGATGAGTATTGCAGTCGTTACTTTTACTTTTACATATTGAGTTATGCATACGCATGCAAGCACATACAAATGGTTGCGAATTTGTGCAGCTCACTTGGAAAATGATAGACATTTTTTTTTAATTTTTCATTGCAAAAACGTGGAAGAATTTTAATTTTGCACACAATTGGGAAGTCATTTACATTAAAAAGTGTTTCAAGCTATAGTTTATACGTCGAAGGCAAGGTTGTGGATTTTTTGACTAGCGAGTGCAAATGTACCTAACTAAAGTCGTTTTAAGTGAAAAAAGGATCAGTCCAGCCTCTTCGTCTTGACGTGCATGCTGAGTCAGAGCCACAGCCGCTAAACTTAAACATAGAATACGTAATATTATTAAGATCACATTCAAGTTAAAAACGGTACATGAAATATTCGTTTTGATTGCCTGAAATTGAATTTCATAAATCTACATGATTTGCAAAATACTAATACTTAGCAATAGAGAAGCAGATTTACATTAACTTCAATTATATGTACCATCAGCTTATAAATACATATATTCCATGACGTGTATCACTACTACGGTTCATTACAACGCTTTTATCAACTTGTTTTTATTTCCTTTCATACTGCAGGAATTTGCATTATTTTTATATTAGCCTAGGTCCCCGTATCAGTATTCTTCTTCGTGTTCGTGCTCGTCTTCGCTTATCTTCAGCTTCGAATTTGTGCATAAGTTGGCTAAGCATTCTGAAACAGCTGGCAACCCTCCCAAATATAGTCAGGAAATAAATAAATCGCTTGCGCCTGATATTGTGATAAGTACATATTTCATATGCCGGATGAATTAAATTAAATTTGGGGTTTTTAAATACGTGACACCGCTCCTAAATACAGTTCAGAAATAAATCCTTTTTAAACCCATTTAATTTGATACCCATGTATTTAGTAATTGCTTTAGCTTATTAAATAATTTGAGTTCACCTTTTAAACAAATGGCAACCCGATTTAATATTCTAAATTTTCAAACTAAGGATATCTTACTACCTTCGTTTTACGTCATATTTTAATATTTCATTTAACTTATGCATACTTTAATTAAATTCTATTTTTAAAACAGGTGGCAACCCTATTAAAAGTATTTTAAAACAAAAATACCTATTTAAATTGTGTATCTAACTAACTTAATTCAGGATAAAATTTAATTTCGGAAAAATTTGGCAACCCTTTTAAATAAAGTCCAGAAAAATAAAAACATTTTTAACCCATGTCAATTTATACCCATACTTTAATAATTAATTTTACTTTCTAAATAATTTGAGTTTAACAAACATTTCACACAGGTGTTACCTTCTTCGCCTGACACCTATATTGTGATACATATTAATATTATCTAATACTCTTAATTCAAATTGAATTTAATTATAAAATCAGGTGGCAACCCTCCAACATGCAGTTTAGAAAAAGAGTTTCTTCAAAGCAATTTTGATTTATATTCATATTGAAGTAATTTATATTCAACAATTTTTACTCAATAATTTATTTAACCTATTGCTTATATTGAATCTAACTTTGTAACAAGGTGGCAACCCTACTACATATAATTAAAATATAAAGCCTTTTCAAAACTACTTCGACCGATACTCTTACATATTTACATATTTAGATTACTAAAAGAAAGACAGATCCACAATAACTCCAATGAACATATATACGTATTTATGTATTGAAATACATACGCTGCGATTAGGTTATAAATATTGCGCCATCTGCTACTCAAAAGCCGATATAAGTGCACACACATACTTTTTGTCTCCTTCTCTCACTTCCAGCGCATGCACGTGTTTGCAAAATGAGGACGAAGTGATTTTGTATGGGAAATTATTTGTGCCCATATATTTGAATCAAACAAACATACCTAGAAGATATCAACCAATACTTCCCATACACCAAACCAAAGGAAAAAACTTGAACTTTTAAACAAGAAAACAAAGACAAAATCATTAGGGCAGTTTTCCAGCATTTTGGTAATAAAAAAATTTGCTAATTATTTCACAAATTCTATGCCTTAAAATGCTCAATATTTGTTGAATTTATACAAAATTTGTACACGATTATATTTCTTTTATTAGAGCAGTTTAAAGACTCAAAATAGACCCCAAAATAAGCCAATATTTACCGTTGTTTCTACGACAGTAACCGATTTGGTTACTTACAGAAATACATCTGACGATAGGTTTGGAATTTTGTCTTTGAAACGCCACACTTTTCTTTGAAATCGCTTCACTAGTTCATGTGCAATAAGCGTTTTAGTGAAGCTCTAAAAATTACAACTACAACGTTTGAGTATAGCCTCCACATCGAAACGTAAGACGTCAAAAACCCGAAAAAGAAGGCTCAAAAAAAAAAATCTCTGAAACCAACGCGATTTTTCAGCCGGTTGAAACTCGCACTTGATTTGACTAAAATTGTACGGACAATAAAACTGCTTACCCAGAAATTATGCAAAGATTCAGATTAATAAGTGAAAATTTTAATGAAAGTTTTTTGAATTTTCCTAAATTTTGTATGTAGTTTCAAACTGTTTTTGGGTAAAGCTTGGACGGTATTTTTTTAGAAAAATAACAAACAAACAAAATTTGCTCGAAAAAGATTACGAATACTAAAAAAAAAAATCAACACATGGTCATTTGTTTGAGTAACTGTATGAACCATATTTGCGAATGCTGCCAGCCTGAAATGCGCTGCGTGCTTGATGTGACATTCCAGCTTCAGGCGTTTTGCAAGCTGATTGATGTATAACCTGTATGGATCCACAGTTTTACAATACGAAAGCGAGCCGAGCATCTCGATGACAACTCGAGGTTTAACCAAAAAATCCGTTCTAAAAACTGACGGTTTTCTAAAACAGAATTCATAAAGTTTCCTCATGATAACTTGAGGTGTCAACCT
The DNA here is from genome assembly GCF_013731165.1 of Rhagoletis pomonella. Classification (NCBI taxonomy): domain Eukaryota; kingdom Metazoa; phylum Arthropoda; class Insecta; order Diptera; family Tephritidae; genus Rhagoletis; species Rhagoletis pomonella. The sequence continues at coordinate 52,103,136 of NW_023458561.1, read as the reverse complement.
ACGAAATCGTATTCGGTGCAAATTGAACATATAAAATCAAAAATATGTATGCATATGCCTCGAGTTAATCAGTTGCTTCAATAATATTTTCTACGTAATTTATTTAGTCAAACACGGGTTTTTACAAAAAGTAAACATTTATTTGAAACAGCAAAATGTTTTTCTTCGAGCTTCTGTGCACGTATCCTTTCATTTCCCGTTTCACTCGCGAGTTGATTAAGTTGTTAAACCAGCAGAAATAGCAACTGAAAAATCAATAACAAGCAAGGCAATTATTAAATAATAAGTTAACATTATGTTCGGCACGTCAGGAAACAGCCATAAACCGAACGCAAGCTCTTCGAAATACTACATTACATGCTACATAGTATCTATTACGAATTGTGTTGGCTAAAAATATATTAAAGAAAAATATTGAGAAAATTAAAGCTTTGAAAAAATAAATAACCAGAAGTGACCGAAAAATTAGTCACAGCTATGCAATATCGATTTTCAGTGCACGTACAATCAATGGAATGCACTTTGAAATTACATGAAAAATGCAGCAAAAAGCCGAAAATGCGCTTTGAGCAGCTGAGATGATGCACTGCCAATAGTAGAGGTCATGAAAAAAAAAGAAAAAAAACAAATGGCAAACAACTGCAGCCAACCAGTTGGCGAAATTTGCCAGGCATTAACGAACAACAGCCTCATAAATGTATAAACAAATTGCAATAAACAACACTATGAATCTATGTATGTATCTGTGATGCACGTGTACTGTACATATGTAGTTGTATGTAGTTGTATGTAGTTTGTTGTGGGTACAGCTGTTTTTCTGCTTGCATGTGAGTTCCCGCTAGCTGACAGGTCTTTAGTCTCTATAACTCTGCTAGCCCGCCTAACAACACAACTCGTTCGTACTTATTTCCAAGCGTCTGCAAACATACATACTTACATATATGAACATAGGTATGTGTCTTGAAAAGCTTGGATGTGGTGTGGCTGGATCGTAAACTTGCTGTGGTTTGGCCGTAAACTACAAATTTAATAATGGCCAAAATCGCATGCGCAACTTTTTCTGAAGCACAAGTACATACATACGTACCTAAATAAATATAAAAATATACTTACCAGTATATGTATAAAAAAAAGTATAATTGCGCCAAAAAGAGAAATGCGTACAGCGATGAGACCGGCATATGTACATAGATTTGTTGACAACATGCAATCACATGCCTTAATAAAACAGCAATTAGCCACTAAATGTTATCCGATGAGAAAGAGCCGAAATCACGATGGTTACCTGCATACATACATACATACATACATATGTTTTGCAATTATTATTGCTAATATAGAACTAAAAGAAAATTACTGAATGACAATTTCGCGCTGTAAATTGTAGAGTATAGAAACATGTTGACCTATTAATCGCTTAACGGATAAGCTTAATTTGTTGATTACAAGGAGGTGCGCATGCGCAGTAGTAACAATTCAAACGAAAATGTGCCGCTGGAGAGGTTTTCTTCGAAGTGAAGTAGGTGAAGTTTTCTAAAACCCAAAAAATTCATAAAATTACGATTTTCCAAATTGCATGTGACATAACCAGTCTTTGGTGTATTCGATTAATTGAAAAATGCTTGGTTGTATTTCACTTAAATGTCCTATCACTGATTCTTCTCAATGTGCAATTAACGTTTACGTTGGCGCATGAACATGGTTATAGCGCAGTAAACTCGATTCGCAAGGACCGGTATTTATTGCAACTGTGTTTCCGAAACACTTTCTAATGTTTTATATGTGTACCTACATACATACATACATATGTATAAAGTGCTTATTATAACTATACGACACTCACATATTGACAAGATCTTTCCCCACCATACGCATATCTAAAACTTTTACTAGCACGCTTTAACTTAACAGACATATTACATAAAGGTAAATAAATATTGGTGTAGAAGAATTTTACACAGTATTCCGTATTCCTTATGCACATACTTATACATACATATATTATTTTCTTCAGGTATATAACATTTTTGGAATGAATTTCGGGAGAGCCAATAAAAATTTTAGAAATGAAATTTCAGTTCCTGAAATCATAGCCATATTTTACTCAATGCAATTTTTTTCATTAGGTGGCACACTAGCTTAATTACAGCAGATTCGTTCGTTTTTGCAAGAAGAACAGTTTCACCGTTTAATGATAACATTGTGAGGAATCTTTAATTATTGAAATAAAAAATCGTAAAATTTCAAAAAATTTAATTGTTCTTTTTTTTTAATTGGTGGCACACTCTTAAAACTTCAGAGATATATAGTATTTGATGTCAACTTCTATTGCCTCTAATATGAGCATTCTATTTGGAAACTAAAAAAAAAACAATTATGATATTTTCTAGTGACAATTCAAAAGTGTGTTATTTCGGTGTTTTTTTGCTTAAATAAACGTTTTAAACGAAAGGTGACATTCCGGAAATATTTAGCTGTACTTACAATGGTGCAATGATAAATCTTATTATATTAAACGAGCAATTCTTGTATATGGGGCGTTCCACTTATTTCAAATTTTTAGGGTTGATGGGCAAACATAAATAATGAATAAGTAGGAAATTTCAGCTTGATTAATACATTTTTAAAAACGTTACAACACAAAAACAGAAACCAATCGATTTAATAGTTTTCCAAATATCTCGAGAACGAGGCGAGGAAAAAAATTAAAAAAAAACACACATACACACACCAAAATTTTCTATGAAAAAAAAATATTTTATAATTTTTTTTTTTTTTAATTTTACGCATACAAATTTTGATAAAAAAAAAAGTTTTT
>NW_023458561.1:52084280-52100308 GCF_013731165.1 Rhagoletis pomonella | reverse complement strand
TTTTTTCTTAGTCTTTGGAAATGTTTGAAATTTAGATGTATATTCTTTTTATTAGAGAGTTAGCTATACTTTTATAAAAAACTAACGAAACAAGTTTTCGGATGAAAATAAATTGCGAATATTGTAAAAATATCACAGTATGATTTTGAGTGTGAGAAACTGTCTAAGCAATCACTTACATAACTATGTATGGTGAGGTGACACACTTTGCCTACTTTTCTTGAATATTTATTTTATTTTCCTATCTCTTTATTTATTTTTTATTACTTACCTGAACGACAGTAGCTGCCTGCTGCACCGGAACACACCCAAATTGCAGTAACTGCCACTGGCTGTAGCAGTTGCTGCTACCCAGCCTATCCACCTACTTAGTTTCTATAACAAACTACCGCTAAAACTGCTTTTGAATTTGAAAAAAAAATTAAAATAAAAAAGCGTTTGCCAACAAACTAACTAACAGCAGCCAAAGTGCTTCAACTATGGCATTTTGGCGCTGTCTGGCTCTAAAAATAAGTTCACATATATGGATATAAGTACTATAAAAATACATATGTATATATACATTTTGCACGGATAAACCCAGTGGGAAAAGGTAATGTCTGTGAATGCAAAAGGTAATGGATGGTCCTCTATATCCTACGCACGAAAAGTTGAAAGAATTTCCCCACAGCAATGTCATACGAAAGTAATGTGTTGCATTTCGCTTTACGAAAAAAAAAACATACTTGAGGTAGTTTTCAAACTTTTTGTTTTGTTTGTTGCTTCGGAAAAGGATATTTTCGCAATTTGACAAACTCCAAATTGGTTTGAGACCCATGGTTTCTTTGGCAAATTTGCTTAGAATTACACTTGGAATCCTCCTATGCTATATGCGCATAGTCGAAAAAATCTCCCATACAAATTGATACGCCCTAATGTACATGCACGCACATGTGGGATGTATTTTAGGAAGAAAGGTTTGTATGCATATTTGCAATCACAAAATTTGAATTTTTTTATATTATTTTATATCGCTTGGTATATCTCCTTAATCCTTTTCAGGCGCTTTTAAATTTTTCACTGGCAGTATGTATTATGCGATTTACGGCCAACAGGCTATTTTTTACTGTTTATTTTAATTTTTTATTATTCATAATTAATTTACTTTAATAAAACGCGCCATGCACTGTCACAAACAGCGGTAGGAATAAAATTGCAAATTTCCTGTATGTGCCACAATTTACACATACATAAGTATGTAGTAGTATGTATATTACATATGTAAGTACACCTATGTATATGTATATGAACATATGCGTCCATATGCATTCGCGCTGTAAACCACAGAGCACTGGTTAAAAACATAGAAAAAGGAAAAGTAGGAAGTGTCGATAACTACAGCTGTATATTATTAAGATAGTAAGTGAAGCGATTTGACTGCCAGCCATGGGAGTCAACGACAACTGAAAGCAAGCATACACACTCACATACATACATTAGCAAAAAACTTCTTTCTCTCCGCAGTGAAGTTGTGATTACGAGGTATACAAATGTGGCCTATTTAAAGCTTCCCTGCTGGGAAAGTTCACTTTCTAGTCTTTTTTTTAATGTTAGCGCCGAAAATCCAGTGGTTAATTGTCTGTAGAAATACTAGTAGCATCATATCACTTGACGTGATAGACTGCCAATACGTGCCCCGTGTAAGGAATACGTACGTCATATTGCTCGCGGCACTCCAACAGACGCAATAGCCGACATAGCAAGGTAATAGCCTGCATTCCAGAGATCAGAGTTACAACCTCCAACCTTTTTTTTTTTATGTATTTTTATACCCGAACGCACAAGGGTATAATAACTTTGTTCGCATAACGGTTATTTGTAACAGCCCAATCCGAATCGAGATAGACATGGACAAATGTAGCGAAGAGAAAACGATTTAGCCGTGTCAGTCTGTTCGTCCGTTTACATGATAACTCGAGAAGAAATTGAGATATGTCAACGAAATTTGGTAGGTGAGTTACCCTTTATCCAAGGTAGGTCGGGATTGCTTTCGGACTTATAAACGAAATATCGAAAAATTTCAAACTACGATTACCAAAACCTTTTATTATCGGGTACATTCTGAACCGGTTAATAAACTTTTTATGCCCAGTGCAGAATAGACCTGTATGTGTTGTCTTTTGTTTAGTTTTGAAAAAAATTAATTCATACGAAAGCGTTACGAAATACTTTCTTAAAAAAAATCAAAAAAAAAAAATTAAAATAATATTTCCTTTGTCCGAGATGCGTACAAATGATAACATAAAATTTAATAGTCAAAGCAAACACCAATTTTAACGAAACAGGAATGATATACTTTTTCTTTCATTCACATTTTTTATCATAGCAATTATTCGCTTGCCTGCTTTTAAACTTGTTCTGGAATTAGATTTCTTTTGATATTTATCCGTGATTTATGTATTTTGTCATGTTAGAATTTTGTTTGATTAGTTTTAGCGACACGAATTAATATTTTATAATTAAACAGAAAATATTACTTGATTTCGTTTCATAAGCATTTGCATTTCATAACTCATGTGTATGTTCCATATATGCGGCATATTATTTTTTGTTCGCTTCACTAATGCGTTAATACATGCATACATATATATAATGACAATCTGATAAATAGCAACGCGTGTATAATTTCGAATTATTTGCACTTTTGTTTGCATGTTTGCTGCTACAAGTTTTTTCTTATATTCAAATCAAGAAATTTAGCAAACCGTATAGACGCCAGCCAAACCGCCTTGCTTTCGTCATGGATTTATCTTTTACTCTTCCGTGAAAACCGGCTTAGCTTTATTGCTAATTACTACAGTATTTGATGCAATCAAAAAACCTGTTTTTAAATAAAATTATATTCCGGCATCTGTTTGTCTTGCTATTTAATTTTTAAAGGTTTTGAGAAATTTTGGATCAGAAGTTCTTAGGTGACTAATGTCCTATGTAAGTAATTAAGACATCATTAGCGTGTTATTTATTAGGTAGAAAGAATATAAATAACTGAACACTAGACATAATTCTTTGAAAAGAATCTTTATTCCGTAGGAAGCTTTTATTTTCTTATGCAATTGTTTGAACTGCAGTTACTTTTACGGTGTGTCTGATACTTTCACCGGCGTCGAGTCACAGACAGGGAAGTACGCATATGCGAGAAATTAATTTAGCCTCCCTGCAGTGCTATTGTTGCACCTTGCATCCTTTACTCTCAGAAAGAGTGCAATGGATAGACGATTGAAATAGACAACTTTGGTTCAAACACAGGAACCTGCCGCACTTCAAACATGCACTAACATCGGTCTCACAGACCGACTCACTGAAAATGAACAAAACACAAAATAGCAGCGATCGATCTACACCAGCATCAACAAGCTCAACTCTGTTGTGCAGAAAACTTTAAGAATGTGTTCGGTCTGCAAGACAGCATGTTAGTAACGGAAGGTTAAGTAGATTCTGTACAAGAGAGAGTACAAGTAAATTATTTGCAAACATATCTAAGAGTCATACTACATAGATCCTAAGCTAAGTTAAACAAGTAAAAGCCAAAGCCGAATACCCCCCTCACGTAGTAAATATAATTTTTTCACCTTTCTGAAAAAACCCGCTACATGGTAAGCGGGGATGGTTTTACCCCTATTTCAAACATCTTCGATAGTATGTTCAGTTAGATTTAATTAGAGAAAATTATAAAGTTAAAAGTGGGCGCTACCACGCCCATTTTCCCACATTCCATAGCTAATTTCTTTTCATGAGATTGTTATGAGCAGGGAACGGATTTTTAGGACCTAAAAACCTATAAAAAAGGCAAAATAAACTAACGAAATAGGCTGGAAAAGGCAAAATAAAATAGCGAAAAAGGCAGGAAAAGGCACTAGGTGTTGCAAAAAAGGCAAAAAAAGGCAAAACAAAATAGCAAAAAAGGCAGGAAAAGGCAAAAAAAGCAAAATAAGGCACCTAAAAGACAGAAAATATGAAGAACAATTAAAAAATACATTTATATTACAAGTAAGAAGAGAAAAACTATGAACTAGTTTCATTATATGAAAAATTTGTACTTTGAATCTTTGACTATTTTGTCCTTTCGGGTTTCTAACTCATAAAACTTTAATCTGTATAGTTGTAGTAACATTGAACCACAAGATGCATTTTGAAGTTTTCTGGCAGCATTTTCATTCGATTTTCGCGAAGAAAAGCCTTGAATGTACTAAATGTGCGCTCGACGTAAGTTGATACAAGTGGAGCCCAATTTAAATAGGGAACGTTTGAAACGTTCATATTATCAGAAATAAGGGCGTTTTCCTCGCCTTTTATAATTCTATCAACACCCCTTATTGTCTCCAAGCCTTCGTTAGCTGAGAAAACGGCTTTGAATTTTTCCAACACCAATTTGGCAAGAGGTCTCTGCGCTTCTATAAGCCGCATGGGCAATGTGTATATTTTTTAATCTTTAAAAAAAAAAATGTAAATGCTATAATCACGTTTTTAAAGGTAGAAAAGGCAAATATCTTAAGAAAGGCAAAAAAAATGCAAATATCTTAAAAAAGGCAAAAAAAGGCAACATCAAATGTGTATATATGGAATCAGGGAAAGCTAAATCGTGGACATTCTTAATCGAATATACTCTATCTCTTTAGCAGAAAAAAAGGCAATTTCCATAAAATCCGTTCCCTGGTTATGAGTAACAACTTTGAGTAAATTAGCGCTGTATTGGATGTCGGCGTGGTCCGATATTAAAAATTTTAGTTTGAAATTTATTTAATAACTTGAATTAAGGCAACCAAATTCTCTATGAACTTTGGAAATGCGAAAAATTCGATAAGTTTCCCATATTTGAACGCATTTCTAGTAGATCTGCATCTATAAATTTTTAATAGGGCCGCAGGATTTCTACCAAGGACATCGGAAAATTAATTAATGCAAAAAGTACAGTGGCTTTATAAGGGTGCACTACAAGGCTGAAAAATAATTTTTTTCTTTGCAATTGCAGAACATTTCTGTGTTCGTATGGAATAGTAGGTTATGTCGGGAAGCTGACTTTAATATAATGCGGCATTCCATTTATTCTTTAAACGACAAGGATTTCTTTGATGAGGCTTAATAAAAACATTGACTTGCTAGTATCGAAACTATTTCTTGCACGTTTATTTGCCAAAATTTCATCAACGGCTCGGGCGCCAGTGAGTCATTCGCAATCGTATGCTGCGAATGTCGCATTATACCAAAGCTAGCCTTTCGACATAAGCTACTGGTCCATATGAACGCAGATATAATAACACTTGTTTACAGCAAAAATTACCTATGGATACGGTGACCATCCGTTCTGTTTTTTGCAGGACCGTACTGTTATTTAAAGGTCTGTCCTGCGTAGTTTTTCAAAACAGAAAACCCCCAAAATGTACTGATTTTTTCCAAGTGTCCTGCTTTTGTCCCGCATTTTCTTCGATATTTTATAATTAATTTTTCCTTATAGAAATAAAAGCAGTGTCGATAGCTAATTGATAAGTACATAAGGGTAAGCTGGTTTTGAAGGTTCAACTAGTCAATGCGTTCTAAATATTGTACGGTTATGGACAATGGATGACGAGAAATTGAAGACCAGCATCAAATATATCGATAACACTGTTCTACAAATTTTGTGGTAATCGCGTAAGAAAAAAAATTGTTTCCAATCCAATTTTCCTTTGACACAAGCGCTTTCGTAATTTTTTTGAAAAACGTGTTTTTGGTACATTTCGAACCTATTCGTCAATATCTCATGAAAAAAATATCCAATCAACATAAGCGACTTACAGTCCTCTTACAAAAATATATTACTTTGCCGATTTCGATGAAAATTGTTGGTGTTACAAGCGACCAAAATCGAAAAATTGAAATTTCAATCATTTTCTTTTTACAGTAAATGAAAATCTGATGAGAAATGTAGATGTTACGGAACACAATCTGCACAAAAATTATATACTTTTGCAAAGTGCCCATCAATACCTTTCGAGCTGTAGGTCGTTTCATGTGATATTGACGATTAACTGAAAAAGTACTAAAAATACGTTTTTCGAACAAATCTCGAAAACACTTCTTTGAAACCATGGGTATTTTTTCGTGTTCAACGACCCAAAAATTACCTAAAAAATTTACTTTACAGAGGTTCATATTTCGTGTAAAGTAATATGTAATATGCCTTATTATAATTTTGTAAATATTCATTACTAAAAGATTAATACCAATGAAGCAAATGTGATTTATGTTTAAAGTTTAAAATTGGATTAATAATTAAGAAATATACACTCTTCGTTTTAATAATTAGTAGGTACAGTTTTCCTTTTGTTTGTTTAATATTCATTAACTTTTCATAAAAATATAGCATATTCTACGTCTACATCCCCTGCGCATTTTCTTCCATATAAACATTTTGTCAAGCATACTTTGTATGGTAGAAAATCAAAAAAAGGGTGCGCTATTCAAATGACGAAGAATGTATATATGTAGTATATTTTTGTTATTTTTATGCTACGCAATTATATGTAGGTACATTTTTTGAAAAATTGTCCTGCATTTTCAAAATATATTTATGGTCACCGTACCTATGGATGCCACTATGCAATTCCTATGTAGAGTTGCTCGGTGATTCCGAAAATCGCGTTAATTTTTCTTTATTCTTACCTACCAATTTAAAAATCTTAATATAAAGTACGGCAAATGAAAGGAAATAAAATTTTCCATAAACCGTATATACATCACTTTCCGATACAGCTTATAGTTCCTGAAAAACTCCTTCCAGCTCTTTTTTTATTTTTAATGAAAAAAATCAGACTTTAACAGAAGAAAAATTGTAAAAATGACAGATTCTATGCCAAATTTTTGCATTTGTGCTAAAGCCTGTTCTGTTCGATGGATAAATGAGAAATAATGAGTTGTCGAATGAAAATACGCAAAGATTTTTTGTATGAAAAATAAAATAGCTGAGTAAACGCTTTTCTGTAGGGAGTAGTATGAGTACAATAATTAAAGCTTATTATGATACCTTTGACTGCAAGTCGGCACGGGTGGCCATGGTCCGAATTGCATACATTTTTTTTCGGATAGTTTTTTTAAGACAAGACCAATAAAATGAGGGGCTTTGCGTTAAGAAACAAACTTTGTTTTTTTGGGGCAGTCTGATGTATAAATACAGGGTGTAATAGACCACCCGTTCAGCCCTGTTAAAATAGAGAAAAATGCTTTTTATTACAAAAACCAAAAATATGAACGGCCAAGTTGGGGATGCTCTATATTTTGGTCGTATTACTGACTTCCAGTTTCAACCGGGAATGCAGTATGCAATTCCTTAACCAATGATTTTGGCGTTTTAATGTCATGCGGGTGCACTAGTAAGTTCACATCGTGGCATAATCTCCAATCCAAGCAAATTTGAACATTTTTTATTTGTTCCTTTACAAGCTGGCAAACATAAAAGACCTCTTTAAGCATTTGGTTGTCTTTATGGATTTACATCCGGTAAGTAAATTTCTGCTAATTTTTTTTATATTTTTCGTGTTTGAAAAATGAGGCGCGCATGTTTTTAACTCATTGTGAGCCAAATTTCGAACGCATTAGAAATTATTGCAATATTTGGTAAGTGCCTTATAAAATTCACACTTTTGTGCAAAGTACTATGTATATGTGTATATATATATTGTTAGTTGTAAGAAACTCTAGCCTTATACTCCTGTACTTACTTAAAACAAGCGTCAATTCTTCATTTCACGAAACGCCTTTCTTTTGACATAAAAGTGAAAAGTGCATAGTTTATTGCTTTTCCGTTGGCATGTTGTTGACATTTGCTTGTCAGCTGGTTGTTGGCACTGACTACAACTGAAATTAAAAAAAAATTGTGATTGAAATGAAAATTGAAATTAAATCAAATGGTTTTGAATTGTGTGACACAAAAGAAACTTGCAAACCAACGGAATAAGCGAATTCGAGTTATTTGTTTTTTTTTCTTTATTTGTTGTTGCGGATGAGTGATAACTCAGAGCAGTTGAAACTAAGTTTGTAGAGTACAAAATATACATACACTGCCAACAAAAAGTATTGGCACAGCAAATTTTTCACAATATATGCAACAATTTTTTTTTTTCTAATATTTTTCCGCAAATTTTTTATAAAAATAATGTTCATTCTACAACAAAAGACATAAAAATAGCTCGCGAAAATTCAGCAAATTTTTAAGCAACTTTTTAATCAGATTTTTTAGAATTTTTTTCAGCATTTTTGCAGCCCATTAAATTCTAGTAAAAATGCAAGTTCCGAGTTAATCAAGAAACACATTAATTTTTGAGATTTTTTTTTTTATTTTGCATTTTTACCATATAAAATATTTTCGAAAATTTTTTTTTTATGAAAGACACCGCGTGAAAAAAATTGCCAAATATCAACGGTAACTCCTAGCTACTTAAAACTTTTACTTCATATAATAAAATTGATTGGGTTACAAACCTGCATATTAGAAAAAAAATGTAAAAATCTGATTAAAAACTTGAAAATTTGCTGCATTTTCGTGAGTTTTACACAAAGTTTAGAAATTATATTCTGATTTTTTTTGTTGCAGAATGAACCATATTATTATGAAAAATTGGCGGAAAAATATAAAAAAAAAAATTTTGCATATATTGTAAAAAATTTGCTATGCCAATACTTTTTGCCGGCAGTGTACCTATGTACATGCATACTTGCAAATGGTGGAAACAACTGCATACAAACGTAAATGTCTAAGATAAGAGCAGGGGCTGAGAGAAAACGCTCGAACAATACTTACAAGTAATGTCAGTAAAAAATAAAATAAAACTGCAATTATTGTTTTTGCCTTTTTGTAAAAATAAAACATTCAGCATGAACACAAAGAAAATGAATAAAACCGTTTTTACGACGTGCAACGATGCCAGCTAATGCTAACAAGCAGTGTAAAAACACTACTTAGCCACTTCAAAATTTAGCACAAAAAAAAACATTATTGTAATAATAGAAATCAATTGTTAGCAACAATTACAATAAAAATTTAACGAAACGGCTAAAATCGCTGTGTCCAATTGTAGAGAGACGCCGCGCACACTCCAGCTGGTGCGCGTTCCGGCTGCTTTTGGTAAAATGCTGAGAGTTTTGAGTGGATGACGGAGCGCAGCGCATGCGTAGAGCAATCGAAATAAAAAGTAACAAACTTAAAAGAAAAGTGTGTTATATCGAAAATGTATTAGTTCCGCAATGCAGAAAAAATTTTGCATTTATTCATGGTATATTATCTTATAGCCGCAGTGAAAGATTTTCAATATAATTTTTTTGTTTTTTTTTCAACATAATTACATGCATACGCATAGTCCATAATCGACACAACGCCTGCGGTTGCACATTTTCCTTCATCAATTAGCACCTCTTTTTCTATAATAAATATACACATTTGTGCTGTGAAATATGTAGACACTATGTACATATCTAACCAATGGCCTCCGCATGTGGCATGCATGTAAATGTCCATATCTAACACACAAAAAAAAAACAAATTGCGCATTTTGTTTGCGTATCTAAATTTTAACAAAAACAATTTGTATGCATGCACGCTTCATTGCTTACCTATTTGCAGGCCTTCCCCTTTTGCTTTGCCAACCAGTTACCACAAATTGCGGTGACTGTGAAAATGAAAGTCATGTCATGCAACAGTTGGCGGCACTGGACGCAAAAAAACACTCAATATGCATACATAGATATGTATGTATGTATGTATTCAACAGCTGAGATTATTTATTTCGTTAGGTGTGCCAACTTTGTATTTCAAATTTGGTTAACTGTTGCAATATCTACGCATATCGATCGAAACAATCGCTCAATGTAAGTATAGCGAAATCAAAGTCATTGCCAATAATTTGTTTGTTTGTATGTGTGCATTATGAAAGTGGATCAGAGGTCAAAGAAAGAGGTTACATAGAAATAACATTTCAAACATTCATATATAAATAAATAAAAAAATTCACGTTGCAGTTGTGACACTTCGTTTACCAAATTTAGAAGAGCCCGACAAAAATTTTTAATTACATTATTTTATTTGTATTATTAGGGCAAATTAATTAAAAAAAAATTAATGAAACAAAGACACTGACATTCGAGACAAGCTTTCCAAAAAAAAAAAACCCCCGTTTGAATATTTTTCAACACAATCAATTCCTCTAAACTCCAAGATCACAGTTGCTTTCATTTTATTGAATTTACAGCTGACTTATAAACTACTGTTTTTCAGACATGTTTCGAAAAGTATTTAGTGAATGTAGAATACGTTTCTGTCATGAAACTTGTTATTTACAATAGGTTTGAAAGATAATCCCTAAATTATAAAGGAATATGAGATGTAAGGGGAAATATATGTAGCTTTCAAGGAGCTGAGAGTCAGGTCGATTTATGACGTCTGCCTCTTTTCAGGGTGTTTTTAGAGCAGTAATGCTCAGTAATGCGCCCGCAGGCGGAACTCTTCAAAGCTCTCTGTAAATATTATATGGACGCGCACACAGTAAAAGCTCTCAGTGTGCGCATCTTTGTTTTAGGGATACAGAGCTTTAAATTGAAGTAAAATAATGAGATTACATAATTTTTAACTAAAAATTTACGTTTTAAATGTGGCGCAATCCAATTTTTATCCACTTTTGCTAGCCATGTTGTCGCTAACCGCAGAGAAGTGAGTTGAGGTGAAATGACATTGGTAGGAGTGAATTGAGTTGAGGTGAGTTGGAGTGAAGTGAGGTGAATTGAGTTGAGGTGAGTTGGAGTGAAGTGAGGTGAATTGAGTTGAGGTTCAGGTGAACTGAGAGGAGTTGATGTGAGGTTCCTTGAAGAACGTAACGAAACATAACTTAACATGACAAAACCAAACATATCATAACATAACATAACAAAACCCCACATAACATAACATAGCATACCATATAGGGTAATTCGTTTAACTCGCTTTGCTTTTCTCTAAATAAAAGTCTTGTTGAAATTTTCAACTTTTATGGCATGCATTTTTATAGTTTCAAGCATTTTAATTGATCCTAGAGATTTATATTGACCTCAAAAGGAGTCAACTTATTCCTTACATATTATTCATTTGAGAAAAATAATTGCCCGATGTGGCGCGATTAGCGACATCTATCTTATAATTTTCAAAATCAAAGCGGAAATGCAATCAATTAGTCTTCACGCCGTTCTCAGCTAAAGAAAAAATAGTAGTTTTCTACGTATAGGAAATGAAGCAGGCATCTAAAATTGTATAATAAAAATGTATGACTTTTGCTAAATGTTAAGTGAAGAATTGAAAACTTCTTCTGAATAATGTTTTAAAAAAATTTACCATCTTTCCAATTTTAGATTTTCATGCTTCAGACATCTAATACCATTAAACCAGAAAACATATACGTGCATTAGGATGCCTCGGCAAAAAATTTGCAGTCTTTTCTCCGCAATTATACCTAGAATTTCTTATATTTTAAACTTCCGCCAGAATATTTTAGAAAAGTATTAAAATTTAAGTGATCTGTGCCGATTGAATAACTTGAAAGATCTCATTTTATTGATTCCTTATATTAACACCTTTTTATGCAGACCTTTTAACCTTAAACTCTTCAGCAATCTGCGGTAATTTTTTTGGAAAAAATTGTATAAAAAATTTTATTTATAAAAACCCCGTTTTTGGAGATATTTCCAAATCGACCCAGCTCACGTGAAACTTAAAACTTTTCCGAAATGTTTTGGTAAAAGTCTTAAAATATAATAAATTTTATAATTCCGAAGGAAAACAGTACCATATTTTTTTTTTGTTGTATGGAGGGTGATGCACCCTAATGAACATAAGTATGTGTATGTTTAAAAAAAAAAACAAATAATAGTAATTATATGCGTTTAAACTATGTATGTCAGACTATTAAATAGTTTCACAATTCCCGCTGAAGCAACAAATACAAATAAAAAATTCGCAGATTTCACAAAATTTGCAAAATTGTGACACTAACGAATAAAAACTCTAAATTTCGCAAATTTGCGAAACTTTGGTCATAATTTTGGACATTATCAAAAGTACCGCAAAGATAACAAAACAATTTGAAGGTTGCATATACTTAATTAGCAAAAGAGAGCAACACATAAGATAAAGACAAAATGTTGATGGAGTAAAACACAAATTTTATACGAATGAGTAAGCATACATACATATTGTGAGGCAATGTTATGCTTGCTATAACTAAATAAATTAAAACTTTAGCAATTAAAAATTTTGTAAAGTTAAAACTTTTAGCTGTTGATTCATTATTCATTTTCTTTAAATGCAAATGCATTTTTTGGCCTTGCAGTGCTGGCAAATATTTAGGTGGCAACATTATTGGACATCTAGTTAGTTGAATCGAAATCGCATAGAAATGTTAATAAAAACAGCTAGCAAATGTTAGGTTGCGCACATATCGTGAACAGATTTCGCGTCTGCTACGCCTGAAAAAAAATATTTAGCAATCTTGGGACATAAGCGTAAGCAAAAGGTCACAATAGTAATTGTCATGCGAAATGAAACGAAAAAACCTGACGAATAGCAACACCAAAAACACAATCAAAAATAATAGACGAAAAACGTGAAGAACAAAATGAATGACAACATATTATTCATATCAGCAGCATTCTTTTTGATCATAAAATTTTTGTGAAAAAAAAAATCCAAACAGCCTTGAGCAGACGACGACGACAACTGTGAGAGACTACCAAACGTTTGACAAGCAGCTACTACTGCGCTATTATCATAACATGTATAAGATACGATGTTTGGAGTTTTGTTGAGTAAAAGCATTAAAAGCTTCCTTAGAGGGAATTTTAAGGTCATAAATATCTCCGCCCTAAAATGATCAAAAAGCGTTTACTTCATACAAAACCCTCAACAAACTTTTGCTGTTTTAGTTTCTGACCACTGGATGACAGATTAAGTGGTGAATAAGATCGCCTTCTGGCTTGCAAGCAATCAATGCTGTTCTTAATGCGGTTGTTTCGCTATTGTCTTGCATAAAAGAAGACGATCTGCAGAGCACTGGTGTAGGACAGCACGACAAACCTGGCCTACTTTGCATAAATCGGAGAAGATCTAGCCTACTCTGGTGGTGGTAATGCTTCAATATGTAGCATTTTTAGCTAGAAAAATCAAAGGATCTTTGACAAGAGCTTTACTTAGATGGGAGCATTTTGCCAAGGATTTAGAGTTTTTCAATTTTACACCTTTCAAAAATAGAAAAAGCAACATATTTACATTAGGGTGGTCCTTAAAAATATTTTGTTCTACGTACAAAAAAAAGACATCCACGAAAATTTCAAACTTTTAAACAAATTTTTATCGGTGGCAAAAATTTATTTTGTTTTGAAAAATCACAAAAATTCGATCATTTTTTGACCTTAGCTAGGTACAGTTATAGCTCGTCAAAGTCAAAATTTTGTCGAATTTTTACGATTTAAAAAATAATAATTTTTTTCATTCCCTATTTTTTTATTTTGAAATTTTCATCAATTTGTTTATTTTGTGCGTGGAAAAAAATAAAAGCGTGGCCCGTGATGTTCAGATTTTAAGGAGCACCCCAACTCACATATTTACTTCGAAAAAAATTTATAACGTATAATTTCCTATTTCGCAACAATCATTTCATATACCTGCATCCCAGCTAGCCAAATGCGGAGTGCTCCGAATATGCTACACTTCGGAAAATTGTTTTTGGGGCGCTCCGATTATGATGTTAAAAGGGAGTCAAAGTGGTTTTCTGTTATGTTGTTTTTTTTTTTAATTTTCTACTTATTTTATTACTTTTCAGTTTTGATTAATCAATCGGCTTCCGATTAATCAGCTTGTTCGATTAATTGATTAATCGCACATCCATAATTTTAAATTATTGTCTTTCATATAACTTTTTTCAATAAAATTAAATGATGAAAAAAATCCTTATCATTAATTATAAATATAACTAGGAGCATTTTGAGAAACCTTAAAGCCTCCTTTACGATCTTTTATCGGAGCATCCCCAAAACAGTCATTTTCTAAAAATCATAGGCGAATAGAGGAGTCCGCACGGAGTCTTTGCGAATTAGCTGAGCGCCAATTTCAAATGAAAATTTTAGTGGGACTTAAGTTTAATTTTGCATTGTTATTTAAATGTCATTTCCTTTTCGTAGAAGTAACCAATTATTTAAGCATAAAGGGGGAAAATTACTTATGCCACTTTCAAAATAAATAGCTGATGTATTGAGAAAGCATTTTTCTCCGGCGGTTATGCTCCTTTGGGACTCTTTTCGGAGCATCCCTACGAGCATCAGCGCACCGCACAGGCAGTACCAATTGTGCAAGCTAAGAACTCTGCTGGTTGACTGGGGTATGTATGTGAATACATACATACATAAGTATGTATTAACATAAATTTTAGTTTAATTCAAGCTGAAGAAATTTCAAGACAAAATGATTTTGTTCATTGCCTGCAAAGTACACGATTTACTATGTGCAAATAACATAAAAATACAAACAAAAACGAATGAATAATTTTGACTGCAAAAAAACATAACTAATCATATAGAAGTCTACTTCTTTTGTCTTGTAATAGCTACTTTTGTAAGTATGTATGTGCTCCTTTTAGTCAAAAGAGTAATTCCAGACATGCAAGCATTCATACATACAAAGGAACAAACATACTTAAATACATACCCTGCAGGAAATTTAATTAGTTTGAAAGTAAATTATAAACTAATTTATTTTTTTAATGATGACTAATTGAAATTCTCACTACATAATATTTTACCTGCAACGAACTCATTCATTTAACATGACAATGTCCTAGGAAGCAGCAGTCAATAGCTTTTTCCTGCATATACTATTTTCAACTACTTTAAAATGCATTTGGCTTAAACAACTTCAATTTCAGTATGCTCGGTTTGAAAACGCTTACGTTCTGCACTTCGCAGATGCTTTTTCGTACTTCCAAGACACATTTTTTTTTTTTTTTTTAGTAAACGCAGTATCAAAATTCGAAACATTTACTTACTATGTAAATTCGTTTAAAAGAAGTATTTCATCCATCAGGGTAGTTATGCTTATGTGCATATAATGAAAACATGCATTTATACAAATGTATGTACATAAATACGTACGTATCTTATTTGGTTTTTTGAACTTATGCATGCATATTTTAGACCTCGAAAGCGCATTGGCGTGGTATGGCACACATACCTACATACTCATAACAGTTACGTTTGTAGATAAAATTGGGCGATTTGCAAATTAGTGTAATCAGCGCATACCAAATGAGTTTTATCTACTTGCCGCCTAAACAACTCAGCGAACGTCCGAATAGGCTGCATGTTTTCGGGGGGCGCCGTATATGGCAAAGCGCTGCTAATAGAAAAACTTTGATGTGTCTTGGCAAAAATACGTCAATGTTTTTGAAAAATTCAATAGATATAAAATAACAACCATAGATTACTTAAAAAATAGGAAATGATAAAAAACTTTTGAAAACTTAACCAGCTGCGCGTGCCTAATAAGCATTTTGCATTGACTAGAGCGTGAAACAGATGCTACAGCGTGCGCTACTCAAACGTGTTTCATTTGCATATTAAGGAAATATATACAAACATAAGCAAAAAATCGCATAATGTGCAGCAAATATTTTAATTGATCGATTTCAAAACAATTGCGCAATAAATAAGTGATATTTCAAATTTTGTGCATTCACCTGTCTTGTGACCCAGAAACGCAGTATCAACTAAAGAATGCTATGTGACTTTTAAAAGTTTTTGCTACAAACAAAAACCATAATTTGATTTTTATTGTCTATACATATTTATTTGATTTTAAGAGCCACCGATTTCGGCGCAAATATAATATACATAGATACCTACATACATACATACATACATACATACGTGACATATTTATGGAGGTCAACTTCAAGTCGAACAAGTACACGACACACAATTCTGCGAAAAATATTTATAAACAAACT
>NW_023458561.1:52079424-52084180 GCF_013731165.1 Rhagoletis pomonella | reverse complement strand
AAGTTACTTGCAAGCCTTCTCGCTGTCGTTAACTTGACTTATGTCATCGAAAAGTTTTTGGTAAAACAATAAAGCAACAAAGTGTGCACTAAGAAAAAAAAAATACGTTTTAATTGTGTGTCATTTACTTAGTTATGTCTTTGTGATATCAGCGCTGCATTACATCTTTTGTTTTTTATATTTTTCTATATGCCACAAAGTCGCATTGTCCACTGACGCCAATTAAACGCTTTCTTTTGTTTTAATGGTCACAGCTCTGGCATAGCTTTGGCGCCGACAATATAGCTTTGAATCTTGTCCAGCGCTTATACTGTGCTGCAGCCCAGCTGCTTCACTGGCCTTACATTGTTTTTGTTTAAAGTTCGACAAGTTTAGCCTTAAATTACTTAGCTGGCTGACCACCGCACGGCACTTCATAGCTATTTATATCTGTCTTGCCTCTTAAGCTCACCACACTGCGCTGCTCACTCACTTTTCACCGGCTGTATATAATAAAAGATTAAATAATTTATTACATTGTCAATTGTCGTGATAAACGTACGAATTATGTAAAATACTGCTATTTTACTTGGCCGCGTACGAGCATTGGCATATTCAGTGAGGCGTATGTAATAGTGAAGTATGTTGTGCCATTTGCTTGGGTAATTGCATACATATGTACAGGCACTATTTGATAGAATAGTTTGCTTATGTACCCCATACATATGTATGTATATCATTTGGTGGCTAATATGTCAAATCGTGAAATTAATTGGTTTCGTGAAATTGCACTCACTTCACGTAATAGTCAACTACGGCTCTATGTTATACGACTCTAGATTTTTTCCTCAATTGGTGCAGATCAGTGATGGGCATTCCTAAATACTTTTGTTTTTCAAGTATCCATTTTGGGTGCTAAATACTCTAATACTTAGTTTTTAGAGATGTATTCAAGTGAAAAAAACTTACGTATTTAGAAGTCGCTAATTTCTCAAGTAAAAACCACACACTAACCCTCAACACCTAATCTAAACTCACCAAACCTCAATTTGGGAACAGTTTCGGCATATTAGAGGTTCTCTGGACTATATCAGGAATCTCGGTACTTTTTCGCAATTCTCGAGACTATTTCATAATTCACGGGACTATTTCGGGATTTTCAAGACCACTTCTTAATTCACGTATATTTATAGTTATATTAATGATATTTTTTTATCGATATATACAATCTTAAAAATCTCGAAAATTTCTAAACAGTCCCGAAAACCCCAATTATGCTAAAAATCTCTAAGTAGTCCCGAAAACTCCGAATTAGTCTCCTGTAGACCGAAGGTACTCCCGACAATCCAGAAATAGTCCCCACAATGCAAAAGTAGTCCCGAAATGGTCACTAAAATCTCGATATACTTTCGAAAATCCCAACACGGTCTCAAAAATTCTGAAATAGTCCCAAAGGTGCCGAAATTCTTTTTTTTACTTTGATTAAATAGCAAGTATTTAGTATTTAGTGAAGCCTTAAATACTAAGTAATTCTGTATTCATTATTAAGTAAAGACAAAGTATCTAAACACGTTTGTACGCGGTATTTAGTGAAGCCAAAGCCTCCTAATACTTTGGTACGCGGTAGCTAGTGGAGCCAAAGTCTTAAAGTACTTCTTTATGCAGTGCTTCGTTAAATAAACACTTTTAGACTAAGTATTTAACGCTGGAAAAGTATGTAAATACTAGCATACTCGGTATTTAGTAACATCCAAAATACTTAAGTAAATTGTTCTTTGGTATTTACCACGAAATTAATACCTATATACTTTGTACTTAGCACTTAATACTTAGAAAATACAATTTTGCCCATCACTGGTGCAGATTATTGAAGTAAAATGTAAGGCTGTGCTCTGTTCTAGTAAGACAAGTTCGTACCTTAAGTCTTTCATTTAAAAGTTTTTCGTGGATTGAACTTGGACGGGATATTTTTTATGTGCGTGGAACAGAATCACAATTCTTAATCGATTATAAACGTATATATGAGTGCAATGGCGTATGGCGGTTTTCCTCAATATTCAGTTAGAGTCCCACGATCACATTCAGTTCCCACTCTTGCGCACATTGGGCAATGTCAGAACACCATGTGCGACGACATGCCTTGGGTCAAGGCAGAAAATGAGGCAGCTTCGGTGGGCCACTCCAATTTAATCGGTTTAAGTGTCCACTGAAGTCAGCAGCGTCTGTTCACCAGTAGATGCGCCTGCAGGCGGACGTCTGTTGTGGAGCAAGCGGATGGCTATTAACTGTTAATCTTTAAAAACTGTCCAGTCAATGAAGTATTTCATTAGGCTTCGGATGAGACACCTCCAATTAGTATTTGATGATGGTGTGCACCAGGAAAGTGGCGAACCGATGCTGCTGCCTGACCGTTGGTGTCCTCCGGAAAACTAACTAGAACAAGAGACACCGCGACCTAATAGATCTTTTGTAGCTCTTAAAATGAGTACCTAACCCAATATGGCCAAGATACCTTCAGCTTCCCTGATGAATCCTAAAAGGGCCTTGGTGGACGAATTCCTAATAAAAAAAGGTTCGACCATCGAATATTAAAAATAAATCAGTCTTTTATCTGGCTAAAGCCGGACAGTGACAGATAATATGCTCCAAAGTTTCATTAGCTTCTAGGCAAAGCCGGCATTCCGACTCTGTGATAGCACCTATTCGGTGCAAGTGAAATCGCAATTGGTTGTGACCGTTTCTGTTAAAAGGGTAGCCGAAGAGCCTGGCCTGTCTAAGGCCTCCCACCGCTCTCAAGTACTTACCCCGAGTGTACCCACTCAATATACATAAACATACTTATTTTCACCCATATTTACATATTTACACACGCAAATAATAAAAATCAACAAAGCGTTTTTGTTACAATATTTTAATGGTTTCATTTGTTTCGAATCAGCCAAAAGCAACCTAGTTCAACCGATTTATAAAGTGCTAAAATTTAATTTACTATAACAGCAGTGACATTCGCAAACTATGTAATACCTTACTCTATGTGAGTATATATAAGTGTGCATTTGTGGCAGTCAAATCTCAGAGCGTTTTGTACAAATCTAGAATTATTAGGGTAGTCAAAAAAAAATGCATGTGAAAAAAGTAAATGCTGAATTTTAATGCTTTCGACGCCTAGGATTGTTTAATTTCGAAAAAATATTTTTCTATCAGCAAACTGATTTTGTTTTCAGGAGACTTCCAATGCTTAACGATACTAAATTGTTCATTTTACCATTTCTTAATACTAACGGTTGTCTTATTTTTTTTGGGGTTTTCGGCGGACCTATTAAAAATAAGTAATAATAAAAAAGGGTTAAATAAACAACTGAGTTTTCCAATCAAAAATTATTGATTTTCAAGAACTCTAAAACATTTCTTCGAAAAGTTTTTTTTTTCATATAAAATACTTGGAAAATTTTAAGCACTTTGATCCACTTGACTTCTAAATATTTTTGATTTCCAAATAAAAATAAAGCAGGGGCCTATTTTTTCGACATAGAACCAGCCTAGCGGGTGATGGCATTAAAATTCCGACTTTACTTATTTTGGGTCACCCTAAGGTACATTATGCATATATATGTATGTGTGATATTATTGAATTTGCATTGGAGTTCCTTTTCAAGACGTAAAAACAAGAATAAGCAAGAGAAGCAAAAATAGGTAAAATAAAAAAAAATGTTTGTCTAGTAAAAAAATGCTGCAAGGACGGTAGACAACGTGGTGTAGAAAGACCGAGGCGACGAGATATATATGTAAGTATGTACGCGCCAAAAATAAACAAAAAGAAACCAACGAATTTATGGCTACTACATACACAAAGCCAAAGCCCCACGCGAATGCAGCACTAATGGAGCAGCGCGAAGTTCAACTAAGAGTGCTGAGTAAACTGAACTGAAAAAAAAATTCGTTAAAGCGGCTAAGGTGCACTGTTGATGGCGCAGTAGTGCCACAGAGCGGCAGCAGCAGCAGCAGCAGCAGCACTAGAATGGCTGGGTGGCATGTGGTTTGACACTTGAAATAAAATTTTATTGCTTGCTCCTAATTTCAAGTGTGTGTATTAGTTCTATTTTTTGGTTTTTGTTGTTGTTATGGATTGTTAGTGTAAGTCTGTTTTTGTCTGTGGCTCTGCTGTATGAATTTTTGCCATTGTGTAAATGATAAAGTTCGCATGGACTTATAAACACATGTATGTATATATATTACATACTTGTTATGCATTTATTTGCACTTTTAAAAATTTTGTTTATAAGATTTTTATTTTATCCAATTATGTATGCATGTGTGCATGTGTGTTTGCTATTTTTATCAAAACAAAAGCATTCATGTATTTAGAGTATTAGGGTGCCCCACCGAAAAAGTTGCTGTTCTGCCACCGGAATTATAAAATTTAACTTCCGCCAAAATAATTCGGTAAAATATTTATATTTACGCCAGCTGGCCCGTTTTGAAAATACCTCTAAAAATAGTATTATTTTGATTTAGTTGAAATTTTTAAAAATGTTACTTATAAAAAAAGCTAGATTTTTTGAGGTACATATATATATTCAATTCGGTCGAGCTCACGTAAAACTAAATATCTTCAGAAATATTTTAAAAAAACATAACACATAACACAAATTTTATAATTTCCATGAAAAAACTGTACCGTTTTTTTGCATGGAAAGTGATGCACCCTAATGTACATACATGCATTTTTGAGTTTGTTTATAAATATTTTTCGCAGAATTGTGTGTCGTGTACTTGT
>NW_023458561.1:52074663-52079324 GCF_013731165.1 Rhagoletis pomonella | reverse complement strand
ACAAGTACACGACACACAATTCTGCGAAAAATATTTATAAACAAACTTAAATATGCATGTATGTACATTAGGGTGCGTCACTTTCCATGCAAAAAAAAAAACGGTACAGTTTTTTCATGGAAATTATAAAATTTGTGTTATGTGTTATGTTTTTTTAAAATATTTCGGAAGATATTTAGTTTTACGTGAGCTCGACCGAATTGAGTATATGTATGTACCTCAAAAAAATCTAGTTTTATTTTATAAGTAACATTTTTAAAAATTTCAACAGAATCAAAATAATACTAATGTTAGAGGTATTTTCAAAACGGGCCTGCTCGCGTAAATATTAATATTTTACTTAATTATTTTGGCGGAAGTTAAATCTTATAATTCCGGTGGCAGAACAGCAACTTTTTTCGGTGGGGCACCCTAATACTCTAAATACATGAATGCTTTTGTTTTGATAAAAATAGCAAACACACATGCACACATGCACACATACATACATAATTGGATAAAATAAAAATTTTATAAACAGAATTTTTAAAAGTGCAAATAAATGCATAACAAGTATGTATATATACATACATGTGTTTATAAGTCCATGCGAACTTTATCTTTTACACAATGGCAAAAATTCGTACAGCAGAGCCACAGACAAAAAGAGACATACACTAACAATCCATAACAACAACAAAAACCAAAAAATAGAACTAATACACACACTTGAAAAATTAGGAGCAAGCAATAAAATTTTATTTCAAGTGTCAAACCACATGCCACCCAGCCATTCTATTGCTGCTGCTGCTGCTGCTGCTGCTGCTGCCGCTCTGTTGCACTGCTGCGCCATCAACAATGCACTTTAGCCGCTTTAGCAAAGTTTGTTTAGTTCAGTTTACTACTCTTAGTTGAACTTCGCGCTGCTCCATTAGTGCTGCATTCGCGTGGGGCTTTGGCTTTGTGTATGTAGTAGCCATAAATTTGTTTGTTTCTTTTTTTTTTTTGTTTTTGGCGCGTACATACTTACATATATATCTCGTCGCCCCGGTCTTTCTACACCACGTTGTCTACCGTCCTTGCAGCATTTTTTTACTAGACAAACATTTTTTTTTATTTTACCTATTTACCAATGCAAATTCAATAATATCACACATACATATGTATGTATGTATATGTACCTTAGGGTGACCCAAAATAAGTAAAGTCGGAATTTTAATGCAATCACCCGCTTGGATTGTTCTATGCCGAAAAAATAGGCCCCTGCTTTATTTTTATTTGGAAATCAAAAATATTTAGAAGTCGAGTGGATCAAAGTGCTTAAAATTTTCCAAGTATTTTATATGAAAACAACAACTTTTCGAAGAAATGTTTTAGAGTTCTTGAAAATCAATAATTTTTGATTGGAAAACTCAGTTGTTTATTTAACCCTTTTTTATTATTACTTATTTTTAATAGGTCCGCCGAAAACCCCAAAAAAATAAGACAACCGTTAGTATTAAAAAATGGTAAAATGAACAATTTCGTATCGTTAGGTATTGGAAGTTTCCCGAAAACAAAATCATTTTGCGAACGAGAAATATTTTTTCGAAATAGAACAATCCTAGGCGTCGAAAGCATTAAAATTCAGCATTTACTTTTTTCACATGCATTATTTGGACCTCCCTAATAATCCTAAATTTGTACAAAACGCTCTGAGATTTGACTTACACAAATGCATACTTACATATACTCACATAAAATAAGGCGAATGTCACTGCTGTTATAGTAAATTAAATTTTAGCACTTTATAAATCGGTTGAACTAAGTTGCTTTTGGCTGATTCGAAACAAATGAAACCATTAAAATATTTGTAACAAAAACGCTTTGTTGTTTTTTATTATTTGCAAGTATAAATATGTAAGTATGGGTGAAAATAAGTATGTTTATGTATACTGAGTGGGTACACTCGGAACGCAGTAAAGAGAAATGACATCAGGCTACTTTCTGCATATCTGACTGGTCACAACCAATTGCGAGTCCACTTGCACCGAATAGACTGCCTCGAGGCTAATGAAACTTTGGAGCATATTTTCTGTCACTGTGCGGCTTTAGCCAGATAAAAGACTGATTTATTTTAAATCTTGGATGGTAGAATCCTTTCTTATTAGGAATTCGTCTACCGAGGTCCTTTTAGGATTCATTGGGGAAACCGAAGGTATCTTAGCCACATTGGGTTAGGGAAAAAAAAATCTATTAGGTCGCGGTGTCTCTTGTTCTAGTTAGTTTTCCGGAGGACATCAACGGTCAGGCAGCAGCATCGGTTCACCACTTTCCTGGTGCCTACCATCATCAAATACTAACTGAAGGGGTCTCATTCGAAGTCTATTCAAATACTTCATTGACTGGAAGGTGTTTAAAGATTAACAGTTAATAGCCATCCGCTTGCTCCACAACAGACGTCCGCCTGCAGGCGCATCTACTGGTGAACAGACGCTGCTGAATTCAGTGGACACTTAAACCGATTAAATTGGAGTGGCCCACCGAAGCTGCCTCATTTTCTGCCTTGACCCAAGGCATGTCGTCGCACATGGTGTTCTGATATTGCCCAATGTGCGCGATTTGGGGGCGCAAGAGTGGGAATTGAATGTGATCATGGGACTGTAACTGAATATTGAGGAAAACCGCCATACGCCATTGCACTCATATATACGTTTATAATCGATTAAGAATTGTGATTCTGTTCCACGCACATAAAAAATATCCCGTCCATATACAATCTGTAAAAGACTTTTAAATGAAAGACTTAAGGCACGAACTTGTCTTACTAGAACAGAGCACAGCCTACATTTTACTTTAATAATCTGCGCCAGTGATGGGCAAAAATGTATTTTCTAAGTATTAAGTACTAAGTACAAACGTATCTAGGTATTAATGCTGTGGTAAATACCAAAGTGCAATTTACTTAAGTATTCTGGATGTTACTAAATACCAAGTATGCTAGTATTTACTTATTTTTCTAGTGCTAAATACTTGGTCTAAAAGTATTTATTTAACGAAGCACCGCATAAAGAAGTACTTTAAGACTTTGGCTCCACTAGCTACCGCGTACCAAAGTATTAGGAGGCTTTGGCTTCACTAAATACCGCGTACAAACGTGTTTAGAGACTTTGTCTTTACTTAATAATGAATACAGAATTACTTAGTATTTAAGGCTTCACTAAATACTAAATACTTGCTATTTAATCAAAGTAAAAAAAAGAATTTCCTCACCTTTGGGACTATTTCAGAATTTTCGAGACCGTGTTGGGATTTTCGAAAGTATATCGAGATTTTAGTGACCATTTCGGGACTACTTTTGCATTGTGGGGACTATTTCTGGATTGTCGGGAGTACCTCCGGTTTAGAGGAGACTAATTTGGAGTTTTCGGTACTACTTCGAGATTTTTAGAATTATTGGGATTTTCGAGACTGTATAGAAGTTTCCGAGCTTTTTAAGATTGTATATATCGATAAAAAAATATCGTTAATATAACTATAAATATACGTGGATCCAGAAGTGTTCTTTAAAATTCCGAAATAGTCCCGTGAATTAGGAAACAGTCTCGAGAATTGCGAAAAAGTACCGAGATCCTGATATAGTCCAGAGAATCTCTAATATCCCGAAATTGTTCCCAAATTGCGATATGGTGAGTTTAGTTTTGGTGTGGTGAGTTCATTTGAAATGGGTTGGGGTAAGATAAACTGAGGTGAATGTAAGGTAAGGTGTTAATTTTCTTAAATTTCTCCTAAATCATAGGTATAGTATTCAGTTTGATCACTGATCAGCACCAATTGAGCAAGAAATCTAGAGTCATATACGATTTCTTACTCCTTAAACTAATTTGAAATCCGTTTACTCCTTAGTTGACTATTATTACGTAAAGTGAGTGCAATTTCACGAAACCGATTAATTTCACGATTTGACATATTAGCCACCAAATGATATACATACATATGTATGGGGTACATAAGCAAACTATTCTATCAAATAGTGCCTGTACATACATATGTATGCAATTACCCAAGCAAATGGCACAACATACTTCACTATTACATACGCCTCACTGAATATGCCAATACTCGTACGCGGCCAAGTAAAAGAGCAGTATTTTACATAATTCGTACGTTTATCACGACAATTGACAATGTAATAAATTATTTAATCTTTTATTATATACAGCTGGTGAAAAGTGAGTGAGCAGCGCAGTGTGGTGAGCTTAAGAGGCAAGACAGATATAAATAGCTGTGAAGTGCCGTGCGGTGGTCAGCCAGCTAAGTAATTTAAGGCAAAACTTGTCGAACTTTAAACAATAACAATGTAAGCCCACTGAAGCAGCTGGGCTGCAGCACAGTACAAGCGCTGGACAAGATTCAAAGCTATATTTTCGGCGCCAAAGCTATGCCACAGCTGTGACCATTAAAACAAAAGAAAGCGTTTAATTGGCGTCAGTGGACAATGTGACTTTGTGGCATATAGAAAAGTATAAAAAACAAAACATATAATGCAGCGCTGATATCACAAAGACATAACTAAGTAAATGACACACAATTAAAACGTGTTTTTTTTTCTTAGTGCACACTTTGTTGCTTTATTGTTTTGCCAAAAACTTTGCTATGACATAAGTCAAGTTAACGACAGCGAGAAGGCTTGCAAGTAACTT
>NW_023458561.1:52065349-52074563 GCF_013731165.1 Rhagoletis pomonella | reverse complement strand
ATTTGTTGACCAACAAGGCGGCATGAGTGAATGACTACTGTGAACTGAGTATTATATAAGCGCTGAACAATGAAGAAAAACTTAAAAAAAGAAAAAAGGAACTAAAGCAAGCACCGATGTAAAGTTTAAAAGAGCAGTTAAAAAGTGTAAGTTAGAAAAAAAAAACAAATAAATAATAAAATTTGGCTCAACACTTTTGCTCCATTGTTGTTCGTCCACGCTCGCCCGCTTCATGCTCAAGCAACGTGCTGCAGCAGCTTCTTATATGTTTCCAGCTTATTTGCCAAAGTATTTTAGTGCAATTTATGTTCTCTTCCTCTTGCCTCTCTCAATCGCACTACATACATACATACTTATATGTATGAGCGCATTGTGGCACCGTCGCACCACTAACCGCATTCACAGCGACCCACTTTGTTGCCACTACATTGTATTTTTATTTTTATTTTTTTTCTAAGCAACAGCTGTTGGTGGCACTGTTTATATGTAACCATGACACTACACAGCTTCCAACGTACATATACATATACACATACCATAAGCTCACTTCTGACTACTAGTCATCTATTTCAGCGTTGCAACCACGCTGCTGTTGTCATTATCTGTTGACAACATTTTTAATTTTGTTGCAAGTCTGTTTGTCAGTGATTTTTCTAGTTGTCTGCTACTATTCGTTGCCATGTCTTGTTTTCGTGTATATGCATTTTCTTTTGGTGTTTCAACTCCCATTGTGCATTGTAATGCCCATTTTAGTTGGAAGCTGTTTAATTCAGTAGACACAAATTTAATCAGCTTAAGCAGAGCTGAAGAAGAACGCGATGATTTTGTTTGTAAATGTCGCATAAGAATTTTTTGATTAGCAAAATTATGGTCGAATTTTTAGCCAATTAAATGGACTATAAATATTTTTAAAATCTTTAATTGGGAGACACTTAGACTCTTGATCCATTTTTGTGCCACTTGTGTATCGATTTCACCAAAAATAAATTAGTGCTCTGAAAAAATCTGAAAAGTGACCTCTACGAATATAAGATACTCCAAATTAGCGGTTAACTGCCCGACTGTGAGGTGAAAGTATTCGCCTAGAGCGCTGATTCCCAAAGTGGTCCCAGAGATCCACAGGAGACTCGACGGGGGTTTACGTTGGTGTGAAAAATAATTAACTGTTCCTGAGTTGTAAATGGGGGTCCACGAAAATTTATCTGGCCTCGATAGTTAAGAAAAAAATGTGGCCTTGGGGTTACCTAACAATGTTGGCAGATAATATACTACACAAAAAAATTAAGGGAGGAAAAAATTCAAATTTTCGATGGCATTATTTCAATGGAAAATGGTCGTATTGAGACAATAAAAAAGCATTTTGAAGCTTTAACGCTTTTGTTTTCAGATTTCCTGTCCAAAAATTTCTAGGAGCAACGGGTCTCATGTAATCCTGACAGATTTCGCAAAAAAAAAAATTTTTAATTTTCTTAAAAATTTTTTTTTTTGGTCAACGGGCTTGAAAAAAAATCATTTACGCCAGCATATAGATCAGATAGCTTCTTATTTAGCTTTAATTTCCTTTTTTAAAAACCTGCCATCTTTTTTTTAATAGTTTATTTTAAGACAGAGTGCGCAAAAATTCCTCACCAAGGAATAAAAAATTTTGATTTCCTCTGTTGTGAGTTAAATAAAAAACTAACTAAATTTATCTTTAATATAACTCAGGCTTTCGCCTTTATATTTACCTCCAGCTCTGATGCAACCCAAAATATTACTCTCAATCATTTTATTTATGCACCGCCTGCTTGGTTGTTTCTCACATCCTTTTCTGGATTAGTTATTTTCTCTATTTTCAGTTTCCAAATTGCCAATTTTTCGAGAAATTCTTCCGGTTTTGTGTTTATAAAAACGTGAGTGATACATATTTTTCGCGTCACTTTAAAACTCAGAGCGATGAAAATAAAAATGAATAAACTCTTCTATACTCCTCACGCAAATTTATGTGTGAGCGAAATACTAGAGGAGTTTATAGTGAAGAGAATGTAAATAATGCTAGCGCTCTGAGTTTTTGACATTGGGACGCTCTTAGAAAATATACATATATAACTCCTCAGAGTGAAAGTGTATCTTGATGGAGCGGGGGGTCCATCGCAACAAGTAAAAGTTTGAAAATGGTTTACAAGAAAAACAGTTTTGGGAACCTCTGGCCTAGAGAGTGCAGCGCTCTAGCATGGAAGGCGCGATTTTCTCTTACTCATCTGTATCTATAATATTGAAACACATTCTTACTAAAGAAAATAATAAGCTTGTGATTATGGTAATTCTTAGGCGCATAATCTATGAATTTTTCGATCAAAAAATTTGTCTGCCCTTTCAATTAGTCTATTTTAAAAATATTTAGGTTTCCTAGAATACTATAGTAAAGTTTTTGAAAAAATATTAACCAATTTTTTTTTACTTTTTTCTTTTCAGGTATGTAATTTTCAACGCAGTAACTATTTTCCATACAAAACCACGAAAACGAGTAATCAAGCGCCCAGAAGTCGCCAATGTGCATCGCCCGAACTGGCCGCCTACAGCAGGTAGCAAACGACCCTGCACCCAAACCAGCTATTACACACCTTTAGCATACATAGTACATTGTGTACTTTGGCATAATTGTCGTTGAAATCCAAACATGGTCACATATGCGTCTCATAACATAAGCGTATATAAACACATATTTATGTATGTATACAGCAATGCTAAACCCATTCAACTTGTGGCACGTCGTGTGTGGCTTACACCGCCCACTGTGTTTATTTGCTATCAGCATTTTTTCATATACGTTTTAAGACCTTATGCCTACATATGAGTACTAAAACGAATTTACTTTAAACTTTGCTAACGACTAACATTTGAATTTGGCACTTAGTTAGCGGAAATTTTAGAAAATACGTACATACATATATCTTTACTATAACTACGCTCGATGTAGCTTTTCCCTGTAAGGGAGTACTTAATTGGGCAGCACTTTGTCGAAAACTAATTGGCTGGCCAAAAGCGTTAGACAGTTAGTGGTACAAGTCAGCTAACGGAAAATCATTAAAATTTAAATAAATCTAAATGGCTGCAAATAAGAAGGCGAAAATGGAGTTGGCTGAGTATAAGCCCTAAGCGGCGTAAATGGCACAAACTGCTTCACTGTTGGTTAGCAAGCGGTTCTACTGATTCCTCGTTGAGTCGTTGTGGATTATTACCGCTAACTTTCGCTTGGTATCGATCTCGCCTCTCTTTCCGAGGGTGGAAAGCACTTCCTATGGGTCGGTGTGGAAGTCTAGGATCGAGGCCCTTGACCTTGTCCAATTGGGAATGTCTTTCCGCTTGACTATCTCAAGGCGTGCTTCCGACCAGAGCTCGCCTACGCGACCGATGGATCTTTTGTCCAACCGCCGTCAGCTGGCAGGTGGTCCTGGGTTTTCCCTATAGATACCCCAGAGTTTCCCGCTAAGCAAGTCCCAGTTCTGTGGTGAGATTGCACCATCATGTGAGCTGTGGTCTATCATCGCCAAGGATATTTCCTGCTGCTCGTCTGCTGTTAAATAGTCGGATACCCTTGTTCTCTTGGGTTCCGAGAATTTCTCCCTTGAGGGCTTCAGCTTTCCTCGTGCGAAATCTTTTTTAGCTTTCGCCCGACGCTCAGCCATAAATGTTTCGGCCCAATTGCTTGCGTGCAGCTCTTCTGCGGTCAGATCTTGAGGCTTTTTGTCCATTATTCCCTCCAGGATCCTTAGGACCGACCGCCTAGTGCGATAGTACCATTCTGATGCACTAATGTCTGTCTAAGGATGGCTACCACCCAAAGAAACAGTAGTCCCAGAATAGCGCCCCTCAAGGCCGTTGATTTAGTCATGCGTTCTAATCTCGCTGAAATCGCTTTAGGGGTCGCACCTGTTGGTGTTCCCTTGCCTACCGGAGTGGCAGAGACGGCAGTAAGACTAGCTTGCCTTCAGCCAGGGCTGCCCTTACCTCCTGAAGGCCTCTCTTTGAGAGTGGGTCTGCTTTCAGCACCGGGTGGATTTATTTCCTCGCTAGCTTTTCTAGGAATAGGGCTGACCGATTGCCGGATGGGGGCCTCGATGCCGCTGAAGCAGTTACAGACCTTGGCCTGACCACAGGCTTCGCACCGCTGGTGTGCTTGGTTCCTTCTCTTAAACGCCAACCACACGGGCCCCTCCGCCGTGGCAAGATCATTCGTGGATCTACCTGCTGAGATGTCCCGGTATTGTGAAAGCGCCGCTAGACTACTTACGAAACCATCCAATAGGAATAGGAGGGTTGGCAGGAGCAGCATGACGTATCGTTGGTGCGGTACTCTCCGTTTGTATGATTGGGAGAACACCACGCCCGCAGTTACGAAGATGGGTTGTCAACCAATGTTCATAAGAAGTATCGCTCTTGGTTCGTGCTAGTTTAAAACCCCCAAAGGAAGATTTAAACCACCAATTAAGCCACATTCCCATGGCAAGGGGCCAACATGATGATGAAGTAAATGCGTTCAATTTAGACCAGTTATTTTCGGTCTCTGGTTTTAAGGCAGCATTTTTGGCATAATACTTAATGTATAACCTATTTGAATAATTTGATATTTATAATCGCACATGAAGCCTCAGTAGGTGTTGTACGCGAAGCTTCAATGACCCAGATTAATTTAATTCGTTGTACTTTCTGCTGTGTGAGAACAGCCGCTTTTCTCTAAGATTTACCACCAAACGGCTATACCATAGATGAGTATAGATATTTCCGCCACGGTATATAGCCAATCTACCAGCTTCATGTACTACATACCCCACACCATTTCGAGTGATGAGCTCATTTATAGGAGGTTGGTCTTTATTGCCAAGTGGTGTAACCGTTCTGCTAATGGTAACCCTTGGAAAGTTTGTGTTTGAGGTTTCTTCCACCGCTTCAGCTCTCAAACCGCGAGCCTCCTCAATCAGCTTGGCGTTCTGCCAGTTAGTTGAAAAGAATAAAAAATTTATAAGTCATTTTTAAAACTATTTTCGTTAAATGTTTGTCAAAGACCAAAAATCTAATAATTTATTTCATAAGCCGGTTTCAAAATCAGCTTCAACTCTTCCTAATTGGTACATCTTCGTATGGCTTCTTAAATTTATGCCATAGTATTAATTTAACAAAAACGTGATGATAAGCGGTTAAAGAATAGGACTTAGATATAGACCAATACAAAAATTAAAGTAAAGGAGAGTGCGTACATAGATGAAGAAATGAATAAAGGCGAAGGTAAAATAAAAATAAAAAGAAGAACAAAAACAAGGATGCGGAAAGATAAGGGCAGATATTAAGATCAAGGCAAATTTAAATAGTTAAGGAAAGGGAAAGGGGAATATTTGTATGAAAAAGAATACACATAAAGGTAAAAATAAAGATGAATATTAAGAAATA
Organism: Rhagoletis pomonella; assembly: GCF_013731165.1. Taxonomy (NCBI): domain Eukaryota; kingdom Metazoa; phylum Arthropoda; class Insecta; order Diptera; family Tephritidae; genus Rhagoletis; species Rhagoletis pomonella. The sequence continues at coordinate 52,069,136 of NW_023458561.1, read as the reverse complement.
GATGAGGATGAAGATGCCGATAAAAGTAGCGTTGAAGATAGAGGAAGAAAGATCAAAGTAAAGGTAATTATAAAAAGGAGTGGTAGTAAATTCTGCTTTTCAATTATGCGGTTGAAAATTCTGGAAAACATTTGAAAAAATTCTTTTTGCAGTTAAAATTATTGCGGGCCAAAATTTTGCATTTTAAAATTCTGTAAGGACCAAATGATGTCTAATTAAAATTCTGGAGTGTAAAATTGCGGATTCAAAATTATTTTGAGCCAAAATTCTGTATTTTTTACAAGCTTTTATTTAACTTCACTTAAATGTATGTCCTGGAATTTCGCAAACAATGGGGCTGTTCAGGATCTTGTGCATATGCTCTTGCATTGGCATATTCGGTGCATTTGTAAATTTACAATAATAAAATGCAAACGGTTGCCACGGTAGCAACCAAAAAATCTGCAAATGCAAATCCAATCTTTATTTGCTTTACGGAATTGCGTTTTGAAAAAATCGCAAAACCTATTTTTATTAATTTATTTTTTAATTTTGCTTTATTTATCCATATGGTTTTCCGATTTTTCCATACAGAATAGATGTCGTTATCGAAAAAGGGAAACAGAATAGCAAATGTAATTAGAACGAAAAGGGTAGAGGTGGAGGTTAGAGATAGAAAAGAGATAAAATATAACCTTAACTAACCTATCATTTTATTCACAATTTTGAACCAATGAAATGCGCATGTTATGAGACAAACTACATAAGTCCATAAATATGCATGGTAAGTTTCACTTCTCCAGTGTCGCCCAGGCGCACTTACTTTTTTATATAAAAAAAGGTATGTGTGTCACAACACTTTTGTAATTTTTGTGAAGATTACTACTAATTCTCGTACAGAAAACCGAGTTTTGTAACTCAACTGCACACCAAAATTTCTCAATTAAGTTCACGGTAACTGATAACACTGGTCTACAAGGGTTTTGCGAATAAGACGGGACCTGGTGTTTCCGAACGGAAAATTAATAATGCCAAGGTTTTAACTATATTAAAAGTCGCTGATTACGAATCTGCAGTTAGATTTTAAAAATTTAAGATGACGGGTTGAATATGGTGGATATAAAAATTGGACTCCTAAACACAAATACACCCCCCTGCTTTAAGGGTGCACGCGATCAATTCGGCATAGGGTTCATTCGAAAGGGCACGGTTTAGCCTTTAATTTCTGATATATGCAAAATTTGTACCACGTCAGGGTTCAGCTCTATAATTTTTCGAAAATGGCCAAAAACGCTGTTTTTAGGGGTTTCAACCCCTTTTTTCTCGAAAACGTGACGTGATGGGACATTTTTGACCCCGGATTCGTGTTCAGCACGAAAAATCCGTTCAGAAACACCAGGTCCCGTCTTATTCGCAGAAAAAAAGTTGAAATTTGTAGACCAGTGTAATCTACATGTCTATCTATGAATTTTACTTACTTACTACATACATACGGTACACACACGCATTTGCACGCTCATGTAATGAATCATTACATTTTGACCCAATACATATATGTATGTGAAACAAATGACTTAAGACACAAACTTGTCGGTGACTAAATTAAGTCATGCGAATTTGGCGATTGAAATAAATGAAACACAAACAATGTGTGTAAGGCAATGTAGTATAACAGATTAAACAATTAATTTGTCAACAAATGCAATTACCCAACATGCAAATCCGAACACGAAAAAACTAAAGCAGATACAAGTGGACAAACATACATACATACATGCGCCTGATGTTAGTACTCTTACTTTTGCCGTAATATTAGTGAGTATTTGTACATACATATATATATATATATATATATTTGTGCGCTAATTTCACATGGTATGATGTAAAATTTCTTTTACTTTGACTACAGGTGTAAGCTAGGTGTTTCTTGTTAGCCAATAATTCGGCAAACTAAGTACAGGTTGCTGCTGCAGCTACGCCAGCTCAATCAAGCAGCCAAGCGTTTGTCGAAAACACGCAAATGTTGTACCAAACAAACAAAAAAAACACAAACTAGCCGAATATTGCACAAGCATGGCCGAAAAGTGCGCAACTTCAAAGAAATCTATACATATATATATATGTATATATACGAAACTAAACTGGTGGTGAAGGAATGTTCATGCGAGTAAAGACTTAAACGAAAATCACAAAAGCTAATTGCACTAATTGCTGATGTGTTGCGAAAATATCTCATTCGTTCGTACGTGAAATTGCAAGGCTAAACCTGCAGAACTCGCCCACTTCACATACTGCTTTTATGTATACTTTCATTTGTCTATTTAAAAATAAAATTACCATAGCTTTCAATATCGAATATGTTCAATGCAAATTAGCACAAATAGTCACACTTGTAGCCATTTGTTTACACTAACTGTTTGCGGTTTTGAAACTAAATTGTCATCGTGCAGTATGGCAAAATATTTATTTATGTATGTAAAATAAGCAGTTTGACAATAAGAGCGGTGTATCTACATACTTATACATGCATACATACTTACGAGTTGTTCGATGCCTTTTTTATGACTCAACCCTGTACCACCCACGAAGTTTTTCGTTAAACCAGTCACTCAGCTGCACTTGCAGGTTTGTGTGTGTGTTTTTGCTATTACTTTTCTATCGTAATTTAATGAAGCGTAATGATTTTGACATTATTATATTTGTACATTAGCGTAACTAACGGTGACAATGGAAACAAGAAATGGAACCAATTTTGCCTCGAATGTGGAAACTATGATTTTTTCGTAATAAATTAATGACACCTTTCACGCTTAAAATATGTGATAACGAAATATGTAGTTTTGTACATATGTATATTAGTATATACTTTCGTACATACATATTTTTAAAAAGATTATTCTGTAGTGTCATATGAGCTCCCTTGTGGTACCATAACGGGCCCGATGGTTGACCTAATTATGCTGTTGTGTCTACTGGCAGCCACTTCAATCTAACCCAGAGGTTCCCAAACTTTTCTTTTTCTTGTAGACCCCTTTCAAAATTTTACTGGTTTCGGTGAGCCCCTGCCATTTCTACCATATTCCCAATGCTCGTCAAAAAATTTTAAGATTAGATTGTCAAAAATAAAAACTTAATACTTTCTTGTATTCTATTTATTCAAATAATGTGTTTTAAAATACAGAGCTCGTAAAGCTATCAAAGTACTCTATGGACCTGAGGAGTTATATTTTTTAAGAGCATTCCGAGCGCTAGCGTTATTTATATACTCTTCTTAAGCAAAAAAGTGTACTCAGTTAGGGGGCTGGCCAATGCCTTAAGTGCAGCTTAGCTGTCACTGCGCAGACACGTAAACTCCTTCCCCTCCACCTATTTTCCGCCACATAGTCCATGGCCTTGAGAAAAGCGAAGCTTATCGCCATAACTTCGGAAAAGGTCCCAGATTCTGACCCGGAGTCAGTTTTGGAGCTATCAGTGAAGATTCGACAATGTGTCAGTATACGCTCAGTGCTGGAATTAAAGCGGCGTTCAGCCTCAGGGAGCTCAACATTATAGAATCGCAGCAAATTCCGCCTCCGGGTTTAAAAATAGCAAATTAAAGCAATCCCGTGGACCAAAAAAAAACAAAAAATTTGCAAAATTATTTTTTCGCGATATCTGTCAGGATTAAATGAGAACTCGAGCTCCTAAAAATGTTTAGCCAAGGAAAACTAGACGCTCAGAGTTTCAAAGTTTTTTTAAGTCCCAATACAACCATTTTTACACCGAAATACGGCCTGTCAAAAACGATCGAAAAGTTTTGTCTTTTTTT
>NW_023458561.1:52040754-52065249 GCF_013731165.1 Rhagoletis pomonella | reverse complement strand
GTGTGTGTGTGTGTGTGTGTGTGTGTGTGTGTGTGTGTGTGTGTGTGGAATGGCATGTTATGAAGGAAGCGGAAGCTATGGTCTGCCTGTGAAGTGGCTCTAGCTGGCAGGCATAAAATAACAAGTAAGCTAAAACTAGAAAAGCGGAAAAATTACAAAAAATAAAGCAACAGAAATGACAAAACAAACAAATAATGCGAGCTAGCAATTATTTACATACATACGAAAAACTATGAAATGCAAACAATAAAACAAAAAAAATTTAAAAGATTTTGTGTTAGCGCACTTGCTAAGCGAGAAGCTAATGGAGGGAGCCATTAATAATGGTAACTAGCCCGCTTGGATATTTGGCTAATGTAATTACGATAAACAAAAAGAAACAGAACAACGCACTTAAAGCTTCTTATAATAAAAACTCTCCGTGCTGGCAATGAAGATCCGCAAGCGACTGATATTCCCTACCGAAAGCTCATTGGGAATGCGGAAAAAGTGCGACCCAGGGTGTTTGAACCTTGGGGTCACAAAGGCAGAGCAGCAGATGTTGAGATGATTGCACCTCATCATTTTTCACGCAGCTGGTACAGTCAGCCATAGCGCATGTTTACCTTTCACGCAATGACCAGTTAGAACTCCCACGAATGGCAAATAGTGTAACTTGATTAGTATAAAGAGCTCCCCTTGCATTCCAAGGTCTTCTCACCCCAGCTCTCACTCAGCTTATTAAACGCACCCATCTGTCCAAAAGCAGATCACACGAGGTCAAGCGGGCACCCAGACTTCCTTCATCCGGGAGCACTACAGTTAGCCGTTAATAATGGTAACTAGCCCTCTTGGATATTTGGCTAATGTAATTACGATATCTATATTTTTATACTTGAACTAAACAAAAGGAAACAGAACGACAGCACCTAAAGCTCATCCGCTATGCAGTTTTCAGTGATTAAGCTGTAACCCGGAACCCAACTAAATTGAATAGCGCAGCGGTAGTTAAAAAAAAAGTCTGGGAGCTTGGAGTCTTCATAGCTGCTTGGCTGTTGGAATAGATGTTAACCTTCTTAAAAGATGATGAAGGGAAATCAATCCGAAATTTCCTTTATTGCGGCTACCTATGCTGGAAAAATGCTGCAGGTATTCGGAAGCTTAAATTTCAGGTTGATGGAGAGTTCGTCGCAGAAGACACCTCCACCTATTTTCGCATACAGCAACGATTCAACAGACAGTATTCCGATTCCAGTTATTCCACCCCTCGCAGTCCTCTCTAGCTGAAAAGTGGGTGTTGAAAGATTCAGTCGGAGAATACTGAAGTGTCCATAGCTCAAGACGAATTTAAAGTCGACCCCACTTGGCCTTAACGGTAACAAAATGTTTTCTTTTGAATTAGTAACGATCCAGTGTAATAGTTAGTCAAGCGCATAATAATATAGCATGTCGATAAAGTTATCCATCGTATGGACGATGACGCTCCGGTGAAAAAAGATTCGCCTCGGCACGCATAGGTGGAAACGCATACAATGGAAATACGAAGAGCAAAAGAACCTCGCTGCACCAGTTTCGCATACGGAAGGACTTTCTGTAGAATATATGAGATTTGCGAAAGTTTGTGGTCAAATGTTATATATGTGATTAATAAAAAAAATCAATCTGACCAGTATTTGCTTTTAAACCGGTCATACCGTGTTGCTTTACTGGATTCACTAAAAGGGACACTAACCAGATTTTTTTAAATTACTTATATATTAATCATTGTGAAGGTGCGCATATCCTATTTTTTCTTGCTTGAGAATGAAAAAATGTGTTGACGAAGCGTTGATAAAATTCATTTTTTTTACAAAAACAGAGCAGTTGTGTAAATCAAAATCTGAATTAAAACAGATACTTGCACTTCTAATAGAAGCTATGCCTACGTCAGCCGCCCACCCTTCTAAAATAGAGAAAAACGTTTTTGAAAAAAAAATTATTACCAAGTCGGTATTTATCTTTTGCTGATAAAACCGCCAGTAACTGACCTTATAACTTCAACTCGTCCTGAACTCCTTTTCAAAAGTGTTGAAAGCACCAAAAATCTGATTTAAGTATACAAGAAAAGCAAAAATTGTCAATGGTCAAACACAAACGGCCTGGTATTTGGCAATATTACCGACGTCCGGTTTCGACCGGAAGTGGGTTAAACTGACCGGATACTCATTTTTTTTTTTTAATATGACGTAACTATTTTTGGAAAATTAATTTTTTTTTTTTCAACCTATAAATCACTTTAAATCAATAATTCTCTCGAAGTTCGAAAAATGCAATTTTAACCAAAAAAAAGAATAAGGGGCGTTTGAAGTTGAAAGTGTTACCGAGTTACCAGATAACGTATTAATACATTAACGAGTATAGTCTGAACACCCTTATTGATCTTTTTGTGTGTAAAATGTATTATCACGCGCTGTTATTTAAGAAAAAACGCGTGTAAAAATATTTACACACAAATGTTATTTAAGCATTTTATGGAACATTCTCGAAAGTATCTAATATTAATAAAGCAAGCCAACAGGCATGGCAACATTTTAGGTGTTAAAACAAATTCGCCCTTATCTAAATTCACATCTGTGCACGAGCATAAACAACACGCATACAATACCTGCATACATAAATACAAAAGAATAAAGGAATCTTTAACATTGTTATACTTAGTGCGAGTACTATTTAGATGTGGCACAATCTTCCTCATAAACTCATTGCTTACGTATATAATATTTAGTTGTAAATATACATACATACAGATATGTATGTAGGCAAGGGTAATAAACATGCGTGTGAAGCTAAATCGGGCCATAATGAAATTATTATTAACTTATTTGTACGCCAGAGCAGCTGCATACATACATACATACACAGGTACAGCTAAGTAAAGCGAAGACCGCGCGCACAACAGTTTTGCCAAGTCAGCGCATTAAAGTGTGTTTACAGGCAAATTATAAAGGGACAATACGAACATAAAGAGAAATCTCTGACTTATTCATAGAAAAAGTGCGGTTGAAATGCTTTGTCATTCGCTTTATTTACATACATATATTCTTATATACAACAAAAGAGCAGGTGAAATAGCAGGAAACTTTGTTTAGAAGAGAAATTTGCATAGTGTATTAATGTGGGTTTATATGTATTATATGTGTGTGTGTAAAAGAAAAGAAAAACTTACAGTCAAATAGGTTGTCTCACAAAGTTGCTGGATAACTCACATAACTGCTTAGACTATTTTTTCTGATTTAAGTATAATACTACACTTAGCAACTATAAAAATAGACTTTTGTATGTATGTATGTATAATCAAAGCCATCTGCAAAAATATACAAAAATGTGGCAGTAATACCTATGGAGCTTGTACCACCTGCGCTACGAAAAGTAGATGCTATACATACATATTTTCCTAGTTTACGTTCATAACAAAATTTGTCTATGCTGTTTATTCTCCTAGCAGCTCTGCGCTAGCACTTTTCGTAAGTATGTATATATGTAGGTGTATCGCATACGCATTATAACGATTTACGCATAAACGCTCCTTTGTGTATGACTAGCAATAAAATTGTTTTATGAGAACCAACAAATTTTCAGTACTTTTTCGTTGCTTTTACTTTTTTTTTGTTCTTTGGGTTCTCCGCAATGTTGCCAGATTAACAGTTTTAACAGTAAATTACAGTTTTTTACACAAGTTAATAGTTGCTTAAATTACCTTTTGGTACAAGTTATAATCTTTTGTTTTCGAAATTTCCGATTTGAATAAATAAAAAAAAAATTTCTCTTTTGGTTTTTTTGTAAGTATGTAAATATGGTTTTTATTTTAAATGAATTGTTTTTTTGTTATTTATGTTTAACAAAATTCAAAAAAAAAATAATAATTTTAAACTCTCTTAGTTTTTTGATCGAAAATACAGGTTTTTTCCTAGGAAATTTATAGTTTTTTGAAAAACAAATCTGGCAGAACTGGTTCTTCCTTTAGGGTTTTTTGCGGAAATGTCTACATTAGGGTGGGTAATTTTTTTTTTCTATATGCGCATGACATATGAGGATTCTAAATGAAGTTCTAAGCAAATTTGCTGAAGAAACTATGGGTCTATAATCAATTCGGAGTTTGCCATATTTCGAATATAAATTTCGAGTTTCGAGAATGTAATCATTTTCACAGTTGCCCCCTTTTGCAAGTTTTAAGAAAACGTTAAGACCTGAAATGGATTCTTACAAAATTTAAGCCATTCTTTATGCTAAGAAACCTATTTTCACACTTTGAAAAACACCAAACTGATTTTAAACCAATGGTTTTTTTCGGCAAATTTGCCTACAATTACACATCAAATCCCGCTGTGCCATACGCTTATAGCAGAAAAAACCTCCCAACAAAAAACTGACCCGCCCTAATGTACATACATTAATATTTAAGGTATACAATAAAAGCCATAAGACTTTGGGTTTCATCATCTTGTGCGTCTTTTATTTATTTCTGGCATTTTCTTTTTTAATTCCGTAACCGTATTCAAGAGTTAATAGCGCACAGGTATGTGTTGGTATTAAATATTAAACCACACTAACACATCCGAATTTTGGGAGTGATAGTTTTTTTGCTAATTTTGGATAACTTCCCTTTGTAGGAAGATTCAGGAAGACTTGGAAATTGGCATAAACTTATAAAGTGGAGCGGCGTTGGGTAAGAGATTTTTTTCAACTGACCTCCCAATCGAAGCGAATATTCGACTACCGAATTCGGCCAGTCCTTTTCAGGCAGCGGTCTTTGACAGCAAAGAGAAGTGCAAAATTATTTTAACCTCGAAGCTAGCAGGGAGGAGCATTGCTCTTTTCTCGGATAACCAAACAGCGATCAAGACACTTGGCTCTGTATCACCTCGAGGTAATAAAACAAAGCAGAAAGAAAGTGATGGCTTTAGCTGATAGGTATGTCGTTACTCTGATCTGAGTGAAGGGCTACCGACGAGCTAGCCAGAAATGGCTCGATCTGAATGTCACAGTGGCGGAGGAGGTTCTTGTGTATCTGAGTTATACACACAAGGCTCACATATCACAGCACTGAAAAAATGTGGCTGGCAGTAGATGGATTGACCTACAATTCTGTAGTGTCTGCAACAGTCTGTAGCCCACCTACTGTATAATTGTTATTTACAAAACGCTGTAAATTTATGCTGCAAGATTAGGACTGGAACACAATACTTTTTGTAGCAGCTGTTCACAGGAGAAACGGTAGATCATCTGCTCTCCAATTTCCTAGTACTGTGTGTAACAAAATTCAGGTTAGTGGGTAAACCCTTTTACTGTATTCTAACAAACATAAATGACATGAACCCACTGTTTAGCTAAAGGGGTTTTCTTCATTTTCACCACTTTTTTCCGAAATGGATCATTCTTCAAAATAAGGTTAAAATGAAGCCTCTTCGATACCGTTAATTCCAGATGTGCATATTCAATTGAATCGGAGTTTTTATATATAAGTAATAGCAGCATTAAGAAAATGCCTGTATTAGAAATAATAGACATCGGCTCCACTTGCTCCTGCACGTCACACGAACGGGCACAAAGGCACAAACCCTGAAAGTTTTCAATGTAGATTCCACTGCTTGTAGCAGAGGAAAGCCTCCTCTCCTATGGAAAGATTAGGTGAAGAAGGACTTGGCTTTTACTGACATTTCCAATTCCGTTTGCCGTTAGTTGGTGCAGAAACTAAACGAATGGCGTGCCTTGTTGAGCCCGGCCAGACGGTTAGAGCAACAATCAAAAAGAACTCTTCTTCAGCTCTAAGCAATCATTTAACTTTGGTTTACTACACAATATGATATCTCCACAGGTAATGTAGATGCTCATTAAATTTTCAGTCCATATTTTTGTTTTATATAGAAAGATCCTTTAAAAATATTAGGGACATGTGAGGCCAAAAATTATTAAGCAATAATACACCACTTACCAATTTTATTACGTTGACTGCTGAAAAGAGAAAAACAAATTTATTAATCTGCTAATAGAGTATTAGAAAATACATCAGTAGCTCGTTTCTGTAACAATTCTCTACCAGGTCGAATTAAGATATGAATTCGCCGGCCTGTTCTCTACTGCTAATAAATAGTAGAGAATGACGTATATTATCTACCAGTAGAGAAATAATCGGTAGAGGAGAGTTACAGAAACGAGCTACAGCACTGATCTTGATTAACAGATACCAACTCAGCTAAACAACAGATGTTTTCTTTGTGTAAATAGAAATACTAAAATGCTATGTATAGATATTAAATAGTTTTAAAAAAATATTCGTTAAATACCATATAAGATATGATAAGATATTCACCAAGTATTCCAGGAAAAAAAATTATTTCAGTATTTTGTTTGAACTCCACTACGCTGTTGCTATGGTTACTGGTAACCAATGTGTAAAAGAGTTCTTTCTTTTTTTTGTCGAGTTATATGAGTTTAAATATGCAAATTTCAGCCCTATTTTCTAGAGCCCAAGTTATCTTAAAATTCTTATTTCATGTCACACTTGTGTATGACAGAGAATCAAAAATTGCTGACCGTTTAAAACTTTTCCCGTGCTTTTTGGTGGAAACTGTAATTTTTTTCAAAAGGACTTCAGTTTTTCATAATAGAACGCGCTCGAGTCCGGCTTGTAGTTTTGTCGACAATAACACAAGTTTACAGAAATTAAACGATTTCTGACTAGCATTATTTTTATGTGCATTCTAATGTAAAATTTTCCGCTGAATCTGAATATCAAATCAAAGTTTGAAAGAGTAGAACAGTTTTTTTGGATATAGCCGATCTGAAAAAAATGCACTCACTTAATTACAATTTTCTTTGGAATTAGTTGGCCAACCTCGACATTTTTATGTGAATTTGTATGCATAAATTTGCGCTGAATACGAGTGCAAATGACTCAAGTCCACTTTGAAGCCAAACTTGGTGTTCTTTTTTTCACCGATTTTCATGTCAAATGCACGTGAATTAATTTTTTCGATTTCAATATCACTTCGTCTCTAGAATTTACCAGATTGTGTAAATAAATGTGGAAAAATCTCAAGATCCTGAAGCGCGGGATTTCGGGAAATAGAAAAGTGTTCGGGGTCCTGGGATTGAATGCCCTTCTAGCAACAGTTAGGACTAAAATTTATGCAGGTTAACGCCGATATTTGCCATATTTCATAATTCTCCGTTCATTACAAGGCGCACACCTCAGCAACCTCGGTTTACGTTTTACTATTTTTTTCCAAAAGTTTAAGCTGGATTTCCACTGGGCATTAAATGACAAACATGGTAATGACAAAGTTACGCATTAAAAAATTATTGTGTCATTACGTTCACAAAAAATAGTAGTAGTAGATATTCACTTCTCGTCTTTGTTTTTGCTACCTACGAGTTGATTAAACTTGAATTTTTTAAATGAATTGAGCAAATCCGCAACAACTATTTACGACGTTGGTATACAAAATGGAGTTATTAAAGCGAGTAACTGCATATCTGTCTAATGCCGCTTGTGGTGAATTTGCTGTTGTTATTATCTTTTTTGTCAAAAACCAAAAAAAAAAAAAATACAAAGAAAGCATACATATATATTTTTCATAAGCTAACAAACCGCTGAATTGGGCAGAGAATTTAATTTAAAAACAAGCAGGACCAATTGATGGGTCGACTAAACGAGGATATGCCACAGGCCAAATTATACCAGACGGACTACTTAGCGCAACAAAAAGCAACACTAAATACAAAAGTCCAAGAAGAACACTAAGTACAAGCACAACATGAGTGGAATAACAAAATAAATTTTCATAAGCAACAAATATTGGCGTTGCAATATGTATTTGCCTTACAGCATACAAAGTAGACGTAGCATTGGAGTTGCTAGCTGCTTTCATACATACATGTATGTATGTACATGGGGCGTTCCATACCAAAATGGACGGCGTTCACAATTCATGTGTTGGATAAGCATAAATAATAAAAAATTTGAAAAAATCACACATACATACATCAGAATTCTCTATGAAAAGAAATATTTTAATTTTTTTTTTTATACCCGAGGGCACTTGTGCACAAGGGTATTATAACTTTGTTCACATAACGGTTGTTTGTAACAGGCAAAACGAATCGAGATAGATATAGACAAATGTATACATAAATGATCAGAATGAAAAGAGAAATCGATTAAGCGGTGACTGTCCGTCCGTCCGTCCGTCCGTCCGTCTGTGCACACGATAACTCGAGTAAAAATTGAGATATCTTAACGAAACTTGGTACATGCGTACCAAGGTTGGGCGTAGGACGGACGGTATTGAAAATGGGCGAAATCGGACAATAACCACGCCTACCTCCCATATAACGGTAATTTTCAGAAATACGAAAACTGCGATATTTTAGTAACTACTGAAGATAATTGACTCAAAATTGACATTTAGAATAACTTTTAGACGAAAAATAAGAAAATAAAAATTTTTTGGAAAATGGGCGTAGCCACGCCCACTTATAGTTACATGTGTATATCTTGGTAACCGCTGCACCATTTTCTTCCAAATTTGGCCTTGACATCACCTACGAAATGACCGAAAATTTTTAAAATCGGACAATAACCACGCCCACATCCCATATAACGGTAATTTAGAGAAATACGAAATCTTCGATAAATCGGTAAATATTGAAGCTAGTGTATTCAAAATTGATGCTTGCAACAATTATTTAACAAGAAGTACGTTTATGATAAAATTTTGGAAAATGGGCGTGGCACCGCCCACTTATGATCACATATATGTATCTCGCTAACCGTAATAGCAATTTGTACCAAACTCGGTATGGTTATTGTGCTTGCCAAACAAAGGCAAACTCTTGAAAATTGTTGAAATCGGACTAAAATTACGGCCGCTTTTCATATAACGGTAAATTTCAGAAATGCTTGAAATTTCAATATTTCGAAATTTAAGGACGCTAATTTACTTAAAATTTATACACCCGGCTTAGCATGTAGCGGTAGCTTTCGAAAAGGTGTAAAACATATATTTAATACTTGCGCCGGGTATTTAATGTTCGCCTCCGCCCGAACTTAGACTTTCTTACTTGTTTTTTTTTTAACAATTTTTCACATACAAATTTTTTGCTAAAAAACTTAGTTTTTCAATGTTCAACGCAATTTTGCAGTAGCTTAAAACTTGCAATGTGTTGCACTAAAATTTAATGGGCTACAAAACTGCATACCCAAAAAAATTCAAAAAAAATATAAAAAAATGTCTAAAAAAAGTTCATAACTCAAATTATTGTAGAGTACACCCTAAACTTAAATATTGCGCAATACTCAGAGCTACCATTTTGATTTTTTTCATTTTTTTTTGAGATAGCGTATTTTTAAAAACTAATTCTTTTTATTAAAAAATTTTTTATGTGAAAATTTCACATTTATTTATTATTTATGTTTATCCATCAACCCTAAAAATTTGAAACAAATCAAACATATGAAGTGTGATTTGGTTTGGAATGCCCCACATACAAAAGTTGTGGTTGTTGTTTTTACTATTGCTACTTCAACTACTATGTAGTACTACTCCACTTCATGCTCCACGGTGCAGCACTAATTTGACGCGACGCAATGCGCAGCGGTAAGGGTAAGAAATGCGATGCATAGAATTTCATTTATATTTATTTAAGTAGGTACAGATATGTATGTATGTACATGTACACACGTGCATGACTTACATTTTAAATTTATTTTAAGTATGTATGTATGTATGTACGTACACTAGTGCAAGCTATTAATGCTCAAGTTTGTTCATTCCGTGCAGAAAATCTGACTAGCCCAGAACAAGCGTAGAACTAGACCTTTTTTTATAAGAAAACATTTTTAATATTAAATTTTTGGTTATTTTTTGGGTTTTTTTCTTTCCTTTTACATATGCCATTTTTTTACACTTAAAAAAAAAATAAAAAATATTGTAAGCTTTTCGCAACAATTTAAATTCATTAAATCTGAAAACTCCCAACATCCTCCACCGCAATTTTCAACTGTCCCGCTCTGCAGCCATTTTGCACTAGTTCAGAGATAGTTCGGAAATATGTAGTTCGGCACTAGTCCTGTCTCTAAATTTTGCTGCTGGGTTTTTCTACGTGCGTTTGTGTGTGTTGCTGCTGCTGCTGCTGCTCATGAAGCATGTACCGTCAGTTGATGTGGTGGCTGCAGCCGAAGTTGCCAACATTTCCAAGCTTACAACCGCAACTGCACCCGTATCGCAAAACCTGCTGCTGCAACCACGCGTACGTTCTGCAGTTAAGTACTTATGTATGTAAGTTGTGTTGTTGTGGTTGAAAATATGTATTCTTTTTTTTTTTTGTTGCCAATGCAGTAGATTAGCATTCATATATTTTGTTTTTTTTGCCTAGTTGATGAATAACTCCTTTCTGTAGTTGCCGACGTTGCTGCTGCTGCTGCTGCTCCTTCTGCTATTTCTGCAACATCAAACTTAAATGGTCGGAAGTGAGTGGCGGAGCTGCTGCACTCATCCAACTTTTGATTGAAAAGTGAACAGTAAGAGCAGCACTACTCTACGTACTCTTTTGTTGCCGCAGCCACTTTGCCAACTCGGCTGTATTACTATTACCAACCGCATGCTTACGTATGCACATAAATATGTTTACCCACATATGTACATACATGTGCATATATGCATACTTAACACATTTGCTCACACGTTGCTAACGCGCACACACATACACACGTTCATTACTTCATTTGGTGTTTTGATTTTATTCTTTTGTTTTTGTTTTTTTTTTTATTATTATTACTTTACTTGAAGTATGTCCGGGTATTTGAATGCAGGTAAGTGTACCCAATCCTTGCTCACTTCAGCCACACATAAGCAGAATTTTCCGCGTTAGTGTTGTCATGCTCATGAGCATTTACATATGTATGTGCAAACGTGGTTCTGTGGTTTTTGCTGTTTATATAACCATTTTTTATTTTTATTTTGCATCTACACGTGCGATTTTTGCCTGATTGCTCGTCGTTTTGTCTTTTATTTATTCTCATTTTGAAATTGTCGGGGCTTTGTGAACTCTTAAGCGGGATTTGCAATTTATTTGAACAATTTTTTTTGGGTAAAGTTAACGCACCATATTGTGTTTATTGCATACTAACTTTAAGCAGATTTATTTTAATTAAATAGAAGATTAAACAGATAGATTTTTTATTTTTTTAATTTTTTTTTTTAATTTTTATTAACAACTACAACACGGGCATTGAAAAAATTCTGTTTTTTTGTTTAATCTTAATGTGAAATCATTCATGAGTGCATGAGTTTAAGTTTACGTATAAATTTATGGAAAGATCTGTAAACCCTTTAGGTGTCTAGAAAAAAATTTTACTAATATTAATTAGTGTGTTTCTCAAAAAAAAAAAAACTATGGTTTTTTCCATCGGATCTAACATCTATGATGTTTTAAGACTTTCCATAAATTATTTTGGACAAATATTAATATGCACGTGAGCTGGAGCGATTTGATAATAACGGGTGATTTTTTTGAGGTTAGGATTTTCATGCATTAGTATTTGACAGATCACGTGGGATTTCAGACATGGTGTCAAAGAGAAAGATGCTCAGTATGCTTTGAAATTTCATCATGAATAGACTTACTAACGAGCAACGCTTGCAAATCATTGAATTTTATTACCAAAATCAGTGTTCGGTTCGAAATGTGTCAAATCGACAAATTTTGTTCAGCGATGAGGCTCATTTCTGGTTGAATGGCTTCGTAAATAAGCAAAATCATGCGATTTGACGCCTTTAGACTATTTTTTGTGGGGCTACGTCAAGTCTAAAGTCTACAGAAATAAGCCAGCAACTATTCCAGCTTTGGAAGACAACATTTCCGAAGAAATTCGGGCTATTCCGGCCGAAATGCTCGAAAAAGTTGCCCAAAATTGGACTTTCCGAATGGACCACCTAAGACGCAGCCGCGGTCAACATTTAAATGAAATTATCTTCAAAAAGTAAATGTCATGGACCAATCTAACGTTTCAAATAAAGAACCGATGAGATTTTGCAAATTTTATGCGTTTTTTTTTAAAAAAAAGTTATCAAGCTCTTAAAAAATCACCCGTTACCACCAAAAATTTCATTATTTTTATTCCATTTGAATAACTCAGTGGGAGCGAAGACCCAGTATGTTTGCATGTATTTATGTATAAAAAAAAATATTTATTTTGTCATAGCAAGGCATTAGAGCAAAGGCAACATACGAGCATGATAAAAACATAGCAAGGTAGAACCGTTCTCTCAATTTGTCGGCCATGATTTTTTCTTGAAGTTTGCCAACATTTTAAAATCATATAAAAGTGAAAATAAAAAATTGAAATTGTTCGAAATTGTTGTTGCTTGAGATTGAAAATGAAAATGTGTGTGTGAGTTTGTGAGTGAATTTAAAAATTAAATTGTTTGGAAACGTCAAGAATTTTAAAAGTGACTCTCAGCGGTTCTACCTTACTATATTTTTATCATGCATACGAGTATTTTGTTGTTACTTCTGGTCTCCAAAGTGTCAGAAAAGTATTAGATCAAACTGTGCCATGTTAAATACAAACAAAAATTTAAATTATAAAATTTTAAATAAAAAAATAAAATAACAATTGAAGCAACTTTCTTGCTTGGCAAATCTATTTGCTTCCAGGGGCATCGATCCGTCTTTTTCAAGGCCCAGTAATCAGCGCTTGGGTTCCTGAGTTAGGCGAGCGTACCAAAAACTGATTTTCAATCGCTTCTTTTGTATGAAAAAATTTTTAACACGTAAATAGGTTTTGACAATTAAAAATATTTTACATTTTAGAGACCAAGTAATTTGATCCAAATCAGCTGATCTACTTCCACTACCTGTTCAATATGCATTGAGTCATTGTATGCATTTAGTCGCTTGGTGTTAGTAGTCGTGCCTAAACACGGCTGATACATTTTGTCTTATTTTTATGCAGACCTTTTAAACTTAAACACTTGTATCTAAAAATTAATTATATTTATATATAAAAAATCTCAGTCCAATCCAGCGAGGCGATGTAGGCGAAGGTACTAAAATATAATAAATTTTATGATTCTGATGGAAAAGCTGTAGCGATATTTTTTTTTTAATGGAGAGTGATGCACTCTAAAATTACAAAGTACATCAAACTGGTACAAATGTCAAGAACGGTTGTCGAAAAATCTACCAGACAAAATATGAATCCGTCTTTGGAGACATACAATTTTTAGCATATGTATGTATGTATGTTTTTGAAATGTCTGATTACGATGCTGTACGAAAATTTCTAAAAATCAAAATAGCGGGCACTTTTTCCAAAAAATCATTAAAACCGCTTAAGGCACAATATTTAATAGATTTTGAGATCGCTTATTACATTTCGCCATTAGCACCATTAAAATTCAAAATGGCGAAATCAATATGGAAAGAAATTTTTGGAAAAGACGTTGAGTGTTCATAGTGATTTTCCAAAGTAAAGCAAGACACGATGCTCTGTAGCGTATATTGTATTCTCTTTTTTGCCTTTAAATTTAAAGTCTTTGCCTTAAACTTTAAAGTCTTGAAAAAGCTCCTTCGGGTCACTGTATATGTAAAATGACGCACAAAATATGGAAAATACATTTTCTTATATAAAAATTTCTTAAATCAGTATGCAGCTCTCAATGAGAAAAATTCTCGTATAATTCTTTAAGAAAATTTACAGCAGCAGCAAAGTACTTTTTTAAGCAACAAAAATAATGAAAAATATTTCTTGTTATTTTTCTTGAGCACTGCAAACAGGCGTTTAGAATTGGCAACAGACATTTCAAGGCTTATTAGACGCCAAATATATCGAAAGCTATAGCCAAAGTCCTATTGAAATCGGTTGTAAAATGCTCTGTGCAGCTCTGTGTGTTGCTTTTTGGCATCGGCATGTTCATGCAGTCGCTGGAGCCATTTTTTCTCTTCTAAATTGTAAATTCGAAATAGTTTTGAATGTGTGTTAATATTTTGTAAATTCAAGGCTCACTCAAATTTAAAATACATCTCAACCACTAGAGATAAGTTTATATATTTTATAAAAAAAAAATAAAGTAGGTTTAAAAAGCTTTAAAAATTTAAGTTTTCTTACATTTTCCAATTTATAAAGTTTTTGATTGCACAAATTGTTCAATACATATTTACCCAAAAGCAATTTTTATTGTTTCGATATTGTGCGCTGTGATTAAATTTTTTTTTTGTCTTACTAATACGCAACCAAACTCACCAATCAAAGCAACATATTATTTCAATTTTATTCCCCTCCCCACGCTTCTGCCTGTCTCTCGCATTGCCTCTCCCACTTTTTGCTGATGTCATGACACCAATAACGGCAAGACCAAAGCCAAAGTCACGCTGTTCTGACACGCAGAGGTTATTCCCCTACTGCTCACACTCTCTCTCCTCTAACTAATCTTATTTTGCCTTTTCTTATCTCACCTAAATTGTTGGCTAATAATGCGCAACCAACCAGAGCATGTGTTACACTGTAGCAAAATGCTTTGCTTTATCTGCCAGCAGTGACAGCAAGTTATTGCATGGAACTCATTCTTTTTCGCATTTTCTTTTTTCTTTTGCCTTTTTCTGCTAGTTATAATAACTTAACTGCTTTGACATTTCACGAAATTAGGGCTTTCGGCGGCTTAACATTTTTGTTGGCATAGGTTAAATATTTTTGCACTCATCGCACACAATGTCTTTGAAATTCCGTTTCTAATTTTTTATATCTTAATAAAAATCTGGTTAAAGATAAAAAAAAGCGAATAAGCAAATATTTGGGCGGGTTGAGTAACAATCGCACATTTTTTTGCGAATGCTAGTAGAAACTTGAACTTTTTAAGGATATTTAAGGTGAAGAAAAAAGTGAAATCAGTAACTTGTAATATGCTACTAAATGTGTTTTCTTGTTTTTGGCCAGATTTTGTACTTCGGAAAGAATTTCAACTCCATTCAATTTGATAACAAAGTGGTTTTGGTTTAAATTCACTCGAAAGTGAATTGCAGAACCTGCCCGATTATTTTATAATATTCTGTAAAGTGATCTGAGAGATTAACATCCGCAAATTTTACATTAAAGCCTTGTTTAGTTATATTTCTAAGAATGCTGAATGTGGATCTCTATTCGGCTTAATGACAAATAAAATAAAAGGCAGCTGATCTGTTTCCGTACCTCAAATGGCACCCATTTCTTGTGGCCGCCTTGTGAAAGTAGGAATTTTGAATGTACATTTGGTATCACACAACTTCTGAAACGCTTTACCAAGTAAGGTTTGTAGAATGTAGAGCTGTCGCTCGGAGCATGTTTTTTAAGTCGGTTTTTTTTTTCGCTAAAATTTACTTGTTTTTAATGTTGTCTTGCCCCTGTGATTCCTCTTGAACCGGGAGATGGGAATTTATGGTTTTCTTTCTCCTTTTAGTCTGATTGAATTCCGTCTGCTTTTGCTACTGCTTCTCTTATGAAGATTAGGAAGACCTTCTTTGCGGTATGCTTTAAAACTCTTTGGCATAACCTCCACATATTTCGCTTTCACCCTCTATTCTGTCCAGTGTTATATGGTGTATAACGGCTATTTTTTAACATTTGATTTCAGATACCATCTCTTTGTCAGGATACGTGAATCGATATCCGATCTCATTCCTGGTTCATATTTTTTGTCGCAGTATTTGATTGTATATAACTTTAATTTTTGACTAGTGTACGTAAATTAACACCTGCTGAAGCTTTAGTGCAATGTATTTTTAATTTTCTCAGGAATATTGTATTGCAATTTTGTACTTTCTTTAGTTTCATAAATCGAACTTAAGTTTTAGATACTTAACACAAAAAATTAAAAGAAACATCACACTCACTCGCAATCTAATAATCTAAACTGTCACCGACAGCACAACAAATTGAACGTCAAATGTGAGTGACAGACAAGCGAACGAAGAAAAAAAAATTAGAATGCACTCAATAGTGATACAAAAAGACAGACAGATAGTACTTTGAAAGGTGAGTCAAATCAGACGCGATCAACATTAAATGTCGCGCCAAGCTGGCAAGCGAGATGTGAAGGAAAAGTACTTGGCAAAAAAATTTGAATGTCAAACACATTCCTGCGATAGAATATAATGAAGTAAATTATATTTTGCGCACCTAGTACTCTGCACGCAACTAATTTATAGAACTACTTTAAGGCATGAAACTCAGTAAACACTTGCTAAGATAAAATTTAATTAAACGCATTTGTATTAAAACCCAACCCAAAATTTGCATATATAAAATGATTACCATTGCCTATAAGTAACTTATATTTTATGTATCTTTTTGGAATATGTATTTCAAGTGGAAAATCAAATTTTTTACTAACCATACGCAAAAATTTCAACAGTCAGGTGAAAAAAAAAACAAAATTTTTTGAACACTAGGATCGCTTTAATTGTTCAGCAGCCCTAAAAGGGTGCACGGCCTCCTGCTGCATAATAAACCAATGTCAACATTCCTGCAAACGCATACATATGTATGTATGTATGGCTGTATCTACAGTAGCGGTCAAAAATGGTTGAACGGTGTTTTGTTTTTAACATTTACAATATTCAAGCTAAAATTTAACAAAAACTAAAAAATAAGTGCAAGTTTTGAGCGGCTAAAAATCGCATTGATTTTTAATAATTATTTTTTTTTTACAGCGTTTTGCACTTTTTTCTTTATAGACATACATTTCTTATGGAAGAATATGCGCAAGACCGCCGGTTTTCCTAAGTTTCACTATTTATATGAAAAACCCCGTTAAAGCAAAAAAAAAAATTATTAAAAATTAATGCAATTTTTCAGCCGCTCAAAACTTGCACTTGTTTTACTAGAATTTTATAAGCTTGTTAATTACATACCCAAAAATTTTCTAAAAATTCTGGTTAAAAAGCTCGAAATTTAAATAAAAATTTGTGGAAGTTCTGTACAAAGTTTCAAATTATGATTTATTAAGTTTTTGTTAAACCATGAGCCATAAGTTTTATAAAAAAATATCAAAAAAATTTTACTTTGAAAAGTATTAAAAACGAAACACCATTCATCCATTTTTGACCATCACTGTATGTATATCATCTATGCTTCTCCAATAACACATGCGGAAATATATGTAAATATAAAAAGTTTTATTAAAAGCGAAACATACATAGTATGTACATTGGGGTGGTCCAAAAATGCATGGGAAAAAGTAAAGTGGGAATCTGTATGCTCTATATACCGAAATAAATATATTATTATCTATACCGAATACATATACCTATATACCTATACCTAAATCTATACCGAAAAAATATACCCATATTTTTAAGTCGCACGATTTGAAATCGGTACGATTTGCTAAATGCTGATCGTTTCTGATGAAGAGATTGAATATTTTATATAAAAATTATAAAAGAAACATAAGCCATCTTATATCAGCCGTTTTAATAAAAAAAACTATGAAAATATTACCGAAATCGTATCGATTTCGAATCGTACAACTCTCAGAACATGCCTATAGTATTTAGAGTTCCATCAAAAAGCCCAAAAAATGCAATAAGGGAACCAATAAAAAATCGTTTGTATTAAAAAATGGCTAAAAAAACATTGGGGAAGCGGGAATCAAAAAATTTTGATTTTGAAGAATTCTGTACCATTTCTACGAAAATTTGTTTGTTTTTTTATACAACATGCATGAGCGCTTTGAGCCACCTCCAATATAATTTTTATTTCAAAACAAAATATTTTTTGGATATAGGGGGTGAGAGCATTAAAACTCCGACTTAAATTTTTCTTTGTACCACCCTAATATACATATATATTGCAAATTCTTATATTTCCCTTACAAACGCCTGAAATACTACCAGAGGAGATCTGATTTCTTTTCGCCTACTATCAACCTTTGCGCTATAATTGTTCTTATTCCTATCACTGCGCCTAACGCACGTTTATTGTTAACTGATTTTCCGCCTGTCACGTATCTTTGCTTTGTGCTGTTGTTTCTTTTTTTCTTTTCCTATTTTGTTTAGTTAACAATTTTCTGCCTTTGTTTGCCCTTCGAATCAGACAAGAGCGCAAACCCCAACTTGTTGTTTCCGTTCGCTTTTTTGCTTTTGTGGTTTTCTTGAAGTGCACTGCTGCCTAGATTGTTGCCGCCTAACTTCTTGCGGCTGACATTCAAAAAATGTAAACGGCTTGTCTGATGTAAGGTCTATCGCTTCGAGTGTGGCAGGCGCTTTCCTTTGCCAACCCTCTGACCAACCCCATTTAGTGAGTGTTTTTGGTAACGCTTTTTACTGACAATAGAAAATGGGAAAACAAAGAATAACTTTGACAGTTTTATAAGTGATTTCTTACGGTTGGCCTTTCTTCTTTCAATGCTTTTATTTTCCAATACTATTTTAATCGTGTTATCGTGAGTAGGGACTAGGCAAAGAGTTACGAATCAAAGCATAAAATGAAAGCCTAAGCAAATATTTAGCCTATTTGCCTTGAAATGCTTTGTTGACTTACAATTTAGCCAAAAGCAGATATGTATTTCCTTGCTTAGTTATCAATTCTGGAGTTATACAATATGTATCTGTTTATATATTTTGATACATTTGTTAAAATTATCTATTTCCCATTCATCATGCACACAAAATAAATATGCATTTTTTTCTGATTTTCCTATTGAATTAAATTTTACTTAGAATGTTTTTTTTTTTTTTAATTAAAGCTTCTTTGCGTTGGGTTGGACAAGATTCTAGGCTGAGAGCAGGTTCATTGGTAATACTAAATAAAGAAGTAGGCATATTGCGTGCTCAAATAGTGGAGGTTAAAATTTCATAAGAAGAAAAAACTTCCAAAAATACGTGACAAAAACCTTAACAATTTAAACATTTTTATTCATAATTTTTCCTTCTCGAATTAACCGCCCTTTCTTATACAAATTCTTGTATTTTAATTATTTTTCGCGACAATTTTTCTTAGAATCTGCCGAATCTCATCAGCCGCGTTAAGGATCTTTTGTTTTGGGCCATCCACACCATCGATCGGAGTCCTCGTATACGGAGGCAGTTGGGCAGCTATCATATTAGAAATGTATCTAGAACGACTTTCGCGGTAAGGCTGTATAAAAAATTTAAACAATTAGAGTCAAAATTCAACTAAAAGCAAACTTTTATAGCTTAAAATCAAACGTTTTCTCCGCCCTAAAGCAACTTGCAGCAAATTAAGTTAACTGGAATTTCCCAAAAGCTTCATATTTTCCAAGCGCAATCCATTTAACCGTATTTTTTCACAACAATTGTTGAAACTTTTCAAAAATGCTTTTTTTCCAACTACATATAAAGCCAAAATCCAACATATCCACTACGACAGCACACACGCAAATTACTATACATATAACGAGCTGATTGTTAATAAAAGTATACAATTTCGAATAGAAAATGCACAAAAAATCATTTTTTATTCCACCCATACGTGCAACGATTTTCGCTAAGAGACCCCACTGCGTATACGCAACAATTTAACTGAACTTTCTATTCACTCACAACTCCCAAATGTGCTTAGAGAATTTCATTTCTATTACACAACACTATAAAACTAAAATGGAAAATTCGCTGGCAATTCAATGCAACAACAAAAACAACAACAACAAACGCCAAATAACAGCACGGAAAATTGCTAAAAGTAAGCTGCACAAATAGCATTCAAACAAATTTGCAAAATCATACAAATGAAGTTTGTGTTGAAAATATGAAAATATGACGCAAAAGTACCGATAAAGCGCAATAAGAGAGCATTGTAGAAAGTCACGAAAAAAAATCGAGAATTGCAAAAAAAAAAAATGGGGGAAAAAAAACAAATAACTGCTCAAAAAAAAAACACGCTCCGAATTTTTATACAAAAAAGTTACTTACGGGAAAAGTGTGCAAATTGGCAAAGTGCACGTAAAATGCACAAACGTCGGAGATGAGCTCGTATATACAGTGAAAAAAAAATAAAATTAACTAAAAGAATTTCGACAACAATAATACAAAAACATATATATACAAATGCAAAAAACAAAACGAAAAAAACAACAACAACGAATTGCATTGTCACTGGCAGAACAAATCTAGTGTTTGATTTATGTGCTCACTCTCCATGTCATAGCATAACAAAATGAAATTGCAAAAAAAAAACAAATGCGCACAACAAAACTGGGTGTAAAATATCAAAGAGAAAATCCAAACAGCATTTGGCTTCAGCGTACAGCAAGCGTTGCAATTGCATCGGAGCACAACCTGAACGAAGCGAAGTGATAAAACAAAATCATATCGGTGTATTTGTGTGAATCGCTGTGTGTTTGTATATCTACATATACGTGTGTGTGTGTGTACTTATATGAGATTGTCTAACAGCTATCTACATAAAGACGAAACAGTAACGAATCATGGCGAATGTCTTTTGCTTTGATTTAGTTTTTGTTTGCGTATCTTGGCACACATATCGCTAACGGTTTATTTGAATCTGTCTGAATGAATGCACGTATACACATGCATATATTTGCACGCATATATAGGTACATAGATGGTATGGACATATGAACCTACATATGTCCTGCAGTGAAAAGTTGAACTAGTATGCAGGAATTCCATTTCACGAACTATTACCTAAGGATGGATCAGTTCGTTATGAACTATAATTATACCAGTTCTGCACGGTGCAAGGTCAAACCAGCTAGTAAACATACTACATAGTTCTAACAACTTATGCGTTCAGCGACATCTGTCTTTAAAATTCCAAACCCAAAACCGGGTTCTAAGGTATCAGGTTCGAGTCTGCTTGGAGTCGATTAAAATAAAGTAAGTCAATTATTTCCATTTAAACGCACATTCAAAATGTTAAATTTTATTTCAAAAAACCTAAGTACCCAAATATAGACCAAAAAACAATTAACTACATATTTTTCTTTTTATGATAACACAATTTAAAAATTACAACAAAAGACATAAATAACGAATAACTAATTTAAACAAGCAATTTTTAAGCAAAAAAAAAAACAAAACCAACTTCAATTCTCATATAAAAATTTAAGAGCGTCGTTAATTTTTTCTACCTTTCCTTTAAAAAAATAATTATAGGAATCTGATAAAGTGGGCCAAATTTATGTTGATGCAGGAGCAGAAACTTGGCATCTCCTATAACACCGCCAAGTTGGAAATACCAGTCGCTAACATGAAGAAAGGATACAACGTGAACTATGTAGTTTGGGCTGAAGCGCATACTGGTAACATTCTAGTTCACAACTACATAGTATCCCTCCCCCTGCAGGATGTTTAGGCAGAAAGACCCGTAATCATAGATTTATACTTGGCTAAGGACATACTGTTACACCCGCAAAAATATTTGACCGCGAAAATAAGTTTACGCATATTTCTTCGCCGTCAACTATGTTAAGAGTCTTTCTTTCCCGAAGTTTTTTTATTCCTCTTTCGGCAGCGGAGATGTGGCTATTTTTTATTGTACTTTGGATATTATGCTTAAGTCCTTTTTCTAAAATTTTCACTTTTCTTTGTTGGATGGGAACTTGTTTAAGATTTACGAACCTGATATGGAATTTACATTTTTCTCCCTTTTGTCTATTCATTCCTTTTTGATTCTTTTGAAACTTTTCAAGCTACTGGTTCAATTTATTGTACTTCTTTTCCATGGCTTTCTCTGTGAGTATTTTAATTTGATCAAAAAGCTCCATTAAACATTAAAGACATTGGAGATGGCACAACGCTGAAACTGGTTTGTCTTCAAACAAAATTTGATAAAGATGACGGAAATTGGTTGCAAACCAAATAACTTCGCTTACTTTCACTGCATAGGCGTCAGCGTAAGTTGGAATCGGATTAGCAATAATTTCAGTTGGTGAAAATTAATTGTCGGATTATACTAATTGGGAGATAGCTCCATCCTGTCGACATGCTTTTGTGTGTATGTGAGCGCTTTCAACTACCCCTTCATTCAAGAAGCAAGTACAAATATATACTTTTTCATAAGAAGGGGTTCATGGCCCACAGGTCGCACTGCTATAACATAATATTTATTCAAAATTTTCCCTGGTAGGCGGTGAGTAGTAAATCTAACCTAGTTGGTAGCCATGCCAATTCGTCAACAAAGGTTCTAATCAATTAACCAAAACTTTTTCATCAACATAATTGACCTGCATGAAAATTATATGTAAATCAAAAAAAATTAAATTCTCCTTAAAAGCGTAGCCACATTTAATTTGTATTTTCAAATCAAAAACACGGTTTCGTGAGTGTATATAGTAAATTCAAAAATGCCTGTTTAGCTAGCTATTGAATTTTCTGTGTTCACGTGAGTACTATGTTGCAAGTTAGTAAATAACTGGATGCTTATGATGCCAACGTCAAGCAAACGATAACTACCAAAATCCAAACAAGAGCAAAGATAACAATGTTGCGCGCAAACGAGATTCGTCTGTATGTATGTATGTATGTATATGTAAAACATACGAGTTTGAGAGGTTATCAGAATCTGCATATGCAAGTATGTGCATGCGTGTGTGCTGAAATGGAAAATATACACTAGCAAGACAAAAGATACAAAATGTTGCACAGTGGCAAAAGTCCAATTTATGCAGCAAAATGTTGCAATCACTGGCAGCCTGCGAAACCAAGAGCGCAAAGCGAGCTGCTACACTCGGTTTTTTTTTATTTTCTTTTGCAGCGTTTGCTAACATTTTTTTTTTTTTTTTTTGTCGTTTCATGCATCAGCACACCGCTTCAATTTACCGCGTGCAAGAAGATAGTCAGAGCGTCCAGTTACAGAGTAGGCACTTGGCCTGCTTGCAACATGCAACACGATTGGGTGCATGCGTGGTGCAGGGCTGCTTACTGTGTTCGCACAAAACTTCATTTAATTGAACGCAAAACAAATGTCGACAAAACAACAACAACAACTATCTCTTCTCTACCCATCTGTTATTTTTTCCATCCCTTCGCCAATCTCGTAGTAAAAAAAAATTTGCTTTGTTGCTGGCGTCGCTCTCAACCTGCATACATATGTATTGACATTGCAATTCAGCTGTGCAGTATGACAATGCAATAGCAACAACAACCACGAGAGTAACAACAGTCAAAGCATTGCAGTCTTCAGCATAACAACACAGCGCAAAACGAAAACTGCAAAGACAACAAATGAAAAGCAAAAACCGTCTCCATCACACATCTGCTGCAGCTGTGTCAGTCATGCCCTGCTACATACATATGTACATTAGGGTGGTCCAAAAAAAGTAAAGTCGGAAATTTAATGCTCTCACCCCCTAGGATTGTTCTATACCGAAAAAAGTATACCCCTGTTTTTATACCTTTCATGAGCATGAAATGGTATTATAACTTTGGTCCGATGTTTGTAAGTACCAGAACAAAAAGAGATAGACCCATGAAAATGTATACTTATATGATCAGAACGTCGAGTTGAGTTGATTTAGCCATGTCCGTCTGTCCGTCTGTCCGTCTGTCCGTCTGTCCGTCTGTCCGTCTGTCCGTCTGTCCGTCTGTCTGTCTGTTTGTATGCAATCTAGTCTCTCAGTTTTCGAGATATCCGGATGAAATTTGGTAGGTGGGTGTATTTTTATAATGTATTAATCATTTGTCGGAACCGGAAGAATCGGACCACTATAACATATAGCTCCCATACAACTGATTGTTCAGATATGAGATTTTTCATTATAACTTCGCCATTTATGCAGCTACGAACATGAAATTTTGCAATACTTGCACCCATTATCAACAGAATACTTATAGTGAAAATTACAAAGATCGGGTCACTATAACCTATAGCTCCCATACAACGGATTGTTCAGATATAAAATTTTGCGTTATAACTCCTCCATTTATATAGCTAGGAACATGAAATTCCGCACTGTTTTCAATAATTATCTACAGAAAACTGACAGTGAAAATTAAAAAGATCGGGTAACTATAACCTATAGCTCCCATACAACTGATTGTTCAGATATGAGATTTTTCGTTATAATTCATCCATTTATGTAGCTAGGACCATGAAATTTCGCGCTGTTTTCACTCATTATCAACAGAAGACTTACCTCGAAAATAATAAAGATCGGGTCACTATAACCTGCAGCCCCCATACAACTGATTGTTCAGATATGAGGTCTTTTATCATATCTCCTCCATTTATGCAGTTAGGAACATGAAATTTCGCACCATTTTCACTCATTATTAACAGAATACTTACAGTGAAAATAACAAGGATCGGATGACTACAACATATATCTTCCATACATCTGATTGTTCAGATATGGGATTTTACTGTAAAACTTCTTTATTTGAATAGCTAAAACCGATAAATTTCGTAAGATATTTTATAAATAATAATACAAAGTCTACTGAGAAAATCGTCAAAATCTATGCTGTATAAGCTTTATCTCCTATAGCACTGATTGTTCAGATACCAGTTTTTGC
>NW_023458561.1:52016858-52040654 GCF_013731165.1 Rhagoletis pomonella | reverse complement strand
CAAATAACTTAAAAACTAGAAGCCTGCTGCGGCTAAAAGTATATACATTTGCAATCAGAAGAACTCCCTCTATCGTTCCATAGCTACCTTAATGCGGAACTCCGGGGATGTCAAACTAAATTGCAGCCATTTGAACAGCTAAAACCGATAAATTTCGTAAGATATTTTATAAATAATAATACAAAGTCTACTGAGAAAATCGTCAAAATCTATGCTGTATAAGCTTTATCTCCTATAGCACTGATTGTTCAGATACCAGTTTTTGCGATATATCTCCTTTATGTAGGAAACTAAACCCAATAAATTGTGTTACCGGTTTACATACCGATCACATAGCGGTGAAAATCACTTAGATTGGTGTCATATAAAGTATATCTTCCATACCTCTGATTGTTTAGATGCGATTTTTTATATAAGTATGTAACTCCTCTATCGATGTATGCAGATGTATTCAAAAGCAGTAATCTGTCAAAGTAAAATTTGCAGATGTTCATGAAAGGTATGAAGCCTTCGGCATAGCCGAAGACAGCGCTGCTCTTACTTGTTTTATTTTAAAAACAAAATATATTTAGAGGTCGCTCAAAGCGCTCAAAGTTTCCCATGTATTTTGTATGGGGAAAAAAAGACTTTTCGTAGAAATGGCATAGAATCCATGGAAATCAAAATTTTTCAATCTGGAAACTCTGCTTCTCTTCAGAGGACTTCAGAGAATAATACCCCATCGTTTTTTTTTTAAACGTTTTTTAATTTTAACTATTTTTTAAGGGTCTCCGAATTATCCCAAAAAAAATCAAATATACAAACAGAAATATACAAAAGAAAAAATAGTTTAAATTAAAAAACGTTTAAATAAACAATTGGGTATTATTCTCTGAAGTCCTCTGAAGAGAAGCAGAGTTTTCAGATTGAAAAATTTTGATTTCCATGGATTCTATGCCATTTCTACGAAAAGTCTTTTTTTCCCCATACAAAATACATGGGAAATTTTGAGCGCTTTGAGCGACCTCTAAATATATTTTGATTTTAAAATAAAAAAAACCGGGGTATACTTTTTTCGGTATAGAACAATCCTAGGGGGTGAGAGCATTACATTTCCGATTTTACTTTTCTCCCATACATTTTTGGACCACCCTAATGTACATACATCGTTAGCAGCAACAAATGCCCAGCGCTTCAGCGTCCACTGGATAAACGTAGTAAATTGCTGTATCTGCTCATAGTCATCAACATCAACTAACAGCCATCAGCAGGCAGGCAGGCAGGCAACACTCCACCACTCTCACAGCACAGAGTGCAGATGCCTTCCAGCCACAGCTTGACTATTATGCAGCAGGACGGACACTCTGCTCAAGCTATGGCAAAATATTTGCAATGTGTATTGTCATGTTGCAATGTTGCAAATGGCAACAAAGCATAACTTGTGTAGCCAATGTGGAGCGTGGCGTACTGATGCGTGACGCTGGTGCAAAATTGTTGCTGTTGCAACGCTGGGATTAGCTGACATTCGCTTTTCGCCACCAATCGTCGTCGTATGCCAATCCCAACGCTGAGTAAGCAAATCCCATTTTTACACAAAATGTTGCAAAGAAATTTGCATTACGACAGCAAAGGAAGACGGAAATACTTA
The DNA here is from genome assembly GCF_013731165.1 of Rhagoletis pomonella. Taxonomy (NCBI): domain Eukaryota; kingdom Metazoa; phylum Arthropoda; class Insecta; order Diptera; family Tephritidae; genus Rhagoletis; species Rhagoletis pomonella. The sequence continues at coordinate 52,039,027 of NW_023458561.1, read as the reverse complement.
CGTTGGAAATGGCGTCCGTTGGTCTGGCTTTGCCAAGCTGGTGCTGGTATGTGGCTATGTATTCGTTTTTTGAGTTAAGTACTGCAGAGAATGCAATTTTTTGCGCGTTGACTGGTTTAACCCATTTATTCTGTTCCCGTAAGTCAGCGATCTTTTTGCTGGGTGTTTTCTTGCATTTTAAGCATTTTTAGCAATTTTCTGCATTTGTTATGCTAATCGAATGGGGCGAATGCTACAACTTTGCTAATAATCCACTTAGCTTGGTGGCTGTGGCATACATACATATGTACATTGAGCTCTGAGCTCCTCACATATTTGAAATTGGTTTAAGTGAAGTTTGCATGAAACAAGCATGAGCAAGTAAGCCAGCATGAATAGTGAAACCAGAGTTTTGAAAAAAGATGGACGTATGAGGAAAACAGGGGTTTTGGAAGTTTTTTTTTAACAAATCATACATTCAGCCGGCGATGTTTATACAGGGTGTCCTAGACCATAGAAATACGTGACTTTTGTTTGAAACTTTTTGTCGGAATTGCCTTTTTCAACCTCTAAATTACCTTCGAACTTCAACTCGTCCTGGACTTCTAAAATGGACGAAAATGTTTTTATTGTACAACAAAAAAATATGAATCACCAGGTTTATCTTTTGGTATTATTACCAACTTCCGGTTTCGACCTGAAGTGGGTTAAAACGACCGGAGGTCCATTCCAGGAAAAAGTTTACAACAAAAGTTATGTATTTTTGTACGCAGAAGTTCGAAGATAATTTAGAGGTTGAAAAGGAAACACCCGAAAAACCGTTTCATACAAAAGTAGCGTATTTTTATCCTCAAAATACGAGTCTGTAGTAAAAACATGTACATATGGCTTACTTAAAGTAAGCGAATTAGGTAATTGATATACATACATACATATGTGTCACAATTTGGGTGTCAGTCGAAAGAAGTTTAAGACGGTTTTAGTTTGAAAATATTTTGAAGCACGTTGCCACCTTTTTGTGAACACTATAATTTTTTTAGGTGTTTGAAGAGGGTTTCCAACTGTTGAAAAAGTTAAACTGAAATTATTTAATAAGTTAAATGAATTGATAAAAGATGGGTATCAATCGTTATGGTTTTGAAAATAATTTATTTCTGAACAATATTTAGGAGAGTTGCCAGGTGTCAAAGTCCATTTAGTTCATCATTTAATTGAATATGTGACACAATATCAGACGGAGGAGGTTTAAGAAGATTTTAGTTTGAAACTAATTTTAAATAGGATTGCCACCTATTTGAAACCCGCAACTTATTTAACATATACACAAGTTAAATAAAATTCTAAAATATGAGTGTCAAATGAAAGAGTTTAAAGTAAACTTTGAGTTGAAAACATTTTTGATGTCAATTGCACCAACTCGGAGCCGAGATTTGATGCCGTTAGACTTTTTGTTGTGGGGTACCGTGAAAGACCGATTTTAAGTGAACATTCCATTAACGATTCAGACCGTTAAAGCAAATATCGAACACAAGCCACTTGTGATAAAGTGCCAGAAGCCATCACCAAGATCTTGGAAAAATGGCTTAAGAGGATGCGCTACTACGAAACCGGACGAGACAGTCGCATGATGAGATCGTACTCCATAAATAATTGGAAAGTTTTCTCATTCAAATAAACCCATAATATGTGACCTGGTCTACGAAAAGGGAACTTACGGGCGAAAACTAGTTTTCTGTGAAAAAGCTGTTAAAAGTAAGCAACTCGTTTCGTTTACTCGTTTTTACTCTTCTTTCTCTACATTTTTAGTACACTTCTAAGCAAGTTAGGATTTTCTGCTTTTCACTACGTGAAAAAGCATCTCATCTTCCATCCGAATCAACCAAAAAGTGAAAATTGATTTTTTGACACCTAAGCCCCCTTTCCGTAGACCAGGTCACATATACAAAAAATAGATTGATTTCTGCAGCTTTTTTTTATTTCTAAAAACCAGCCAACTATATGGACACTATTTTGTGAAGGTCATCGGATCTACACCGTTATTTCAAATTGCAAATATGAGTTGTGGAATCAAAGAAGATGGCCTGTAAATGTGTAGCTTTTTTGAAGTTAGAACTTTTTATTTCTTAAGTATCTTTCTTAAACCACATCACTTCATGTGCCACATGTATTGCAAAATTTCGATGAACTTATTAAACAAATTGGCAGCACTCATTCTGAAGAAGAAGAGTTTTCGTGCTTGCATATACATACATACATATGTGTATATGCAGTTAATAGTTACATATATATATATATAGTTTTTGCCCATCTATTGTATGCAATCTATGAAAATGTGGTTGCACGCACATGTAAGCATTGCTGTTCAGCAGTCAAACTATCACTATATATGTACGTACATGTGATTCCTTCAATTAAAATTTATCGTAGTAAAATGAAAGCAGACCAATATTCACATTTCTCAACTGCTGCCCTTTGAAATGAAAAATTATTCAAGCATATTCTTTCGCATCCGCATACTCATATTCAGTTGGTTAAAGAAAGCGAGCAGTGTTGCCGCGAGCCAGCAAAAACATGTATCAATTACCAAGCGACAAGAGTATCAAAAGTTAATATAACAACAGCTTTACAGTTTTTATTTGAAAAATTAAAAATTAACAAAATTATACCATTAAAAAGAAAAACTTAAGAAGTTTCTTTAAAGTCCGGCCATGCAAGACTTAGACTCGACTTGACTTACCTAGAAACTTAGAAACGATTACTCAGCGTGTCACCTATTACCTCCCTGCAGGGAAAGCTACTAGTTGTGAACTAGAATTCTACCGGTTTGCGTTTCAGCCGAACTAGTTCACGTTCAATCCTTTTTCAATGCTAGCGACTGGTATTTTTAACATTGCGATGTCCTACGAGATGTCAATTGTCAGGCTATTCATCAGCATCTACTAGTATAAATACTAGTAGCATCATACCAGTTGATGAGATAGTCTGCCAATTCATGCCCCATGAAAAGCATATGTGTGCCTTTTTGCTTGCGACGCTCCAGCAGTCACAATGGCCGACGGAGCAAAGCACTCGCGTGGTAAGCCTGAGGTCCCAGGTTCAAATCCAGGCGCAGGGAAATTTTTTTTATTTTCAATTTTTTATTTATTTATATTTTTTATAAATTTATTTTTTTGTTTAGGCTGTTTATTGTAATTTTTAAAATTAATGAAAAATATTTTTGTTTAATTTCTTTGTTTTTATAGCGCAAGCATTTCTTCCTAAATGTTTTTTTGCAATGCAATTAGATTTTCAAATTTGTTATTTATTTATAAATTGAATAAATTATTTTTACTTACATTTATTTAACTTTAAAAATCTTAACCGCCTCCAAGCGGCCTCGAACCTGCGATTTCAGAACTAGAACCAGTAGTCTTCACGTGACGCCACAGCCGACATTTGTAAGAAAAGCAATTAATTGCGTTTTATTTTTGCCTTTGTCAATTCAAAGGCAGATGTCGCTGATCGCCTAAGTTCTTCGAAATTGTCGAACTGGTAGGCACATACTAGTTAATGAACTAGTATTTTTTCCAACTGGTTTGGCTTTTCACTGTAGGGCTTTTCTCTCTGTTGATTCTCAATACTTGTATTTGTACACGTAAAATTGTTTACGTTTAATTTGTTTTTACACCAAAATGGATACAAAATTACGTCTAAAATAAATGTATTTACGCGTATCAAATTGTGATTGTTTTTATTTTAGTTTCTATCTTTGTTTAATTTTCTATCTATATTTATTTTTCGATTGCCAGATGAATTAAATTTATACAAAAAATTTTATTTGTCTGTCATATTTTTAGGGATTTTTTTAAAAAATGAAATGGCAGCATGATTTTCTCACGGCTTTCTTTGCACTTAGAAATTTAACCTAGAAATTAAAAATCTACAGATCTCCAGATTTCTAAGTGAAGTGGTTTTTTTGTGTATTACATACACGCGTCGCTCATTTGCCAGATATACAATTTTCAAGTCAAGTCATTTTTTTAATTTACGAACCGTTGAGCCGAACCAAAACCCCGGTTCAAAGACCAAAAAAACTGGCTTTGTCCAACCAATACAAAAGTGCAAAAACGGTTCGAACCGCTGAACCGAACCGACCGAATTTTTTATCCGGGTAACGTCCCTGTAAAAAAAGTATCAAATCATCAAATGACAAAATTTAATAAGAAAAGATGGCAACGCTGGAAGCAATACAAACAAAAAGTTAATTTAAAACAAAGAAATATGCATACAAATATGCATTAAACAATGAATGAAACATTGAGTATACAATACGTTTTTGGGTATGAAATATGAACATGCTCATACATACATACATACATATGTATGTATGTATATTGTACATGCATTTGTTCATTTCTACGTACTGTAACATAATGAAAAAGCAACGAAATTGAAAGTCAAACGAACAATGCTTGAAGTAGTAAACAAAGCAATGAGTGCAAGCGTAAACAAAGAAACGAGAAACCACCGAAATATGAGCAAGTAGAGCAGTAATTAAACTACGATGAATGTGTGAATGTGCATCAACTGTGCATACACATGCATCAGGCATACACCAAAACAGGCCAGTGCTTGGAAAGCAAATAAATAGCGTATCAGTGCGTAAACTGAGGGAAGTATAAAGTTGGAAATTAAGTTTTTAAAGGAAACTTTTTTAATAACCCTAAATGTGTAAGTGCTTTATGAGGGTTTTTAATACCTACCGTGAAATATTTCTACGAAAAGAATTAAGAATAGGTACAACGAGCAGTGTTATATTAATCATATTTACAGGCTTATTCTACGTTGGTTACAAAAATTTTTTACCGGTAAATAAACTTCCTGGTAATTTTTAAACCCTTTTGGCATTCTGCGCACTGGTAAATTTTGTCACCATCTCATAAGCAGGCTACATAATATTGCCCCGTTAAGTATGCAACACCAGAATTTATATGAAACTTCATAGCTGAATTGCTGAATAGATTAAATTGTTACCAGTAATCCAGTATTCAAGAAAAGTTTTAGTTTTTAGCCTAAACCTCTGGATTTCGCATAAATTCCTTATTTAGTCCGGTGACAGTTCAGGCTGCAATATCTTCTAATTATTCGTAAGTTATTCATTCCTGAAAACGTTTGAGGTTTTCGCAATGGTCATACCTTTGAGGTTCTTCCTCTTATCTGGCCAGAGTAGAGAGTGCCCACTTTGTATTAAAAAGAAAAGTGCCTCTAAGTTGTAAAAACCATTATATCAATTTAAATTGAAAACCTAAAGGCAAGTAATTTAATAATTTTCCTGCGGAAAAGTTAAATGCAGCAGCCTTTGTAGCAATCAAATTTTTAACAGCCTACATTTTCCTCTCTTTATTGAGCTCTTTCCTCTAAATGGTTAATAGTTTATACATACAGGATCAAGAATATCTAAAAATAAACGCTTTTCTCAAAAATGGCAACATTAAATTGACGAACGAAACAGAAAAGTATTTTTCGGAAAATTTTAGACAATTATTGGCGTCAAATATTTATAGTTTTGTGTAAAAAAATTTATAAACTCAAACAAAAATAAAAAATTCACTACTACAGTTGCTGAAGCAATTTGTGTGTGTGTGTACGTAATTATAAAAAAACGAGCATTACACAAATCTATAAAAAGTCAAAGAAAATATCACTCAAAACAGTAAAAGCAATCGAGCAAATACAATGTCCGACTTAATTGCAGCGGTAATATATCCCTGAGGAGTACTCAATTATGCACACAAGCATATTTATACAGTTACTTATACTACATGCATACATTCGCATCATCATAAATATAAATGTCTGACACGTGCCAGTCCATAAACTACCTGAATACGTTACACATGTTACGTATACGCCCCCGCACACAAAGAATTTTTCTACACTTGCTATTTCAACCAAAAATGTTAACCACAACATAAAAAGGCAAACACAAACAAACAGAGAAAATCGAGTTATTGCGAATGTAAAGAGGTAACGGAGAAGTGCATGCATAAAAGGTAATTACAAGCGATTAGTGAGCCAATACGCTGCTATGGTGTTGGAAGTGGTTTATTGGTTGATGGCAGTGTACATTGAATCTAGAAATATGTACATACATATGTACATATGAGTACATTCCTGCAAACAACAATGTTAGGATTATGGCATGTTTCACACGCTTTTCAGTCTAGTGGAAATGCCAGTACCAGTAATTATGGCTACCGTATTGGCATGTGGGCCATGCTGAGTGAATTTTATTGATGTCTATACATACACATATATGACAGTCGATTGTACTTAGTAGTAATGTATGTATACCTTTTTGTTGGCTTGAATACCACTCACATGTCAATGCCATAAATGCTGAAGTAGTGGAGGTGGGATTCGGACTTTGCTCGTTGCTGGTGTAATCATAACGTTACGAGATTCACAAGATGTGTTAAGCGTCGTAATGTTGAACAAATATTTTAAAGGTATTAAATAGTCACGCTTCTAAAATGTGTTTAAAATAATAGAGAATATATGTATATGAACTCTTAATATAGCCTGTGAATGCTTTAAACAATTTTAACTATTACTAGAGTTCACACTTTGATGCGAAAATGCGAAAGGCAAACGCATGAATTGTTACGGTCTCACTTTAAATGTGATATTTAGGATTATATAGCAAAAATACATTGAAAAAATTTTAAAATAAAAAACCGACAAAATTCTGATATTAAAGTTTCGTAAAAGCAAGGACTTATAAAAATTTTTGATTACATTTCTTTATACTTATATACTGATCTTAAAAGATCCTGAAATTTTCAAGAAAGTGTTTTTTTTAGATCTGAATTTTTTAACTTTGTAAAAATCTTTGAACACTCTAAATAAAATTATGTGAAACAATTTTTATGAAAATTGTCTTTATATTTAATTTGGAGTTTGAAAACAAAATTGCTTGGTTTTTCTTGGGAATTTCAGGTATCTTTTAAATTCTGAAAATCGACATTTTATATTAGAAATGCAGTTTTGAAAATTTATTCGATTTTATATTTTGAAAACGACTTAGAAATTCAAAATTAAAAAATTATCTCAATAGGCCCATTGGTAACAATCACACAAAAAATTATGAAAAGAGATCAATTATAGAGAGATCAATTACAAAAATAATTATGTTAAGACAATATATTATAAAAGCAAACTAAAGTTTGGAATAACCTAAACAAAAAATTTAATATGTTCATTCCGGAAGTTACTTTGCGGACGTTACTCTTTTTGCCATTAAAAAAAACATACTTTTTAAAGCTACATATGTTACGGTAACTAAAGCCATTCAGAACTTTGTTTTAAGAAGTAAGAGGTGCAAATCAGATTTCACAAATAAGTGTGAAAAAATATGACATTTTTGATACAAAAATACGATAATTTTAACTGCATGCACTTTTTCCATTTTCAGTTGACTACTTCTTGGATTTGCCCATGCACAAGTGCTCACGGCAACACCTACATAGCAACGCATGAAAACGCAACGTTAGGAAGTTGTATGAATTTTGACTTGTATGCGTAAATTTCATGCGGATATGCTTCCTATATATGTAGGTACGGTGACCATCTGACCTTTATTCGAAGGTCTGTTTTCAAAATAGAAAAACCTCAAAATGTACTAATTTTTTCCAAGTGTCCTAATTGCTCAGTAGTAATTGATTTTTTTTACAGTTAAAGGGCACATCAACACCTTTCGTACTGTAGGTAGTTTACGTCGGTTAATGAGATATTGACGAATAACTGTAAAAAGTACTAAAAATATCGAAAAAATCTCGAAAACATTTCTTTGAAAAATGGTTTTGGTTTTCATGTTCAACAGAACACAACAGAGGTTTATATTTCTTGTAAAGTAATGTAATTATAATATGTCTTATTATAATTTTATAAATATTCATTAAAAAATGGTTAGTACCAATGAAGAAAATTTGATTTATGTTTAATGTTCAATAATTAAAAAATATACACTCCTCGTCATTTGAATAGCGCAACCTAAATCCTTAGTATTTACAGTTTTGCTTTTGTTACTGTACTTAATATTTATAAATTATTTACATATAAAAAATATAGTATATTCTACGAATAAATCCGATTTTAGAATATAATAATATTAAAAAAAAACAGTTCAACGAAGGATGCGCTATCGTAATGACCTGCAGTGAATAAGTAATAATATTTTTAGAAATTTTCGGGTATGCAGTTTTGTAGCGTTGACTTTTGACAATTTTTTTGTTGAGGGTGCTGCGCATTTCCATCCATATTAAAATTTTGTCAATCATACTTTGTATGGAAGAAAATGAAAAACGGGTCCGGGTATATGGTCACCGTATACACAGGCCGCCTTTAATAGGTTTAAAGACATCTTATTCCAAAAACTTCAAACTTTAATGGCCAGTTTCACGAAAGCAATTTAAGTGAAAAATTATTAATTTTTTTTGTGATCTATGAAAATTGACAGAAGTGAAAAATCACTTTTCACTTAAGTAGCAGGTGGAACAGGCAGTAGTACAACTTATTTTTAGAAAGCAACACCTGCCACAAGCACTCAAATTGAGCCAAGGCTCAAAGTGTAAACCACTTGTTTGCTTTTCGTAGGTGTTGAGAGCTGTAATCAATAAAAGAATATGTATACAAATTTACGCAAACTTCAGCTACGATATCGGCAGCATTAGTAAGCACTAAGCCAGCGTTTACAACAATAAAGCATCGAGTGAGAAAAATTCCAGAGAACAAATACTTAACTTTTAGACAAATTAATGAAATGGAATAAATGTGATGCGCCCACAATGCCCGTACATACATACATTAATATGTATATACTTATAATAAGGGGATGCTTGAGTGGGCACAATGCGGCTAAAACGCCCACTTGGACAGAAATTCTGTTACCTTTCTGCCAGCGATTCTGCGAAACACCTAATTTTTTCTTAATCTGAGAAAAGAATTGTGGTAGTTATACAGACAGTATTAACCCTTTCAGGACCGAGAGAAATATATTTTCCAAAATGTTACTCTACTGATGAGGAAATTGTGTGTATTTTTAGTAGTTTTATATATTTTGGATTCATAATACAAAACTTTGTCAAAATTAGAATTTTTGGATAACCGGAATTTTTTCGAAAAAATGGATCTTAAGAAGCTTTTTAGGAAAAAATGACTTTTACGGAAAAAACATAGTTTAAGAAAACATTGTTTTTAAGGAAAAAAACTACTCTAATTACGAAGCGTTTAACTTTTTTTAAACAAAACTATTTTTGCGTTAAAAATTGTTTCTTTCGGAAAAAATTATTTATTTGAATAAAAACTAAAAAAAATACATGTGTTAAGGATACAAATTTTAGGGCCAACGTAGTTTTTAAGGAAAAACTCATATGAAGCAAGAAATTTTTTTAGTGGAATAAATAGTTTTTCTTTATTGAAAATTAGAATATTTTTGAAAAAATTGTTCTTGAGAAACTATCCTTTAAAAAAAATATTTTTTTGTTTTCGAAAAAACCTGGTTCAGGATAAAATTGTGTTTAAAGAAAAAAAATAATTTAATTTACAAACAGTAGAAACAAAGATTTTTTTGGGGGAAAAATTATTCATTGGAACGAAAACTAAAAAGCCTGGGGACAAAATCATTATATCCAAAAAAATAAATGCTTAAGATTTTTTACAAAAAAAAAGTCATAAAGGAAAAATAACATGGGAAAATAATATCTATCAAAATTATATAAAATTTACCAAATTTAGAAAAAAAAATAAATTATATTGGATTAGATAATTAAATTTTTTGTAAAAAATACCTGGGAAGAAAATTTTTTTCTAATTGAAATTTATGAGAATTTTTAGGAGAAAAAATTTTTTTTACATTCAGCTTTACGGTTTGATATCTGAATTTGATAATTTAGCTTTCGATGCGTCACCGTTTATCCTTTTTGTAATTATTACAACACGGAGGCCGTCTAACAGGCCAACAACCGGTCAGAAGAATACGCTACAACAACAGTAATCAGAAATACCAATACCTGAAAAAAGAAAAAGCAGAAAATTGCAAGGATGAACTTTGTTTTTGCCTTTGGCTTTGCCATTACTTCATTGCCATCCAGGCAGATATAGCAACAAGAAAAACACTCGCTGTGTAGGTTTGTGTTTTTTTTTTTGTTTTTCTTTCATTTAACACAAAATGAAAGTGAGAAATGAATCGATTGTAGGTAAAAAGCTTACAAGGAAACTCATTGCGTTTACTGCATTAAAAAATTCTATAAAAAAAATAGAAAGCAAAAGAAAACGTATGCCAACAACAAAAGCGGTGCGTAAAACAGAGCCGGCCATAAAATAAAGTAAAAATAAAATAATAGCAAATGTTGAAGAGCAAGCTTAAACAAAGCAAAGAGAGCTAACCAGAAAATTGAGAATAAAATTACAAATATGCCAATATTGCAGTGATAAGGAAAAGAAGAAAACTTAAATTTACAGCAGCTGAAATAACGAGCCCACATTATGTTACAAACACTAGACTGTATGCACTGTACTTATATGAACTAACTACCGGGCGGCACTTATCGCACTGCAAAGATCTGGTACTCCAATATTGGCCAGCACATTTAGTTTGCCTGAAGTTCGATACGCAAACATATATTCACATGGCTAATGGACTGCATACGAAATTCGCGTAAATTGGGATTTAAGTTTTATATCCATAAAGTATTTTTCTACGTTTGGGCACCAATTAAATATCGCACTTTATGGAATAATCAATTTATGGCTTAAGTTTTCACGAAAGAAAAAAAAACAATAACGTTAGTTCACGAGCAATCCAATAAAGTTGTAAGTAAAAATATAAAAATTTGGGACAGTTTTCGAGATACATATAGCCAACTTTAATTTTCTCACTTGAGAGCAATTTTGTTCTGAGTAAAGAAAAAAAATCTCTTTAACCACTTGTGAAGCTTACTTGACGTCCAACAAAGAAAGTATTTTTTTTTAATTTTGCTAAACTTTTGCAAAACTGTCGATAAAAATCTTGGCCAACCTTATCCAAAAAAACCAAAACAAATATCGCGAAAACGATTATTCTGATTTCGTATTCGAATTGAGTGTCAAATTTTAGCTTCCAATTCATATAAAAATTTCGCCGATCAGAAAATTTCTTTATTTTTGTAAGATTTTGTAATACATATAAGAAAGTAAGTAAGTTAATAATAAAAAAATATAAAGCAAGCTTTCTACGACAATTTTTTAATTTTCTTTTAGTTATTAGATTTCATTGTCTTAAAAAGAAAATTATATTTTTAAATGAAATTAAATTTTTTAGAATCGTATTTTTTTATTTTTTTTTTAATATTTTTATTTTTTTTTTCAATTTAATGTTTTCTGGTTTATATTATATTGTTTTAAAAATAACATTTTTTTCATTTAATTTACATCTCGTTTTAATTTGTTTTTGCCTTTTTAAATTTGATTTTATTTTATTTTTTAGACCTTGTTTTAAAAACATTTTTTTATTTCATTTAATTTTTAAATACCTTTCGCAACTTTTTTGATTAAACTTTCATTTAATTTTTAGATTTTATTGTAAAAAATATGTATTATTTTATTTTTCAAAAATATTTTTATTTATTTTTGCTTTATTTTCATTTTATTTATTTTTTCTTCCTAAATTTAATTTTCTTTTATTTATTAGTTTTAATTTTTTAAGCATAAAAATACTATATAAAAGCGAACAGCATAACGCTAAGACTTCCTCGTTAGCAGATCTTTCAATTAGCCTTTCGAAAGACAGTAAAAGCTTTCAAGATACATAGTTGCCAGATTTGACGATTGTCTTACAAAAGACTTCTCTCTTGCGAAAGACTGTGGTGAAATGAAAAACAGTTGGCAGAATTTCCCTGATATTCGCCTTCTCTTTTCATTCTGAGCATTTTGCTATATACATAGATATATATATATATAACTCGATTCCAAACATATAAACCCCTCTGCACAAGTGCGCTCGGGTACAAAGAGGCACACAAAGACAATCGAGATGAAAGTAAATTTAAAACTTTGCAGATGCAAACTTTTAGGCGCGCAACAACTGTGCACACTTCTGCGAAGACGGGCAGAGTTTACGCAGTGCAACGGTGAAAGTACAAACAAATTCAAGGCAGCGAATAGTGTTAAGACTACAACGGCCGTACTAAATTTACCTTGGCTTCCTTTAGTTCGCGTCATTTCCAAGCTTACCTAGCCCTTAATATAATTTTCTTGCCTACTCCTCACTTACACTGCTATCTCTGCAAAATTTCCGCACTCGTATCCTCCCCCTGAATTCAGTTTCTATGTTGTCAGGCAAAAATAAATATTATCGTAAATTTAAATCAGTTAAACATAACGAGTGCCGCAATTTATTAAACTTACACAGTTGCAATCGAGAAAAGCAGCTGCGCCTGTAGCGCTTTAAGTGTGGCTGTGTGTACCGTAGAAAGGCATATTTGCTATCAGCAAGGACCCAGAAAACTAAACCGGTCAAGCAGACACAAGCATGGGGCAGACACTGATTAAAAAAATTTGCAGTACAGCGATTGGTTCACTAGCACACAAAAAAAACTAGCGAAAGCAAGAGTAAAGAAAATGGGAGAAGACTAAAAAAAAGGAATCAACGAAATAAAGCAATGTCCAGAAACTGTATAAGGGGCGTTCCATACCAAAATGGACGGGGTTCACACTTCAGGTGTTTGATTTGTTTCAAATTTTTAGGGTTGACGGATAAACATAAATAATAAATAAATATGTATGAAATTCGAACTTGATTAATATATTTTTAAAAACTTTACAGCACAAAGACGAAAACAAATCGATTTAATAGTTTTCCAAATATCTCGAGAACGGGGCGAGCAAAAAATTTGAAAAACCCACATATACACACATCAAAATTCTCTATGAAATGAAATATTTTTTAAATTTTTTTTCTTGAAAAATTTATCACATATAAATTTTTTAATAAAAAAAAAAAATTTAAAATATGCCATCTCAAAAAAAAAATTAAAAAAAAATCACAATGGTAGCTCTGAGTATTGCGCAATATTTAAGTATAGTATTACGGGGTGCACTCTACAATAATTTGAGCTATGAATTTTTAATTACACCAAGTTGAGTAAAATGAGTACATCACAAATTTACAAAATTTTTGATTATTTTTTTTAGATTTTTTTTTGAGTATACAGTTATGCAGCCCATCAAAATTTTTGCAAGGTTTTAACTACTGCACAGTTGCGCTGATTTTTAAATTTTTTGTGCTGACGGCTTTTTGCACTGTTTTCTTATGGAAGAAAATGCGTAAAACCGTTCTCAACGAAAATTAGACAAAATAACGCCAGTTTTGCAATCGCTTAAAACTTGCACTTTATTTTATTAAAATTTTTTGTTCTACAAAACTGCATAATTAAAAAGATTTCTAAAAAAAAATTAAAGAATTTGCAAATTTGTAATGTACTCATTTTACTCAACTTCGGTGTAAATAAAAATTCATAACTAAAATTATTGTACCATATACCAATACCATATACCATACTTAAATATTGCGCAATACTCAGAGCTACCATTGTAATTTTTTTTAATTTTTGTTGAGATGGCATATTTTCAAAAACAATTTTTTTTTATCAAAAATTTTTATGTGGAAAATTTTTCAAAAAAAATAAAATTTTTATATTTCTTTTCATAGAGAATTTTGATGTGTGTATGTGTGATTTTTTCAAATTTTTTCCTCGCCCAGTTCTCGAGATATTTGGAAAACTATTTAATCGATTTGTTTTTGTTTTTGTGCTGTAAGTTTTTAACAATCTATAAATCAAGCTCAATTTCATATTTATTTGTTAATTATGTTTATCCATCAACCCTAAAAAGTTGAAACAAATCAAAATATGAAGTGTGAACCCCATCCGTTTTAGATTTGGAACACCCCATATATATATGTATGCATAAACGTACATACATACTGCATGCATATTAACTTTAAAATTAAAAAGTGTGTAGAAGGAACAAAAAGTCAACAGACAAAAAATGGTGTAGACTAAAGAGCAAGAGTAAAGATAAAAGTATAAAATGACTGGAAGTAAAAAAAAGACTGTACGGAATTCAGCTGGCAGCAAAAAATTATGCACAAGCGACTATGCTTAGTTCGTCCATCTCTTAAATTTCCATTGCATACTTCGCAAGGCTAAAAATTTGTTTGTGCATACAGTGGCAGGCATGAAAATTGGATAAACATTGGGTGGGCTTGTAGCTACATATGTAAGTATTGCCCTGCTTAAAATGCTCAAGCAAGTATATAAATAAATAGAAAGGTATAGCAAGTATTCTTCTACAACAAGAAGATCCCATCATTGCACGTGTAAACGCCTCATAGAAGTTAAGTACTTCAAATAAAAGTATGTAATTAAAATAAAAATACAAAATACAAACCGGCGTATTTATATTTAATTATATTTTACAAGAGTGTTCGTATTTAAGAATTAATTTCTGTCCTTCATTATACGTTCATTTTTTGACATTTGAAAGTGCCTTGTCCGCGCTATGAAAGTGAAACCTCCTTAGATTCCATTACAAGCATTTCGCAGTTCATTTCATACCGCAGAATTTTGTATTCCTTTTAGTATTAACCTACGTCGTCTTCGCTATCATTTTTGCACCCGTCTGTGCATTCTTCTTCTTATTTGTCTTCGTATTCGTCCTCTTATCCGCCTTCGTATTCGACTTTGTCTTCAGATGTTTATTCGTCTTGGTATTTGTTTTCTTATTCGTCTTCGCTTCCATCTTAGAAGTCGTTTTTGTGTTTATCTTATTCTTGGCACATATAAACATTCATGTAGGCGGAGATGAAAGTCCGGTTGCGGAAATAGAAGTCTGTTGCATTACAAATGTCACACATTTCCTTTTAGATTTTTAGGTTTACCACCACCGCTAAAGAAGTCTCACTTCAAAACCCGTTTGAATACTGTGTGGAGCAAGCATCGAATCTGAATACTAAGAAGTGTTAGTTTTTTGAGAAAAAGTTGTTCACCAAAGTAATATATTTGCTGAGTAAAAAAAAACTTAATCGCACTGTAAACACAATTTTTATAAATTTGTATTTCAACTGCAGCGCTATCTATACTTTGTTTTCTTTTTTTCAGAAGCATATGGAACCTCATAAATAAAAAATAAAATAAAAATAGCTGAGTATGATGAAGGATTGTAGGGCGTGGTTTTGTTTGTAAAAAAGGCGGTGCTTTTCATAGGCCTGCCGGCCCTGAACTACTACCTATTAGCAAGACTTATTCGTCGCATAAATTCCACGCTATAATTACTGTTGTTTTTAATGCTGGATCACCTCTCAGCGAGGGGACGATCTGCTAGATCTGGTAATGACTAAGGAACTGCAAATAAATCATTACCATTCAAAAACAGTGTTGGAGGTTGGACTTCAGCCATAAAAGATGGATGCTTCTTTTTGTCCAAGCCTGGGTTGTTAAGTTCAAAGTTTGCGAACTAAAATTTTGATACTTACCACGTAGTATCAGCTCCAACGGACTAAAGAATGTGTAGGAATACATGTATATTAATAAAAAAAAAAACATTCTACTCACATAAGTAGTTCAGGGATGAAGACTCGGTAAACAGCAGTGGCAGTAAACATAACCAAAAGAAGACTTCTGGTCGATACTTCCCTAAGCTGAAACATTTTCTGATAGCCTATCTGCGGTTTGCATTGTTTAAGTCATCGCATACGTCAGCAGCTGTTGCAATTCAGATGGGCAGCTTATGCTACACTTTCCTGCATCTGATTGAAGAAGACGAAGGATTTTGTAAAAGCCCATTTGATTCCGAACAGTGCAGAGGGATTCTTACATCATTTTTACGAAATGAAAATTATCGCTCAAAGAACTGTGTATCAATGGATACCTAAAGTCTGCTCTTTCAAAATACGGATTGGAATTTTCTATGACTGTGGCCACGTTGATTAGGGCAGTTTAGTTCATTCATGAACGGCTCAATAATGTGTTTTCAAAATTCAATATGGGTGCATACAGCAGACTTTCATTACTTGAGAATCAGGCAGATTACACTGAAATTCCAACTATCGCGTAAGTAAATGTTTACATGTAAGGCCATTTAAAAGCAATGAGAAATGTTCCCTCCAAATAGTTTAGGCATTTTGGCCTGTCTAGAAATTTGCCTTCAAATAAATTATCCTTTTAGGGTATTCGTATTGTTCAAATATTTTTGCCACCACTGTTCATATGTATATACTTAAGTCCTTCTTTTGTTTGACCGTTTTTCTAACTTGCCAGTCTAGCAATTCTCACGGCAACTGAAAGGTTTCTCCGTTTCACAAATTGACAAGTGAAATATGATAAGAATGTCTGCAGACAAATTGTCTGAAATTTCTGGCGGACAATGAAGATTTTTGCCACGTTAATGACCCAAAAATGTGCAAGTAAATTATGCAAATAACGGAATATGGTTTGACTATATATTTATGTATATGTACGTATGTACATATATTGAGTAACAGCATACCTTCGGCTATTTGCACAAATCAAATTATCTTCATTAAAATAAGTATTTTACAAGAGAAGCAGAAAAGCTAAAATAAATGCGTAATAATGTAAGAGTAAAAATGAGCTAGTGGAAATTAGAAAGTTGAGAGTCCTGTTCCATCTAAATTGACAGACGAGACAATTGCTTGAGGAGATGTCAATAAAAATGAATTGTATTTCATATTCATTAGTAAAGTCATGCGTTGTAAAATGAGAAATTTGATTTGCGATCAATACTGTGTTTAGGAGAGAATCGTAGACGAATATATCAGGGATAGTTTGCTTACCCTTCGCATAGATACCAATATGCCTATCTTCCAGGAAGGTCTGCTATCCACGCTAGTCAGAGTGTAATAAGAAAAATTTAGAAGTCTCTGGAGGGCAAAGTGGAGTCCTTGGGAAGTTTCTTTGACGTGGAGGGCGCTTTCAATAACACATAACACTTTGTGATAGGCAATAGGGTCCGGCGCAAAGGGGTTGGTGAAGCCACATGCTGCTGAATAGCAAACGTCAAGGACAGAAAAGATTCAGATTCTTAGTTGCGAAAGGTTGCCCGCAGGGGGAGTGATCGTCGGTAAGCCATCTATGATTCAAAACTTAGAAAGAAAAATTTCCCGCGAAACTGCGCATTGCTGGAAAAATGATCCGAACGGACCTCCTACAGTGTAGTCGCGGCCAACATTTAAATAAAATTATTAAAAAAAAAGTAAACGTCAAAGATTGTTCTTTCGGGTAATAATAAAGGTTCAGATATCGATCCGTTTAAAGTGTTTTATTTAAATTTTAAAAACAAAGGCCTAGATAGATCACCCCTTACATCCACTCGGACAGCAGAGTGGCGCTCCTCGCTCTTAAAGCGCACGAGGTTACCTCAAAGCTGGTGTGGGAATGCCTTCAGCTTTTAAGACTTAGCCTCCAGGAACCAAGTATACCTTCTGTATGTACCTGGACACACTGGAGTCATGGGCAATGAAGTGTCAGTTATTTTCGCCTTAGAAAGGGGTGCGAAGGGGTTCTTACTACTATATATGGATGAGGAATGAAGCAAAACATTACTGTGTAAGTACAGAAACTAATACAGGTCAAGTCCTTCGTTCCGCATATATCAACAATGAGAACCGAAGAACTCCTTCACCTCAGTAGACATGAAGTAAGAATTGTCACAGGTTTTCTTACTGGGCACTGTAGGGTAATGAAACACTTGCCAAACATAGGAGTTGTTATTTAATCCTCATCAGTGTAGGTTTTGCAACGAAGAGCAGAAAACAGCAGAGCACTAACTTGTAGGTGACCCTGTCCCTTTCTCTAAATCCAATATTATCTAATCTAATCCAGGTGGTTGCCTTTGTTTTCTCGTAAGGTATTCTAGACTTCTATCCACCGCTAAACTCAAGTAGGCTGTCAAGCCGACCGAAGGCGCTGCAATCTGCTCCTGGCAGTCCAGAATAGTTACATAGCGATGATGTGCAACTGTCTGCTCCTACTCAGGGTTTGAACTAAGAGTAGTTATAAAACAAAGGCCCGTTACAGCTCTGAGGGTTTTAGATTTATCCTCTCTTGTGAAAGGCACTTAGAGATGTTTTAAATCCTACCTAAGCCACCTTTGCCTAGAAATCACACGGGTTTTATATCCATCTGTCGTGGAAAGCAGGATGCAATGACGAAAGGCTAGCTGGGATCTTGGGTCCACTAGTAAATAATTAATACCTTTTCTACTACTTTAAAATGCGTGACCGGAATAAACCTACCGAAAAAGTGAGGTAAAGTAACTGACAACAACTTGTTATTATACCACCATGGGTTAAACCTTTCCCTAGTGTATCGTAAATAGTGATGAAAGTCTTGCAATAAAAAAATTAATATTTTGCATTCTTTCTTACGTGCTAAAAACTTTTACATCTCAGATATAATTTCGATCAACTAAATCTTTGTTCCCAAAAGACATCCTTTGTCCCAAAAGACGCCCAAGAAAGAAGCCTGTTCTCTTTAGACGTAATTTAGAACAAATATATCTCGAAGCCCTCGAAAATTCGCATATAAAAAAGGCTGACAATTTGATTCAATAGTATTATGGAAAATGTGAAAGCTTTTATCCTAATTAAAAGAATTCTTGAATCGCAATTTGCAGATTTAACTTCCTTATGGAATTTTAAAAATATACAGTTGTCTGTATCTCGAGCACTGTTTTATTTTCTTTATAGCTGGCTTCATATTCGAATCAAGGGACAACTTTTACAAGGGAAATGACAATCAAATGCTACAAGTCAGAATTATTGTAGACTTGTGTTAAATATCTATATAATATCTACATATCTCCAAAAAGCCTTACACAGCCTTAATCTGATGTGATGATAGGAAGTGTCTCAACATCGTTTCTATCGGTATTATGTATGTAAAACCATCCGTAAATATGTACATACATACATATGTTTCTTCGTACACCTCTGATCCGCTTAGAAATCGTTGCGCTTCACACACACACACGCAAGAGCTTTCGATTATTTTCAAATCCAACACTCTATTCTCTTGAATAGTGAATTTATTTCTCACGCTTCTTGCATTTGATGTTTTTAATGGTGCACTTACTAGTCTATATAACTACGGTATAAGTGCACTTGCACTTGCCCTTTATGGAGTATTGCATTTGCATGAACATTCTCTACATCTCTCTCTCTTCACTCGCTGCTACACTCGCTTTGTGCTACAATTGTAGCATAGTAACAAATTGCCACATAAATCAAAACCAAAGCTGACTCGCGCACAAAAGCGCAGGCAGCAAAAAATAAATAAAGTGAAATAAAAATTAAAGTAGCAGTGAAAGAAGAAAAAAAGTACATCAGTACATACATAACTATATGCACTTTCCGTACAAACCTACATATACATATATGTTTTATACAGATTTCCATAGCAGTTTATAGTAGAGATGCAAATTTTAATAAGTTATAGAATAACCTAAAAGATCACAAATGTTTAATATACTTTCCTGTCTAGAGTGGAAGGAGACGAACCCAGCGAACATTTAAAGTCATGAATGTGTCTCTAAGGAGTCCTAATTCGGAGGCTTTAAGAATAATATATAAATAAAATCAAAAAAGTTGTGAATGGTCAAATGGAAATGCGTAATAATTTTTTTTGTGTGAAATATTTATCAGCATATAAGAATATTACCCATACGCCATGCACATGGCCATTAGACCGTCTCACGATATATGGGCGGAAAAAAATTCCATTTGTTACAGGCAAAAAAAGTTTTTTTTCTCGCCACGCTGTAAAAACGGTGAAATCGGGTTTTCCCATTATTTTTATTTTTTTTCAGGGATTTCTATAAAAGATACATCCTTCTACAGGTATTAAAAAAGTCTACGTACTTCGCCCGGAATATATTATCCTAAAATGTCAAACAAATGCATCGAGTTCATTCAACTTATAGAGCTATCGATATTTATTGATTTACCAAAATTTGGCTATTAATCGAATCGAAATTATTCGAATTTTCAAAATATATCGAGTTATCGAAATTTCAAGTTTAAGAGAGTTCATGGAATTCTGTCGTGCTACCAGAGCCTAACGTGTTATCGAAATTTTTCAATAGCTTTCGAAAAATATAGAGCTATCGTAATTAAAAGAGTTATCGAGATGTATACATTTTTGAGTTATCGAAATTTATCGAGACCTATAAATGCACAGCTATAGAAATTTTACGAAACTAGTAGGGTTATCGAATTTAGTTAAGTTATCGGATTTTAGTGTTTTTGTAATTCATCAAATTATCGAAATTTATCGACAAACTGGAATATATCGAGTCAATTCCACCTCCTGTAAAGGTCCTCCCAAGACCTTCAAAGATATAAAAAATTTGTGTAATTATGTAGCTTATAATTTAGGCGAGGTCCTAAGTTAGAAAACCTCTCCAAGGCTCTTAAAAAAATACAAAAACGTTGGAATTTCGACAGTAACTGACACTCCTTGTATGTATTATCCGGCTTATGAAATTAGCTTATCTTGCCAGCATTTTTGGAAAGATCAGGGAAGTTACTACATTTTTGCAGGGAAAATAAACAACCGTATTTATAGAGAGAGACAAGTTATCATCATTTAAAAGAAAATTCAATCTCAGGATTATCTGTGTGGAAAAGAAAAGAAACATTAAGTTTTCCACTTTCATTCAACTTTCAACAAGAAACGCGATGAATTGGGCACTTGGTAAAACTTGGGTACAAAATCTAGTTACGAAGCATTCATAGATCTTCAGAGTTTTTCGACATTGAAACACACATTAGAGTCTGTATCTCTGAATGAGTTTCGTGTGGGGAGGGAATACCATGAAGTAGCCCAGAAGGCTATCTTAACTCTCCATCCTTTAGCCACAACGTATCGTTGTGAAACAAGGTTTTAAGCTTACATTTATAAAAAAAAAAAACAAATATACAAATTCAGGTCGAAATTAAATGCCACCCCGAAAATGCGCACTCATCACACACACGGTACACAGATCCGTAACCTACGACCCAAAATTACGTTAACATACTTGTCTCGGCATTTTTTTTGGTAATTTTAGCGCTCCTATTAAGTATTAAACTTAATCTAAATGCGAGTTGTAAAACCTGTCAACACTTGGAGAATTGAAAAAGCATGAAATATCTTTAAAAAAAAAAATGGTAGTGTTTACGTACTTTATTTACGTATAGCATCCTTTATGCAAACATATGCACTTACATTTTTCATTAACCATTCAAGCATGCATATTTTTTTCTTCCAATTTAAACTACTTTCAATCGATAAAACATTGAACCACAACCGCAATATGACCACACATCCATGCATATGCAAGTAGACAAGCGCATACATATGAACAGGTATGTATTTGTTATAGGCAAGCTTGCGATAAAGCTTATGCCACAAGCAAATGCAAAATTTAGTGACACATGTGTCTGCTTCGAAACGTATAAACGAGGTGCAGATTAAAATGCCGCAAGAGAATAACCTTACCAATACATACATATGTATACGCTTGAAACATATGTACATATGTACATACATACATATATATTAAACACAATGGCAAGAGCTAATTGGTTAGGATCAACTTAACTTTCTTGGCAATTTTAAAGCATTGGATGGTTCAAAATTGTATGCATACCGCTGCGCAATAACAGCTGGCTTAATCGAAAAACTTTTCTTTGAATTTTTATTCCATTAAATTTGTCACTTCATGACCTACGAAGCGAAAGTTAATGCACGCAGATGCATGCAAAACCTCTAAACAATCCCAAATAGAGTTTTCAAAAAAAAAAAAAAATTCGAGCCCAAGTAAATTTTTGCATGCCTCGAGCTCGACATTAGAACTGCGCCAAGATGTAGATGATCTTCGCGGTTAAGTAGACGAAAAACAGCTTTAATGGGCCACTTTTATTTGCTCTGTGCCATATGATACTATTCTTACCCTTCAAAATGCGCCTTCGAGTGGTGCTTTACGATTTTTCCTTCAGAAACTATGGCCATTGGAAAATAACGTAATGAGTTAGACACGGCATTCGTGGGCACGGCAATTAAAGTGGGCGTAACTCTTGAACGAAAAATCTTACATCACCATTCGAGAGTGCG
>NW_023458561.1:52001916-52016458 GCF_013731165.1 Rhagoletis pomonella | reverse complement strand
ACGTCTTTGAAGACTTAAAAATATTTATCACAATGATAATTATTATCAAAGGACTTTTATAATATAAATCTTTGATATTAAAATTATAGATGACTCGAAAAATGTTTATCTTAATATAATAATTATTGATTGACTCTTATTCTGTTCTCTTGTAATAGCTATTTCCTTGGTTACATTACATTAAAAAATACTGTTGATTTCGTTTTCATATAGAAGGCTAAACACTGATTTTTTTGTCGAATACTTTTTTAGTAACTTGAAAGTAATACAAAGCAAGCGAGGAGAGACAAGTATAGTGCAAAAAAGTGGTGGTTCTTAAATATAAACTACCCTTTAGTTTCATGTTGTGTTTTTTTAATTTTCATTAATTAAAATGCGTCTCAGGACTAAGTCAAGTTTTATGTTTACAAGCGATTTGCGATGTTGCTTTGACCAGGGCTTGAACCCAGGCCCTTCGGAGTGGTAGCGCGTACTGCTGACCGCTACACCACAGCGGCCGCCTTCGTTAAAAGAGAGAGAGACAGAGTTATGTAATAAGAATAAACAGGCGCCTTCTTAACAACACCTCTATAAAGAAAAATGCTAAATGGATGAAAAAATCATAGATTTAAGAGTTGGTCAAGGTAGTGAAGGAGTATATGTGTAGTCCAAATATATATTGGCAAAAAATCAAAATTCTGCACAAAATATATTGACCAAATAAGCGTTAAACTTTCATAGTTATTTATGCATTAAGTATAGCGATATTGGATATATTAAAAATCACAACAAAAGCCATTCGTCTTTCATTAATATGTTGCATGCGTAAAAAGTTTTTGATTATTGTTTTCGCCTTAACCCAATTTCGTAGACAAAATGAAAAACAAAAAAACCAAAAAAAAAACAAAATCAAAAACAAAAGCTGCGCCAAAGGGAAAAACAATCAACAACACAAAATATCACACTCGAGCTCACACAAGCGTATACGCATAGTTATGAGTGCGCTTACATCAACGTCTTCAACGAGACAATTGCGTAACATTCGCATGCGTTAGCCCCATTATGGTGTATAAGTTTGTCCTCCATGGCGTATACGCAATCAACAACTACGCCGGCCCCTATGCTTCTTCGTGGCTGTGTGTTACTACGCGCTCGTCGACAACAACAACGCACGCATAACTTATTTGAGCAAGAGCATGAAAGTGAGCCATGTAACCATCGTCGCTGACGACATCGTCATCATCTCAGTGCTGCAGCCTGCCGTCGTCGTCATCACTGTCATAGGGGTGGTGGTGGGGGTGGGGGGTGCTGGTGATAAGGACTATTTGAAAGCAGTAGCATTTGCCGCATAAAATCAATACTGCCGCTTCTGCAGCCAGCACAAGCTTACACTGTCGCAGCTATTTGCCGTTTGTCGACTCAAGGCCACTCACTCACTCACTGCCCGCATGATTCCACATACACAGATACAGAAATGTGAGTCTTTTTTCGGCAGAGTATTACACAATAACAATGTTGCAGCGTTGAAAGGATGGCACCACGCAAACATTGTTGATTCTCATTCTCAGTGCAGCTTATTATTGTTGCTTTTACTGAAATGCATGCACTCGCAGTGGCAATACTGTGTGTGTGTATGGCTAATACGAGTGTGCACTTGTATATGTGGAAAATAAATCTACATATTGCCTGATATTTGCGTAACGTAAAAATATCCTTGAACTGCACATTACGCTTTCAATGCTATCCGCATAAATAATGCACATTTCATTTGGCATTTTCCCTGTTACATGAATACACCCACTGATTTGAAAATATAGTATGTATGTACTATATATTTAAGTCCATATATATAGGAAGGTATGTGCGTTCAGTCATGCCTACTTAAGCTTACATTGCTTCCTTCGTGATTCCTGTCTGACGTTTCGTTGTTTAAGTGAAATATTTTGCCTTAGTTTTTTATTCATAATTTCATTAATAGTTTGTTCGAAGAAGATTGCATGAGTGGGATCAATCAATTGGTGAAAGGCCACATCAGTTATAAAAATTGCTAGAAATTATTTAAAAACGTAAAAATAGTATATGGGTATAATTGATACGCGCTTGTTCAAATTGATACACAATATTCAATTTTTATATGAAATAAAGTGCTTTAATTGGAAAAATTCCCTGAAGCTGCTTCTGATTTATGAATTAGTATTTTTTTTGTCGCTGTGTCCCGTGGAAATTTTGTGTTGATCAGAAATATAGGCCAGGTCTCTCCTACAGTCATCAACTAGTTGTGATCTAACAGAGGTAGAAGAGAGTGCCACAATGCCCGCGTGGTTATCCGAGAAACGTCTCGGGCTGGAAAACGCTTGAAATGCAGTCTGATAGGCGAAAGGATAACTTTATATTTTATTGTTCAATGAAACCCCCTTTCCGTAAAAACAGTTAAGTCCTGCGAGAACTCGACCTTTCCTTGAGCCGAGTTACTATGACTTGGGAATTTCGTGCGGGGTTTGTGGTGAACACAGGTCTTCGACAAGATATAGTCAGTAGGCAGCGCTTTAATTTGAGGCGGTAGTGCATCTAGAGCGAAACCGTGACCAAACAATATTTCCTTCTAGAACCTCAAGACATGTCTGATGGCACTGTTAGCAGCTGAATTTTCGATAAATATATCTGTGGGTAATAAGTCAAAAAGTACGTTGAAAACATCCTTCGGATAGGATGCAATGAGAATCTGTTACGCAAGCGGCTGCTGACCTTTGAATTCCGCTTAGCTTTTGACGTAATCCTTGGTAAGGGCTGGTCACCTTCTTTAGAGGCCCTTCCATAATTTCACTTACGACCGAGAAAAACTGACCCGATACCGAAAAGCCACTTCAACTTCAGCAACTCTAGAACCTCCTTCTTCCGTTTTCTACCATACAAAGGAAGTTGTCGAGCGTATTTTATATGGAAGAAAATGCGCAACACCGTCAGCCAAAAAAATTATTAAAAATCAACGCGGTTTTCTAGCGTCTTGAAATTTGCACTTTAATCTACTAAAATCTAATAAGCTACAAAACTGCATACCTAATATAAAGTTTAAAATTTTCGGATGCAAATATTAAAGTTCGTTGAATTTTCATAATTTGTGTACGGAGTTTTCTTGAGTTCCTTAAACATCACAAAATTTCTAGGTACCCATCGTTATCATTGCATATTGGGTAGTTTTTCGAGCCCGAGAGAAAGAGCAGTCGCAGAGGTTTTTGATTCAAAATCGACCTATGGTAGCAATCGACCATTTTTAAGTTGGTTGAATTTTGGACAGATCTTTTCTTTGATCATGCACATAACAAAGATCTGCCAAAGCAAAAAAAAAACAGTTTTTTATGGTATGCAATATTCCAAATTTTAACATTTTCGGGAATATGCAAATTTTTTTACATTCCCTTATTATATTTATGGCTGTAGAGGAAATAACATTTAAAAAAATTCGAAAAAATTACAGAATCTTTAAGTTAAAAATTGTTTGGCTAGTCTAAGATACGAATAGGGCACGACCTCCATCCATCTTTTTAATAGATTAAATCTATTTTGTATGACATTTAACGTGTTAGTAAATATTTCGCGAGTGGGTTGGCCGGAAAAATTCTGGCCAGGATATTCTTAATTAAATATTCAAAAATTATTATATTTCTTTTTAAATTTGCACTCATTTGTCCTATTCGGATTTTCTACTACTCCAAATGATTTAAAAAAATCTTGAAATTTTGAAGGTGTTTTTTAGATATGAATTTTTTTAATTTTGAAACAATTTTTTTTGCTTACTCTTAATATATTTATGTAGCTACGTTAGACATTTTTTATTTATTTTTAATTTGGAGTTTGCAAATTTTTTTTCACATATTAAAACACCTTCTTAACAAATCAAAGATCTTTTAAGATCAGTTAGTTTGTCCAAAAATTGGCAGAGAGTTCTGTGAGGTCTCGTTTTGAAGCTTTACCATTGTACATAGTTTTCTTTGGAACGTGGTCTTTTGGACAACAGAAGATGGCGGTTCCTGGATGGAGCTTCAAAACAACAAATATTCAAAAACGAACATAAAAAAAAAAACATTTATAGCGTTTTTTTGTGGCGGCAAAGTATTTTTATTTAAAGCGGCAAAGTATTTTCTTATAGCCGTCGCCCCTTGGCAGGCAATGGTAAACCTCAAAGTGTTTTTTGCAATGAAAAGTAGCTTCTCATAAATATACAATCACCTTCCTGAGTTGGCGCAAAACTGTAGGTCCTTCTCCTTTGTGCGTCAACATCAAGGCGGCCGCCACAAATCGCTGGAGAAGCCCGGCCAAATACTAGCATATTCTGCAAGCGCCAATGCGAATCTGTAGTCACATTGGGAAAAAAATTCAAATCGATTAGATTCGCTTAAAACTCTACAATCAGGCGATCTTAAGGTCGCTGATAACGAATTTGAAGTCGGATTAAAAAAAAATTTTAAATGGCGGATCCATATTGGATCTACATACCATTTATCACGGGACAATCGAACGTACGTACATGGCCTATGAGTAACATGTTATTAAAAATTATGGATGTCGAAATTGTTTACTTCTTATATTTTTCCCTTGGACATAACTTCGTTATGTGATAAAAAATGTTTCGAATTTTGACCCAAAAATGGTTTATTCCAATCAATAGTCGATTTGACATTGATTGACCCAATATGTAGGGAAAACGGACTTCTTAGTCGGTGCGATGATAGACATCGACAAACTTCACTTCTAAGCAATGCGCCCTGAAATTGCAGAAAATTTAAAATAAAAAATCATATAGTGTTTACTGTTTTAAATGGATTTGCTTTGAGCTTTTGTGCATGCATAATTAAAATCCTAGTTAAGAATACAGCATAGCATAAGTGGCTGTGAAGCACTGGAAGCAGTGCGAAATTAGAATGAATCACCTTCTCTGTTTATATTGTACTTATACACACACACACTTGAAAGGACCTTTAAGTACGTTTTGTGATTTGAGTACATCAAAGCTTCAAATTTACATCCAGCTGATTTAATTTCATTTTCACTTTTACTAAAGCACAAAGTTATGAATGCAAATGACCATACTTGAGTTTTAATTATCTAATATTTCATTTGCCCTACGCTTTAATATGTACATATGTATGTATGTATGTAGCCGAAAACTTAGTCAACCCTTTAAACGCGATGGAGTAACCCTATGGCATTTTCGTATCCTTTCCACTCCATTTTCTGTTTTTCCCAAATATTTTTCGTTATTTTATTTTCACCTTTATTCTTCTTTACATATATACATATACATATAAACATTTGCCTTCTTCTTTTAATCCTACTTTAAGCTTCTACCTCTTATTCTGCAGGAAAATTACACATACACACTAACGCATATATGTGTATGTATATAAGTCAACACGTACATACGCTTAGATATCTAAATCCTTATAGCTTACATTTTCAAGGCTAAAAGTGCGTTCCGTATTTTGAATTCTATTCGATACTCTCACTGGTTTGCTCAATGATTTCTTCGTCTCGCTCACTAGCTCGCACAAACCAACACACACATTTACAGCTGTTTGCTTGCTATGTGCTCTCTGATTTCGTATAACATACATACATATGTATTAGGCTGGGTCAAAAGAATAAAAACGTTGAACAAAATTTACTAATAACTGCAGTTAATTGCAATTGTTGTATTCCATGCATAATAATAAGTAAATCAATTAGTGTTTGTGCAATTTATGCCAGTTCAGTGTTGTCATATTCATTTGTTTAAATGAAAATTTTCCACGGTAAAGGAAAATGAGGGTTTCCGCATTATAACTGCCGAAATTGTTCCCAAATTTCAAAAATATAAAAAACAGGTTAGTGTATTTGGAACCAACAACCTAAACACACCCCATAAATGTGAGTGCTGTTCTTTACACCTTTTGACTAAAGACAGTGTAACTATCAACAGAACATTTAGAATTTTGTTTGAAAAATAGATAAGTTTGAGAGTAACCATAAATTAAAGCGCTGCTAGAGTTCATATTTGACTTTGTCGTTGGCGCTTATAGATTCATTATCTAATAATATTCACCAAACTTTTTGCTGAACCCTGAATTTTTAACAAAAATCCGTCCTATTCGACCAGTGTACTTTGTGTCACTTGGAGGTCGATGCGCGGGCTCTAGCAATTAAAATAAACGACTAATATTTTACCGGCTTGTTGTTAACCTTATGATACAATATATTTTCGCTCTTACCAAATGATTTAAGAAAAATTAATTTTTCGACCCGCCCTAATGTGTAGTATGTATGCACATATTTAGCATTGTTTGATTGCAGTTGACCAAATTTCAGTTGAGTCAAATATTTTGCACCTTTTTAGCTTTTCGTAAGTGTGGACATTGTTTTGAATGCCTTCTGTGTTGGTTTCAGGTTTCAGGAAATTTGCTATAAGTGGTGCCAAATACTTTACCTTGGCACGCATATATGTATGTACATATGTATGCATTTATTTTTGTGGATAGTACTATTTCCTTAAGTTTAAAGTGACACATTGCGGATGTTGCCTTGGGAAATTCGTTTAAGCTCATTTAAATTAAAAAAAAATTACGCTACTGAAAATGTTATTTTTTAGTGCACACAACCATCGTTCTTTTAACTTTTATTCTGCCCAAGTGCCTAACTCAACAAAAATGTATGATGGATACTTATTTATTATCCTAATTCGCTCATCAAAAAGTAATGTGGAGCAATTTTTTTTAATAGAGAGGGACAAAAAATTACAATTTCCTACAGTGTGTTAGTCTTTTCTTTTTTGAAAATTTTGCCTTCACCCTAGAAACCATACTCTATTCCCTAGAAACCATATTTCTAGATTTTATGTGGTTGGTTTTTTTGTGGCAAAATTTCTTTGCAAACTTATTCAGAATTAAGGCACTTGCCTGGTTATCAGTTTGTCTGATTAAAAATTATTATTCTCTAGTGTATTTTGTTTTTGTAAACTGAGTTAAAAATAAAACCACATAAACGGATATCTTAACAACTAGGTGTGAATACCCCAAATGTCTCAGACGGACATGATCATAAAAAATTAATTCATTTGACCATTAAAAATTACCGAACGTTAAATTAAATTATTTTGAGTTGAATTTCGTCTATTATTGAAAGTAGTTAAAATTTATGATTTAACTTTGGAAGCAGCAAAATTAAAAATTGCATTTGCATAACCTCATTTTTTGCTGTAATCTGTACGCCTTGCTTTCTGCGAACTAAATATAGTTGTTGTTTTATCTGAATCAGCATCAGCATGAAGTTCTTATCTAAAGAGTCCTTCCTGGAAGTGATCTCAATTTTTCCACCTGTATAGTGGAGTTCAGAAGTTCATTCGTGACAGCTATGGGCTCGCCCATTACTCATATACATATGTACATATTCTTATTTTTATTATTCCCTCAAAAATTATCTAATGGTATCCTTGGTAATATATTAAAATATGAGCCAAATCGGGCCTTAAAAATGATTATTCAAAATTATCTTGAGTCCAACAGCTGTTATCTAGCAGATTTCTAAGACATATTTGCACCCAAATTTCATTGCAATCGGATGCACCGCACAGAACTGCATTCGAAAAATGCATATGGTTGCTAATATTTCATGCTCCCACACATTTTTATCCATTAATATGGGTGTCACTATTGTTCTCTGAAAAAGATCTTGAGTGCGGCAGTATATCATGAGTCTTCATACGACTATCCCTGGAGGATCTGAGGTAGGTGTCCAAAATTAAAAAAAAAGTGGTACAGCTGTTCTCAGAAAAAAACTTGGCTTCAATAAAAATATTAGTATAGATAATAAATTTAATACAATTTTTAATTAACGTTATCCTATGAAAAATGTTAACGAATAATTTTTTAAATGATTGTAGGCATGCAGGAAATTAATTTAAGTATTTTGCAAAAAGGTAGAAGCATTCAAACGTAAACATTTTTTCTAAAAAAAATTTAATTATCTTTCATTTAAAAAAGATACTTGAAATCAGTGTATATTAAGGCTCTCACAAATTATTAGTCCACGGCAACCCTTTTTGGCCCACTGTGTGGCGTGCCATTCGATAGTTCCGAGGGTCGAATCCTCGAGCAATGGATTTTTTCTTAAAAGTTTTTTGACTTCTTCTTTTAATTTAATTTCAAGATTTTATTGTTTTAAAGAGAAAAATATAAATAACTAGCAGACCCGGCGAACTTCGTCCCGCCCAAAATTAATTTTTTGTATTGAAACATTTTGGTACATCATTTTCACCAACAGTTCACGTCCATGATTTTCAGTGACGCGTTTATCTTCTAATATTACGGTTTCGTGGTTGTCGGAAGGCATATTTCCATTACCATCTTAAATAACCTAGCAAAATTTTTTATGCATACAAAGATATGTAATAGCTTCAGTACCGTTTGAAAGGCGCCGTACCCCCCTTATAAAATAGACGCAATTTTTTCTAAGAGTATGGGAGTGATTTCTCATATTTCCATACCATGTTCAAGTACTCTACCATGAACACTTCCAGAGATATGCAGTGTGAAATATTCGGTTTGCATGGGAGGTGCCACGCCCCTTTTTCCAATAAGCCAAATTTTTCTTCATGACTATGCGATTGATTTTATATGTCTTGTACATACCAAGTTCCAGTACTCTACCATGAACACTTGCAGAGATATAAAGTGTGAAAAATTTGGTTTGTATGGGAGGTGCCACGCCCCCTTCACTTAGCGGTATAAAACATACTTTACACCCTACTGTCATACCTACGAAATATACATAAAAAATTTCATTCAAATCGGTTAAGCCGTTTCGGAGGAGTTCGACCACAAACACCGTGACACGATATTTTTATATATTAGATTTTTCATACAAAAATACCAAAAGATCTAAAAGAAAAAAATAGAGAAAATTTTTTTTTTGGATAGGGATACCCTAATTGCCAAATTCCAGTACTCTATCGTAAACACTGCCAGAGGTATGCAGTATGAAAAAATCGGTTTGTATGGGAGGTGCCACGCCTCCTTTTCCAATAACCACAATTTTTCTCCATGAGTATGCGATTGTTTTCATATATCTCCTAACCAGGTTCGAGTACTCTACCATGAACACTTCCAAAGTTAAACAAAATGAAAAATTCGATTTGTATGGGAGGTGCCCCGCCCCCTTTTACGATAACCATAATTTGTCTCCGTGAGTATGCGATTGCTTTCATATATCTCCATACCATGTTCGAGTCCTCTTCCATGAACATTTTCCGGGATATGCAGTATGGAAAATTCGGTTTGTATGGGAGGTGCCACGCCCCCTTTTCCAATAACCGCAATTTTTCTCCATGAGTAGGCGATTGGTTTGATATATCTCCATGCCAAGTTAGAGTACTCTACCATGAACACTTCCAGAGATTTGCAGTATGAAAAAATCGGTTTGTATGGGAGGTGCCACGCCCCCTGAAATATACTTTACATCCGATTCTCATATCTACCAAATATACACAAAAAATTTCATAAAGATCGGTCCAGCCGTTTCGGAGGAGTTCGACCACTAACACCGTGACACGAGATTTTTATATATTAGATTTGAATTTCATTTATTTTTCAAAAACTTATTTTAGGCATTTTTTCTATTTTTTTTTAAATTTATTTTCTGTTAGATTTTTTAGATTTTTTCAAAAAGCAAAATTTTGTTAATTTCAGTTAATTTTTAAAAACTTATTTAATTTTCATCTTATTCTTAATTTAATTTTTATTTTTCTTATTTTAAAAAGAAAATAAGTTTTTGTTAATTTAACTTAATGTTTAAGATTTTTTCTTTTTTAATATTTGCTTTTCATTTAATTTTTAGAAAATAAATTTTTAACCGACTTCAAAAAAAGGAGAAGGTTATCAATTCGTCGGAATATTATTATTATTTTTTTTCTTGTAATAAAATGTTTCTGTTTTTTTCCAATAAACTTTCTGTTAACTTTTAGTTCACGACAGTTGCCAGAACAAACAATGGCAACTTTAGTGTCTGAAGGCATCAGAAATTTCCTTATAAAAATTGCAAAACAAAGCACTGAACTTATATGTACTGAAAAATATATAGGAAATTTAAAAAACCGCCCAATTGCGGTCTGTCACAAAAAAAGCGTAGCTCATTGTTCTAGCTACTTACGAAGTGCGGCATTAACTATTAACTATGCAACACAAAGTGCCTAAAAGTCTGCACCAGTGGCCGCGGTCAAGCTACCTTTGAGCACAGCGCCCCACAGTTGTGCAGCTGATGTTGTTGCCTTTATGGCGCATATGACTCAAGTTTTCGAGGCAGAAGTGTGCTAAGGAAGCTTGCAATTTTCGCAAATATTTTCGGCGCCCTCAAACTTTTTTTTTAAGTTTATTCTTTCTTATATATTTACTCACTATTTTCGTCGCCCTTTTGGCACATATTTATAGTTTACGAAGTTTTACTCTTTTATTTATTTTTTTTTGGTCGTAACCACTCACCTTTGTCGCTTTCGTGTCAAGCGCGTCCTACGCCTCTCCAGCTCACTCTCGCTCACACGCGCGCGCGCACACACGTGCACACAGTTTGTAACGGCTTGTGAAGGAAATTTTAGTTTCAACTTTCATTTTAGTTTTATTTTTCGTGCCTTCTTTGGCGTTGCTTTTCAACTGTTTTGCTTTTTTATTGTTATTTCACGCTCTGTTTTTTTCACCAAATTTTTCGTACTCTTTATGGTGTTTTTTGTTTTCATACGCCGTTTGCACTCGCTAGTTGTTGGCCATACGCAACCTGACCTAGATTTTCTTCTATTTTTGTGTGTGCAGCTTTTTAAAAATTCATCTCAATTAACGCGTTGCATATTTTTGGGCGCACCGAACGTCATTTAAAGCGCGTGCTGGAGACACTTGAAGGCAATTTTGTTGTGAGGTTGTTTTTATTTTTGTTTTGTGTTGTTGGCTCCACGCCTCGGTAGAAAGCGAATTTCGTGTTTCCTTCTTTTCTCCCTGTTACTTTGTTTCAAAAGACGCCTAATAGTATGCTATGCTTGGTTGCATTTACGGGTCAAATCCGCAAATTCAGCTGTAGTCGTTTGCTTTGTTACTTTGGCGCACAACTTCTAAGAACATACAACCATACATATAGTATTTTCTTCTTCAAAGATTTTTTCTCGAATTTTGTTTTTGTGTGGCTGGAATGAGCTTCACGAAATGACCAAACTTCACATTAACTTCGTTTTTATATCGTTTCTATTTCACAACATTCGCTTTCACTTTCGTTCGCCAGTGTGCTGCACGTTGTGCGGTCATAGATAGATAGATGTTCATGTATGTGAGCGTAAGCGTGAGCGTGTGTGCAACCGCGCTTTTTCCCTCAATGGTAGGTTTGTATATTTGTATGCATTTGCCTCCACTAAGTCTGCTTCCTACCTCCTCTTCCTCCACACACTTTTTTGCGTGTCAGCCTAATTTCCACGCGCGTTATATTTCACTTTTTTGGACACTAATTTATTTTTTCCTATACACAAGTTGTTGTGTTGTTACGCTTGCAAATACCTACTCCTGCGTGTTCGTTTTTATCCTTTGGCCTAATTGATTTAATGATTTCTGCTCGTCCTTAGCAATCGACGAAAAACAAATCACAAAACGCAGACACCCGAAGCACTATGCAAGGACAATTTTCGAAAACATTCTCTTTTTTTTGCTGCTAGACTGCGGATGTCTACTCATTACCATGCTCCATTTCACTTAACCAATTGCATATTTTTAGGCTTTTACGCGCAAATTTTTAATTTTACAAGTAACTTATATTTTTTCTATGCCAAATTAGCGCTACAAAATTTTTAACAAAAATATTTCAACAAATTTTAATCGTACGAAACGCGTTCAGACCGCCACCGACCGTTCGATTCGGATATTCACACATTTCTGAATGGCGCGCAAGACGCCCGAGAGCGCAACAGCAAGCCCGTAGTGAGTATCAAGAGTCGGTTTGAGTGAACATCTGAACTTGGAGAATAAATGTCGCCTGCTTGAGCTGAAAGCTATTCACACTCAGCGCATCGACTCAAAATGAGCTCCATATCAGAAATAATAATAAACATAAAAAAATTAAAAAATTATTGCGACCATAGCCGTGGGCATCTGATGGGAGAAAACAAGCAAATCAAAAAACAATGGCTAATTCAAGAAAGAAGAATGAAAATCGTTCATTGAAGCGACCCGGCACAGCCGCGCTGTAGGCGTTTTGCTTTGCTTCACATCCACTCATACATAGACAAAGTCTACAAAAATACATAATGTCGTTTGCTTTTTGTTTTTCCTTTTTTCTATTATTAATGTCACGCTGTTTTTTGCTTTGTTTTATCAAGTGTCCCTGTTGGGGAATATTTTGGTGCAGCTATGATGACGCTTTAGGCGGCACGACTAGGCGACTGTATCTACTAAATGTAGTGACCCTTTCTTCACGCCACGCTTAGAAGAGTTAAATTGACAAAAGCTGGTTTGGTTATTCAAACGATTGCCTTTTTAATATTTTTAGCATTGGTGGTTTGTGGGCTCGGTAAAGGTGGTTTTCACTAAGCAAGGGACTCGTGATCGTTTGTCCTTTGAGATACCTGCGAAAGGGGACGAAGCATTGATATGATGCGACAAAGGGGGTGCGGTAAGATATTTAATCTCACTGCGTGAATCTCGTTGGGATAGTGGCCAGTCAGTACATCTGCCAGAATTGAAAGATCCTGCTTCGCAACCCTAAGGAGATCCGTAGACCGTCCCCAGTCCACCCTGGGCCACAATTAGCTCGCGATTCCGCAAGCTCTGGGTTTGCCACAGCGTTTGCTGCTTTGACCCGTGGCCCATATTTCCACAAATAGCCAAAAGAGACCACTCTCTTTTCTCTTCATCTAATATGGTAATAATCCGACGCTATAGAAAACAAGTTAAGGCATTCCCCAGCAAGCTTCTTTTGTACCTTAATTGAGCCCAAGACTTCCTTAATAACAGCAACCTCTTCCAAGGAACACTGCAGTGATCTGGAACGCTAAATTTAAGGCTTATGGTGAGCTCTCTGGAAAAGGTCCCTCCACCGGCCCTTCCGTCAAGCTTCGACCCACCCATGTTAAAGTTCACCGGTGTATGCTGCTGACCACTGCCCCCGTTCAATCATCCCTTGATGTGATGTGCGTGGGGAACAAGCTAGCTGGTGCCAGGCTACAAGCGCAGTGATCCTTGTAATCAGGAATGAAGTCGAAGCCCCCTAGAAAAAAACAGAGATCCCGAGTCATTCAGGCAACCAGTGCGCCTAAGTCTGACTACAGCCGCTGCTTTACCTGCGATATGGACAGGTCCTATCTTAAGCAGGATCTATCTTAAGCATGACGTTAAGAGCCAGAGTGGGAGTGGTCCCAATACTAGGTTTACATATAAGTAGATTATCCTCATTTTCTCCCTAATCTTTTATTAGAAAAAGAGATTAGCCATACAAAATTCGTGCCTCGTTAATCTGTAATTATAAAATAATCTCAGATTGATCCATTAACTTTTCGATGTCAAACCGAGTTTTATCGATTATTTTTGCGAAGTAGAGGAGAAATTCCAAATGAAAAAGTAAACAAAAATGGACGCTAGCAAGGAAAAGAGGTTTGTAAAGGTATTTTTAAACAAATATTAAGTTAAAATATATTTATACAGCAGAAAAAAGTGATCACGATGGTACAGAGAAGGAACTTAACTTTTCCTTGAGATGTGAGAATAACAAGCACAACAAATTTGACGGCTAATAATCTGAGATTTGCTAGTGTAAACGGGGCGATTAAAAATCGGGCTTTGATTGAGATTATATTTATATGTGAACATACTTTAAGCTCCTCACTGATTCCAATAAGGGCAGCTCTCACTCGAGCCTACTGACTTCCGTAGTCCTTTCCAGTGCATTATACCAGACGAGGACTCCCTAGCGCATAATGGGCTTAACTTTGGTTTCATAGAGCCAGAAAAGGTCTGCCGCAGCTATAAATTTAGAGCCTCCTTGCCCTCTTAGCTTTGACGAGAGCTTCCTACCAAGAATCAAGTCCAAGTTATTTTCACTGTCAGGCAAACGAGGGACGGGGCATTAGACACCTTATAGATCCTAGTGATTAAAATGAGTTCCCTTTTACTAGGATTTACAGCAAGTCGCAGACCATCTGAATGAAAATGAAATGAAATGAGAAACGGTCGAAAGGTCTCCTTATGCTGGGCAGAGAGGATCAAACCAGACCCGCGGGCCTGTTAACACGCCACTTTGCCAACGGAAGACACTCGGCATCTTTTGTGCAAATACCCCCCATCCCGTAGAAAAATACGAAAGTTCATGGGTTTAGAATTGTTTGAGGGTTTAACCGACATAGTGGGGTCACTGTCAGCCACCTAATCTAATCAACCTAACCTAATCTAATCTAACAGGTCGTGATAATTGGATCCTTTGCAACAACGTGGAGCGCGTGGAAGGAACTGGTGTTTTTTGGCTCCCACCAAGGCATTCTTTTATATTCTTTTATTGAATTAATTTTCGTCAACCT
>NW_023458561.1:51999947-52001816 GCF_013731165.1 Rhagoletis pomonella | reverse complement strand
TAAACGGTAGTTTAAAGCGATTTGAAACTTTGACTTTATCACACTAACATTTAATTGGCTACAAAACTGCATACCCAAAAATAGTCTAGAGATTCTGAGTAAAAAGTTGGAGACCATGGTACCAGGCTCAATAGTACTATTGAGAGAAATTTTAATACGCCACAATAAAATTGAAAAAAAAATTTGAAATTTCGATGAACATTTTTTTAATTTTTATGATTTTTATATAAAGTGTGATTCTTTATGTAAAAGGTTTATGTTACAGAATGATATATATTTTCATAAAAAATTTGTAAAAATTTTTTTCATGAAAATAATTGTGAATATTATATTATAACTTTTGACTCGCACTGTATGTGTATATAAGCCGTGACGAACAAAAGTATTGGCACAGTGAATTTTTCGCAATATATGCAACGGTTTTAAGAAAAATAAAGTTTATACTGCACCAAAAAACATAAAAATAAAATCTATAAACTTTGTACAAAGCTCAGGAAAATACAATAAAGTTCCATAGTAATAAGCAAATTTCTTTTAAATTTTTTTAGGAAAATTTGCATAAAGTTTTGAGATTTTATTTTTATGTTTTTTAGTGTAGTATGAACTATAATTTTTTTTATAAAAAATTATCGAAAATAAATTAGAATATAAAACTTTGCATATAAATATTGCGAAAAGCTCACTGTCCCAATACCATTGTTCGTCACTGTAAGTACGTATGCACAGATAAAATAAAACCACAACACACAGAAATAATGACAATAATTGGGAAAAGTAATCAAATTGTGCGGAAAAAGAAAAACACATACATACATACATATTGATAGCATCACGATAAGATTCAAAGTCGCAGGCGGCATAAACAAATAAAGGACATTTGTAATCGAAAATCTGCACCAGCATGAAACGGAAAACGAATTATTCACACAAATCATAAAAAAAAACCAACACAAACAATGCATTAGCATTAAAATTTTATGTAGCTCGTAAAATTTATGTTGGCGTATATTTTTCTGTAATATTTTTATACTTTACGGAAAGCAAGCGAAAAGTGCATTATTGGCAAAACGAAATGGAAAAAGTTAAAGTTTGTCTGTAAATTCCGTTTTATATTAAAAAGGAAAGGGTGTTTAAAAAATTAGTATTTTTTGGATGCTTCACGAAACATTATAAGTAAATTGACTACGGTCTACGTAGTGTTTAAGCTTGGTTAAAAATTGCATCATTTAGTAAGAATTTTTAGCGATTTAACGATTTTGGGCATTTCTTGGCAGCTCCTCCCAGCGGCTTCATTTTTTTTTTAAGTTTCGCTGAAGTGGAAACTAATTAAAGGTTTCGTTGATGCACATCTGTAGCAAAAATAGAAAATTCAGAGAACTACGACGAAAACTGCAAACCTTTCTATTCACGAAAAGGAGGTGAAAATTCTTCTACCTAATTTGCAAAATTTTGTATTTAAAAAATAATGTCTTGAAAAACTACCGATTAATGCTCGCTCCTATTTTAAGCCTTTCCAACCAACCTTCCCAGTGGTTTTATTTTCTCGGTGAATTGTTTCTTTAAAATAAATCTGGTGGAAAGCAGAAATCAAACTACTATTATGTCGTGAAAATATGTACCCCCGAGGCTAGATAGCATAGAGCAGTCTTTAATTAAGACCACACAAGGTATTTGGGAGTAATCTTGGACAGTAAGCTGCTGTGGAGGCGTAATATCGATGAAAGGGTGAAGAGAAGAATTCTGGCAGTCACTTGGGGTCTGGCACCTGGCCTGTTGCATTGGTGCTAAACAGCAATAGTCAAACCAATACTGCTCTATGGCGCTTTGGTGTGGCGGACTGTCGCAAAAAAGTCCTCATACCTCGGACCA
>NW_023458561.1:51997852-51999847 GCF_013731165.1 Rhagoletis pomonella | reverse complement strand
TTTTTTGCGACAGTCCGCCACACCAAAGAGCGATAGAGCAGTATTGCTTTGACTATTGCTGTTTAGCACCAATGCAACAGGCCAGGTGACAGACCCCAAGTGACTGCCAGAATTCTTCTCTTCACCCTTTCATCGATATTACGCCTCCACAGCAGCTTACTGTCCAAGATTACTCCCAAATACCTTGTGTGGTCTTAATTAAAGACTGCTCTATGCTATCTAGCCTCGGGGGTACATATTTTTACGACATAATAGTAGTTTGATTTCTGCTTTCCACCAGATTTATTAAAAAAAAAACAATACACCGAGAAAATAAAACCACTGGGTAGGTTGGTTGGAAAGGCTTAAAATAGGAGCGAGCATTAATCGGTAGTTTTTCATGACATTATTTTTTAAATACAAAATTTTGCAATTTAGTTAGAAGAATTTTAAACTCCTTTTCGTGATTAGAAAGGTTTGCAGTTTTCGTCGTAGTTCTCTGAATTTTCTATTTTTGCTACAGATGTGCATCAACGAAACCTTTAATTAGTTTCCACTCCAGCGAAACTTAAAAAAAAAATGAAGCCGCTGGGAGGAGCTGCCAAAAAATGCCTTAAATCGTTAAATTGCTAAAAATTCTTACTAGATGATGAAATTTTTAACCAAGCTTAAACACTACGTAGACCGTAGTCAATTTACTTATTGTGTTTCGTGAAGCATCTAAAAAATACTAGTTTTTTAAACACCTTTTCCTTTTAAATATAAAACGGAATTTACAGACAAATTTTTACTTTTTCCATTTCGTTTTGCCAATAATGCACTTTTCGCTTGCTTTCCGTAAAGTATAAAAATATTACAGAAAAATATACGCCAACATAAATTTTACGAGGTACATAAAATTTTAATGCTAATGCATTGTTTGTGTTTTTTTTTATGATTTGTGTGAATAATTCGTTTTCCGTTTCATGCTGGTGCAGATTTTCGATTACAAATGTCCTTTATTTGTTTATGCCGCCTGCGACTTTGAATCTTATCGTGATGCTATCAATATGTATGTATGTATGTGTTTTTCTTTTTTCCGCACAATTTGATTACTTTTCCCAATTATTGTCATTATTTCTGTGTGTTGTGGTTTTATTTTATCTGTGCATACATACTTACAGTGACGAACAAAGGTATTGGCATAGTGAATTTTTCGCAATATTTATATGCAAAGTTTTATATTCTAATTTATTTGCGATAATTTTTTATAAAAAAAAAGTATAGTGCATACTACACTAAAAAACAAAAAAAAAAATAAAATCTCAAAACTGAAGTTGCTACAAAATCGCGTTGATTTCTGCGAATTTTCTTAGCGGAAGGTGTTGCTCATTTTCTACATACAAAAAAAATGATTGTCCATACTTTGTATTACTTTGTATGGAAGAACCGGCGTGAAAAAAATTGCCAAAAATCAACGCGATTTTCTAGCATCTTCAAACCGGCACTTTGTTAAACTGAAATTGAATGTGCTTTAAAACTGAAATTTTCCTAAAAAATCTGAAAAGAAATTTGCAAATTACTATACAACTTTATTGTATTTTCCTGAGTTTTGCACAAAGTTTAGAGATTTTATTTTTATGTTTTTTTTTGGTGTAGAATAAACTATATCTTTCTAAAAAACTTTGCATATATTGCGAAAAATTCACTCCGCCAATACTTTTGTTGGTCACGGTATATATACACATACAGTGCGAGTGAAAAGTTCTAATATTATATTCACAATTATTTTCATGAAAAAAATGTTTACAAATTTTTATGAAAATATAGCTCATTCTGCAACATAAACCATTTAGACAAAGTTTCACACATTATTTAAAATTCATAAATTCACATTATTTAAAATAAATATAAAATACCACGGTTTCCAACTTTTTACTCAGAATCTCTAGACTATTTTTGGGTATGCAATTTTGTAGCCAATTAAATTTTAGTGTGATAAAGTCAAAGTTTCAAATCGCTTTAAACTACCGTTTA
>NW_023458561.1:51976469-51997752 GCF_013731165.1 Rhagoletis pomonella | reverse complement strand
AAAAAAGTCCTCATACCTCGGACCAATGGAGAGGGTTCAGCGCCTCGCGGCATTGTGCATCACGGGAGCGCCGAAGTCCAGGCAATCGGCTGCTCTTGAAAAAGTCCTCAGTTTACCGCCCATTGACATATTCGCGGAAGACCGTGCTGCTAAGCTAAATTGACGGCCATAGAGGAATTCAATTTCAGAACTTTTGGGCACAGCTCAATTGCACGGACTACATGGCAGCTAGCTTTAAGTGGGAGCGATGGTTTCGTACAACGATTGAGGGGGAGGGAAAGTGCAAGGGAATGAAACCTAGGCCGTAGAATCCAGGCCAGGTGGAAGTAAGGTAAGGCAGAGGTTTTCGCAATGAGGATAGCAGCAAAGCTAGCCTACGTCGAAACAACCATAAATTCAAAAGCGGAGACCCAGGATAATAATTATTTGATGGTGGAGTTTTAAAAAGGTCATCCAAATTTTCGTAAGCATTATAAGTCTTTTGATAATAATTATAAAATATGTGAGAAAATTGGTTTAAGTCATCGATAACTATTATTTTAAGGCTTATATAATAAAAGCCTTTTCATAATAATTATCAGCGAGATTAATATTTTTAAGTGGGTAAAAACTTTTATTTTGAGTCTTATATTATAAAAGTCTTTTGATGATAAATATGAGTGCGAAAAAATTGTTTAAGTATTGTTCAGGACCATTTCGGGCTTAGTTCTAAAAACAAAAATATCAAAAATGGAAAAGAACATTTGTATATCAGTCCAAGTTAGTACATAGACTTAAAAGTTTACTGCACCGATTCATATCACACAAATTCAAGTTATTGCAAGGAACATAAGCAGTTGCCTCTTAAAGAAAATTTGAAAAGATTTTATTACAAGAAAGATAAGGAATGACTGGCCCGTATTTGCATTTCCTATTAGAAATATTTATGTATTCATGCAAGCTTTAATTTGACCATACATTTAAGAGCCTTAGGTCATCAATACGTATGTAACACGAAAACTCGACTACAAAATTTTCAACTTTTGCAAAACTAGATAAATTTGAGCAATTTGAGCTTTAAAATGCTATTCAATGTTTACTCAGCATAGATTTTATTTCTTACTTTATTGCACGCAATTGTTTTCCTTGTGGCAATCACAAATAAATTTGCCACAGGTCGTGCAATTAAAGTTGTCGGAGTTAGACCAAAGCACGTGCAAATACTTCATTCTTACAAATAAGTAATAAACGAGTAGTATATCTATACTACGAGTATTGTAATATCATCTTCCGTTTTGTACGCCATCTACTTACTCCTTACACTTTTTGTTCGTTACCTGAAAATAATTCACAATAAATTTTACAGAAATCTCTTTTTATGGTATGGTTTTGTTTGTGAGAGCTTCCTGCCAAATTTCACTGGTTATTGCTGCCATGCCATATTGATAAATAAGTAGTAGCTCTGTTGGTGTTAAATATTTTTGCTTTTTATTTATAAAATATACGAGTACCAGTTTCTTTTGCAATTGCAATTGTTGCTATTTTTATTGTCGTTTTTGTGGCGGTTGTCTTCATTTGCCGGATTTGCAACTTCCGAATTTGATTTTGATGCAATAAAACCACCTGCAGCAGCAATAAAATCGCCAGTGGGGTGGGTACGACAGACAGCTGTACAACACACTGACTACCCACTGGTTTTGTGGGCTATGCGGCGTTTTCAGTCGTAATACTAGTTGACTGGCTAACAACTGGTGTGGTGGCTGTGGTGGGTGTGGTGGGTGTGCTTAAAGGCAGGTTCATGGCACGAAACGTGGTCATGTGTACGTGCCAAAATGGCAATGTGAGTGCCCTTTGTAATGCGCGCGTGGACAGACGTGTGCGCTTAATGTTCGAATTTATATGTTTGTTTGTCGTATTTAAGCTGGTGGCGAAAGTGCTTTTATTGCGAAACGAGCGAGAGTTATGAATTGGAGTGAAAGTGTTTAAAATTTACTACTAGTGGAAAATATGCGCAGGTAAGTGTAATAAACTTCAAATCTTAAATTTGTTCAACTCTTCTTTATGAATAATTGCCCTTGTCTAGTAAACTTTATTGATAAAATGATTTGCTGCACTTTAATGGTTTAAATAAGGTCTAACAATTCTTAATTGTTGTTTCCTTGAAGCAAAAGTGTGACTAGTCTTCTTAGCCAGATGATGTTTTAGGCAATGAATGTTTGCACGAAAAGATGGTTCATCTAGATACATGCTATTAGTATTATTCACGGCAAGGAGCCCAACCCTCTCCACAACGATTACCTCACTTTAATTTCACTACAGGAATGTAAGAAGTCAGGCTACAGCGAGATACTCACGCCGACGACGTCTTATTCCGACAATGAATAGCCCAAAAATCCTCGGAGTAATCTTCAACAGCTTCCTCTTTTCCTCAGCGCATACAACCGAAATTACCAATTAAGTACAGAGCCGCAAGAAAGTCATCAAATTGCTCGCCAGCGACACTTGGAACAAGAAACAGAAACATTGTTGGCAACAAGCAATGTAATTTGGAGTCCTAGACCGGGCGGCACCCGTGTGGTGGGCGAGGACAATACGCAGTACGCAATGCCATAATACTACACTCCGGACGGCCACGGGATGGCTTCTGGTGTCGCCGAGACATAATCTAAGCAGTGAAATCTAAATGCTTTCAGTAAGGGAGCACAACATGATGCTCGGCAATCAGTTCTGAGTACATTTCTACAGACGTGGCGAAGCCTCGACCCAGGCCCGGCACGAGGCGTCTTTATGAACTGAGGGAAAAGGCCAAACGATATACGCAACGGCACAAAATGGCATTCACAAGGATTCACTACTCCCGTTCTGTAAATCCCGTCATATAAGTACAATCCGCACCTGTAGGCAAAAGTGAGCATCAGCTACCGATAGACCCCCGGAACTCTGGCTCAATTGGGGTATAAATATTGCAGTAAGTGAAACTGCTACTTGTTAACACTACCCGCCCGACGTACCAAGCGTATGTCCGGAACGTGAAGGTTCTCCTCACAACACGAACCACCTCTCTGTATGCCATCTCAACTGAAACCTCTCTCCCTCATCGAAATAATACTTTTCCTGGGCCTACAGTTAGATGGGCTTGAAGTCGACGATTGAAGTACTATTCAATTCTAGCCACTACAACAGCGCGCAATTATTTCTGTTTAGTCAGTGTTTGGTATTCTGGGCATGTCTTAAGATGACATCCTTTATGTCCAGCGCTTAAGCTCGAAAGTACTACTTTGCCGAATTGGCTGTCTTAAAAACCACTTTTGCCGAAGACTTCCACCTTCAAGCGTTTTGCCGTTATACTTAGTATATATGTTCGGTCTAAAGCTGAATGAATCCTCTATGGCAGAGATTCCCATGATTCCTAGGAAATCATGAGCGGGTAAGCTAACAAAAAATTTTTAATTAGCTCGTAAGAGCCAGAATTTTTTTCAACTTTCACTACATACTATCGGAAAGATATGTTAAGCGTGAATTAAACAATTTCGTATCGGGTGCACCAAGTTGCCGAGTTACTGTGTGACCATAGGGCCGCCTTACAGCTCTCATCTGGAGCCAAGCCGATTTGGTCTTGCAACGCTTAAGTTCTGAACACATTGAAAACGACGAGCTACCGACCACAGCTTCCAATTTGTCATCTTTATTATCTAAGCGCTTTGTCGATGGCGACATGATTTCTTTGAACGCGGCAGCGACATCATGAATTTGTATGAGTTTGACATAAAAGAAGAGGAAGAACCTTATCTGTCGCCAGAAAAATAGAAATAGATCTAATCTGGCCACAACCACAGCCGTCGCGTAGCCCGGTCGTCGCCAAAATAATTATCTACATAAGAG
This sequence comes from Rhagoletis pomonella, assembly GCF_013731165.1. Classification (NCBI taxonomy): domain Eukaryota; kingdom Metazoa; phylum Arthropoda; class Insecta; order Diptera; family Tephritidae; genus Rhagoletis; species Rhagoletis pomonella. The sequence goes on along the minus strand of NW_023458561.1, from coordinate 51,993,891 downwards.
TACGTGTTAAAATAATTTGACAGCTGTGGTTTGTAGCTCGTCGTTTTCATTGTGTTCGGGCTATTAGTCTCCTATTTATGTTTTCCTCCTTAATAGTTAGCAACGTAAGAAAGCCATTCCGTCTTTGTGTCGTTATCTCTCATTCCAAGTTTTATTATATTTAGTCAATGTTACCGTACGGTCAAAATCTGACCTCGAATTTAGTTTTTCAAATATTTTGGTGGTTAGGTATGTCAAAAGGCGCACCTTTTTAATTTGTCGAAGCTCGATTGAAAAATGAGTATTTCACAATACTATTGAGTTTGAGACCGTTCCTAAATCAAAAATTCTGTGGAAAAACAACAACAATTTACACATGGTAGAAGTTATAGGTGCCATTTCGGAGATCACCACATCACCTCATCAAACCTTTTCGTTGAGTTCACTGGGACTTGAACCAACAAGTCCGGCGTTCAAAGCCAGTCGTCTCATCCACAGAGCTGAGGTAAACTATTGTTACTTTATTTCCACTTTTTCACTTTTTGCTCAATCAAAGTGTAGTTGACACTAACGTTAAAAGACCCAAAACAAGGCAAATTGGATCAATGGTGCAATTGGCTACCATGGGGTCCTACAAAAATACCGAAACGTGCAAAAAAAACCAACGAAAGCAAGCATATATATATACCACTGTTCAATAATCTGAAGTTCTGCAAATCATTTTATCAAATTTCAAGCTTACCACTTTGCATTCGTAAGCGATTTGCGATAACTTATACTCTCCAAATGCATATCTATGTACATTAGGGTGGTTGAAAAGAAGTAAAGTCGAAATTTTTATGTTCTCACACAATAGAATTGTTCTATACCGAAAAAGTATACTCCTGTTTTTCTTTACCAAAAATATTTAGAGGTCGCTCAAAGCGCTGAAAGTTGTCCATGTATTTCATATGGGGGAAAAACTGTTTTTCGTAAAAATTGAAAATTGAATTCTTGAAAATGAATATTTTTCGATCGGAGAACTTTGTGTCTCTTCAGGAGACTTCCAATATTAATACCCAATTGGTTATTTAACCACTTTTTCATATTAACTTTCTTTTTGGTCCCCTAAAAACTCAAAAAAAATGCAATAGGGGACCAATAAAAAATCGATAGTACTAAACAATGGTAAAATAAACAATTCGGTGTTATTTTTGGAAGTCTCCTAAAATGTTTTTCCACACATAAAACAAATAAAAAACTGTAAGTGCTTTGGAATATTTTTCGATATCATAATATAAAATAGGGGTACAGGCTTTTCGGTATAGAACAATCCTAGGGGTTGAAAGCATAAAAATTCCGACTTTATTTTTTCCACCTACATACATTTCTGGACCACCATAATATACATACGTGGTACTTATGTAGGCAGTGACTAGCAAATAAACGTTCACACCTTTCACAACAAGTAAATCGCTGCCAACTAGCGAATAGATAAGCTAAAACAAAACGCCTGTTTGCTTGATGGCTGTCCACCCTTCGATGGCACGCCTGCACAGGTGAAAAAACGTTCGCATAGATTTTATTTTATATTTGCCAGAGTAATAAAAAAGAAAAAAACTTACGAAAATCTGCAAATAAATTCCCACCCATAAAATGGCAGCAAAGTGTCAGTAACCGAAAATCTATTTGTCGCCCATGACCTGGAAAATGTGTGAACAATAAATTTCTGGCGCTGTGACTGAAGTTCAAAATTGAACGAGTGCGAAAGCCGCTACACATGCTGGCATAAAGAAATAAAATAAAAGCAAAAAAAAAGAAAGCTTGCTTGCATACCTGCGCAAGTCATGGTGTGTTATGTGTATGTGTGTGTGCTTTTTGTGCATATTTTCAGAAACAATTGTCTATATTTGTTTATACCCCGTTGCGCCAAAGCGGAAAAGGTCGACAGCAGTGGTGAGTTAGTTTATTTATTTGTTTGTTTACTTGCTGCTGACACCGCCAACTCGTTCGTGCCGCCTCATACTATACTTATTGCAAACGTTTTACGGATATTTGTTATTTTAGGATTTTTACTATTACATACTGTAACTTTTATGTACGCTTTTAGGGATGTGCATACTCTGTCTCTGCTTTGTGAATACCAACGTGTGCATTTGTATGTGTACGCGGTGTTGCTGTTGCCGGCTATTGTTCAAATTTTCAGATTTATTTTGAAAGGATAAAAGATTGAGTTCGCTCAATGAAATGCAGTTTCGCACAGCGTTTTAGGTAACTTTATGCGTTGGGGTTGTTCAAAATACATACATACATATTCGCTACTTATTATTCTAGAAGGAGTTTATATTTGTAACAGGTGGCCTTTCGGGTGTTCGCTTCAGTAGCAACCGACTGAACTGCCCGCGTTCCATTAATAGGAGCATCTGTATCTCGCTATGCGGAGTATAACGTTGAGACATTTTGCGTACTGTTAGTCCACGAGGACCAAACCGACACTGCTTAGTTTAGATTCGTTGTCTATACTATATTCAAAATTCAAATTCAACCTATTTCATCAGTTAGTGTGTCACAATGTCAGAAGAAGGTTATTGAAGAATGTTTTAACTTAAAACTACTTTTGAAGAAGGTTGCCACTTGTTTAAAAAGTCGAATTTATTTAACTTATGCGAAACTTAGTTTCAACATTTAGAATGTTTTAAGATGGTAGCCACATTTTTAAAAAGTAGCAATAAAATTATTTAATAACTTTGAGTAACTGTTAAAAGTTGGACATCAGTGGAAATTGGTTTGAAAATTTGTATTTCTCAAATATATTTAGGCGGGTTTCCACCTGTTTAAAAAATCCGACTCAACCTAAATTAAGGCAATTAGGTAATTGAAATATGGATCACAGTTTGGGTATTAGATGAAAGAGATTTAAGATTTAAGTTTGAAAAAACTTTCGAAAAGGATTTCGAATATTCGTATTTAATTAGCTTATACGCAACTTTTATAAAATATCAATTCTATCGAATTTAAATATGAGAGTGAAGACCTTGGACTGTAGATGTGTTATAAAATTTTATTTTTTAAAGTGAGAACTTCGCCATTTGCAATCCCAGGCTGGAAATGGAACATTATACTAAAGTCAACCTCTTGACTGTTGTGACCTGTTTTTGCTTGTGACCTCAGACATATGTATGTATGTATACATATAGGCTAAAAATTGTGCAGCATATAATGTGCCTCAGATGCCTCATGCGAGCTGCATTCGTGGTTATAATGGAGGTAACGGCTCCAATTTGCTATAAAATAGTTGTTGGTTTAGATGCTTTGCCACAAGTTTGCTATCGCTTTTAAAAATACACTTTCTGCCGCATTGTACTTAGTTGCTTTTGCATAGTAAATACTTTGCTCGGTTGTCAGATGCGTAACTTTGCTTAGGTATACATAAATTCGAGCCCATATATCTATATATATATGTACATATATAGTATCTAGGTACATACAAATGCATTAATGGAGATATTAACTCCAGTAGATGCGTAATAGCATGTAAATATATATATTTGTAAACACATTAGGCTTGTTCATATTAATTTCTGTGAATGTTTTGAGATGAAGTGAATTGCTAAGATTTTGGTAAAGTCGAACATAAGAATCGAAAAAAGAAATATTGGGGCTATTACGTCCTGCTTTTCTCCATATTTTATGTGAATATAGATTACAAAGTGCTTCTGTATTGGGTTGATATTGTGCAGTTCCCTTCGTAATAGCAAAATCTATAAGATGGAAGATTTTTTGTGAATCAGGCCATACGTTGACTATCCACTGAATAAAATGGCAAATCCATGTAGATATATGAATAATTTAATTTGGTTTATTTGATGCATATGCCTTTTTTGTGCTTTTTACGGACTTCCGTAGAAAGATAAACAAACTAAAATTAAAAAATATATTTTCTAGAGGCGTTTGTAAGAATGACGATAATAGGTATTTATTAGGACAAAATAAATATTCAATGTAGAACAACCTTAATCTGCATCATATGGTTTGCCGCAGACACTTATATTTCATACGTCTCTCACTACTTCCCGCCATTCTGTGAGTCAGTGCATTAGGAACACTTGTGTTTTCCGTAAAATATTTTTCATTTTAAAAATTTATTTTGCGTACTCTCATTTTTATCGCCATTTATTTTGTTTGTTCTCAGTCACGTGGATACACTTAAATTTTTCCCATTCTTTATAGCCACTGCATTTTAAATAAATTGCGTTACTTTGTTTTTATGTTTTCTTTTTCTTTTGTTTTTTTTTTTTTTACATATTTACAGCTCTCTTATCCTTGTTTTACACGCACTCTCTATATATGAATGTATGTGTGTGTGTGTGTGTAATATTCAAACTTCCTTTTCGGCATTTACTGCACGCTCTTCCCATGCTCGCTACAAATGATGAATTACACGTATTTCGCGAAAATCACTTGCGCACCCGTACACAAGCACCACACACAACTATGCACTTCATATTTCATTTTTAATTCGCTACTCTGCTCCTTGGCAATGCTTGGATGCTTACGCTGCCAGCTTAAAAATAGCATCCAAAGTTATGCGGTGCTTTGGGTGACGTGTAGACGTAGTCGAGGTCGTGGCGGCCGTGATGCCAACGTTCGATGCACATCAATCAATTGTCATGCCCGGAATTTCCATTACAACTTCCATTAACTATGCGTTTCTGAAAAATTTGCATTGCTGAATTGAATTTACTTGTGAAGCGTAATTGAAATAATTCAGGTAGATTTCGCGAGAACGTTCATTTTCAGTGATGCTATGAGAAATCAACTGCGGGTGTTGCATGGACCCTATGGAGCGGCAGTTCATGGCAAATACATACATATTTAACTTGTATACATAACAGGAAGGTTGACGTGCTCAGTCTAGACTTAGTTCAATTGAAATGGTATTTGATAAAAACGATGACAAGGACTCCCAACAAGTTTTAAATAGTTAACGACATTTTGGAAGAAGATTTAATAAACACAAAGGGAAATGCTTCTTCACTGCTATGAAATCCTCAAATAAAACGGGGTTTTTTGATGACGAACCATATTTAAATTGTAATAATAATGATTTAAAATTAGGCAGACTTAATGGATTTCAATAAAATAATACCTTCCTATTTGACGAAATCATACCAGTTGCAGATGATATATGCAAAAATCCATCTACACGAATTCATGAAAGATGGCGCAAGAAATCAGCGGCGGTCCCTACTCGGAAGCCCAGCAGATCATTTCGTTTGCGATGCTATAGAGAAGGTAGAACGGAACACCCGGAAAAGGAATGATCGTCGTTGATAATTCAAGTAGCATATGATTTTTCAAACAGGTGGCAACCCTCCTAAATCTAGTTAAGAACTAAAACCCTTATCAAAAGCCTTTCGATGGATACTCATATTGTAGTGATTGATTCAAATTAATAGAATTTAATTTTTAAACAGGTGGTTACCCTTTTAAAATACCTCAGTAATACTCTAAATGTTCAATCTGAAGGTTTCTAAACAATCTTTCGTTTGACACCCATATTTTAATTTTTCAATTAGCTTGCGGATAATTAACTTAAATTTCTGGCTATGCTTTCCAAAATATTTTCAAACTACAACTTTTTTAAGCCTCTTGGCATCCATTATTTATTATAATTTTGAAATAAGTAATTCCCTCAATTCAAGTCGAATTTGATCTTTTAAACAGGTGGCAGCCCTTCTCCGTGAGTATGGAGATTATTTTATATAGTTCCAGTACTCTATCCCAAATATTTCCTAGGATATGCAGTATGAAAAATTATGTTGGTATGGGTGGTGCCACGCCCCTTCTTCTAATCGAGATTAAATCTGACACCAGTACACAAAATTTCATGATGATCGGTTGAATAATTAAAGCGTGAAAGCGTAATAAACAAACAAACTCACTTTCGGAATTAAAATATTAGTAAGGATTCTCACTCCAGGGATTTAAGTTTTTTAGTTCCATTTTAAAACGTACATATCTAATGTTAGCCAATGAGAGATACTAAAACCAAGGGAAAATAGTCTGGAAGCTATAATCAACAATCTGTAGCTTATAAAAGAAATGAATTAGAGTAGGAGAAAATTGTACAAAACTAACGCAAACACTCACCCACATACATACATACACTCCATGAAAAAGAACATACAAAAACATTCGCTTATAAGGATTGACAGCTACACAAAACCACTACTAAGCGCAGTATTAAAAATTCAGTTAGCAGCTTTCAACATGTCAGCCAGCTGATACCCGTCCACCATCGCTGCAATGCAATACGGCAAAACCAACAGCTGCAACAGCACCAAAGCGCACAAGATCTTTTGGCATGATTATGTATGTATGCATGCATGTATGTGTGTGCATTTGTACACAAACACGCATATAATAATTTCAAGCAATAGCTAAGCTAAGCCATGTTGCACTACGTGCAATGTTGCATGCGAATATACGAAGCTGAAAGCTTGCTTATTGAGGTTAGAGTGTCACAGTGGAGATTCATTTTTTCCTATTCTAAATGTCTTTTTTATGCACAAATAAGAAATGAGGGGAGCAAGAAGTGCACTTTGTCAATGAAAGCGATATTAAGAAGCCAATGCTTTGAAAGCAGTGATTGAAGCAGCTGTAAATGCATTAAATATATGCACGTATTTAACGTACGTGCACGTTTCGTGTATTATCCAATGGTCAATTTGTTTGCTGTTTGCCATGGCGTATGCGTTACATTCAAAGGTAGCACATCTGCATGCAATGATATGTAGCGAACAATGCATACCACTTCTATTTAGCTTTAATATCTAATGTTGCGCTATATTGCGTTTTCTTTTTTTTTTGGTTTTTGGTTGTGTTGTTTTTTTTCTACTTTATGAGGTCACGTGCGCAAAGCAACAAAGCACTCACATGCTCCATTGTGCTGCAGTCAAGTTGCATTCTGTGCCAGTTACGTGCTTGCGGCATACAGATGTCCGGTTCCATCAGCTGTCCACCAACAAAGGGAATTTCAAATGTGTTTATGGCGTATATGTATATATGTCATGTTGGGTTGTGGCAAGTGGCATGTGGCATGCTGCATGCATATATTTGACACATTGCAGCACTTTCTGCAAAGTTGATGTGCTTCTGCGCTCGATACGTGGGCTGTGAACAATATTATCGTTTGATATATTCATCATTCAATCTGATATTAAGTAATTTTTTAAGCTGCAGCTTAAGTCACTTCAAGGTGGTAAACACTTCAACCGAATGAGAGTACAGGCTTCTTTTAATTAAAGTACATACTCATATAATGCACACATATCAGTGGACTGCCTCTTTTACTTAATTTTTTAAGCAAATATACTTACCGTGGCTTTCTTGCAGCAACGGCCATCGGAAAATTACGAAACGATTGACAAATATATTCATCTTTTCTCATGTTTTAATTTCTCTTTTACCGCTACACAAAACGGAGTTAGCTGTTGTTACTACGAAAAACTAAGTAATGAAATTGTACTAAATGGAGAAGAGCAGCATCAAGTGGAATACTAAAGGACAGTGAGATAATAAAAAGTAAAATTTACGAACATAAATAAAAAATTTAATTATAGACATTTTTTTTTAATTTAACTTAAAAATTAAAAATAAAAACCTAGTTTTCGGTCGTATATTTTGTGTACCGTTTTTCCAGAACAGGTTATTTTCCCAAGAAAAAAATGCAAACTGTAACATGGAAAATGTTACCCATAAACCATGTACTAGTATGGTCGTGTGCATCCTGTGGTCCTTCTCATACCATTCACAACCTTAGAAGCGAAACTCCTTTGCATTAGGTTGGGGGTATATGCAAAAATCGATGTTAGGAAAAAGCAACACACTCGTTAGGCTCTAATTTCATACGAAACCCCCATAGAAGGAGTTGGGGAATAGCGAGGGTGATTGGTCCCGATTAATGATGTTTTCGTTTCTACTAAAAAAAAAAGATTACTTAAAAGACAATATGAAATGCGTGAGCCACACAAAAATAAGTAGACCAAACATACACTTTAAGTATAATCTCAAACATATCTTTTCACCTTGGAAGAGCAAAATTTTTTAGGAGAAACGAAATCACCATACGATTTAAATAACTGTTCATTATTATGTTATCAAAAGAGAGATGTCATATTAAGGGGCATGGCCTGTGGGTGAGCAATAAGGGTTTATTAATTCGAAAAGAGTTGCCAATGGTTTAAAAAAAATTCCTTAAAATTATTTAACAAGTTAAGTCAATTATTCCAATATGGATATCGATTGTTTTGAAAATTCTTTGAAATTAAGCCAGTTAGGTAACTGAGATATGTATCGCAATTTGGTTGCAGAAGAAGGTGATTTAAAAATGATAAAATAAGTTTGAAATTATTTTAAGGAGAGTTGCCACCTGTTCGGGAAATCATAAAATTAACACAAACTGTACGAGATATTAAAATATGGGCCTCAAACGTAAGTGTTCAGAAATCTTTAGTTAGAAAATTTAGAATATTTTTTAAGAGTTTGAAGAGGGTTGCCACCTGTTTAAAAAGTTGAATTCAAATGAGTTTATAAGCTAGATGAATTATTATTTTCCTCTTTTTTGATTTGATTTTTTTTTTTACTTTTGCTAACTTAAATTTTAGACTTTATTGTTTCAAGACGAAAAAAAAATATTATTTGAATTTCATTTAATTTTTAAAAGTACTTTTATTTATTTTTGCTTCATTTTCCATTTTTCTTTTTTAGTTTAATTTTCGTTGTTATTACTATTTATTGTTTGAAGGAGATGTTTTACTTAGGTCTTCGGCAGCACTCACAGAACTTGTTCATGATTTTTGGAATGGAAAACGATCTTCTACTCATATTAATTTTTATCTGAAATAAAAACCTACTTTAAAATTCGCAATAATAACCAATGCTCAAAAAAATAATCCATTAGTTAAATAAAAAAAATTTTCGTAAGTATTTTCTTTTAATATTTCCACATGTGACATGAGGAAACTCGAATACCACTTGATATTCGACAGCTACTTCAAAAAAATTGCGAAATAAATGACTTGACACAGCATTAAATTCCAGTATACACTATGCGCACATACGCACACTCGCACATAATTGCCCCCCACCCAAAGTGATGAAGCCAATATGACTTGAAGCACTTATCTGTTGAATTATTTACCACACACTTACAAATATGTATGGAAGAAATCCAACCTACTTTTTTTGATGGACAGTGAAATTGAGTTTGCGTATAAGTATGTACATATTTACTTATTCGTATATACACATTGTTATCTATATATGTACAATATTTAAGTGCACACGCGGCAGTCCCACTTACATACATAAGCCACAGCAAATATGTCAACTCAAAATATTTAATAAGGAAAATGCACTTCAATAATATAACTTGGCACTGCAAAAAGGAGAATGCATGTGAGGTAAAGTGTGAAATCACGAATCCGCACGTTGCATTGAAATGCCTGAAATGGCAAACGAAAAGGAAAATGAGAAAAATATATAAGTAAGAGACTTGCATTGCATTTCGCTGCGTTGCTGTCGTTGCTACCTGCTTTTGCATGCTAATTTTTTATTCGAAATTCTTTTCACTTCCAATTATTGTGTGAATATATGTACATTTGTAAGTATGTTTATGTGTGTGTGTTTATCATTGGCTTATTGAAACTCAGCAACACGCAGAGTATAAGAACTCAGCTAGTGTACATAGTACATCCCGTAATGGTCAGACGGGGCGCCATGGACCTGAGACCAAAGTTTCAGCTATATATTTCATATAGAAACTATTTAATATCAATTTTCTGACTGCTTGGAAAGTCAGTGTGGCGTCAGTCGGTCCGCACTGATCGTTTTTTACCGTGTAGACTGTTTATGCACTTTACTTCTTTTTAAATTTAAATGTACATTAGGGCGGGTTAAATAAAATTAAAACACGAACTACTCAATCAGTCGCCGTATTAAATAAATACAAACAGTATTTAAAAGGTTTATGCAAGTAAATAAACTATCTTTCTATTAAGTTTTCCATATCAAGATATGTACGTACAGTGGCTCAAAGAAATGACCACGTGTTGATTTTCTTAAAATATTGGTAATGTTTTTCGAGTTAAATTTGTTTTGTTATTTTTATCTAAAGATATCGTCTAAGCTTTAACCAATTTAGGAAAATTCAACAAATTTTCATCAAAATTTCATCTTTTTATTCTGAATTTTAAAAAAATTTCGCGCTGATTTTTGAGAATTTTTTTCCTTATGAAATAAAATGCGGGTGATCGTCAGCAACAAAATTTCAAAATATCAACGCAAGTTTTTGTAAATTGCTCAAAAAAAAAATTCTCAAAAATCAACGAAATTTTTTGCCGTTTGAAAGTTGCACTTCATTAGACTAAAATGGTATGGGTTATAAAAGTGCATACCCAAAATTTTTATAAAATTCATAATAAAAATTGGAAATTTTGTGAAACTGTTTTGGTTAAAGCTTAAACGAAAAACATTACGAATGTTTGAAGAAAATCAACACGTGGTCATTTGTTTGAGTCACTGTACATACAATTGTACCCTGAGGTTGCACGTACGCACTGTTGTATGCTGGTTAATTATTTGAAAATACTGCAGGCGTCATCTTATCCTGCCAAGAATTTCAATTCGTGGTTAAGCTCCGATGAGGACATAGTATTACCTAGCCTAACCTGCATGCTGACATTACGTAACACCAGTTTTGCGACACATGTGTATACACACATATTAACAAGGCTGCCAAAAAAGAAGAGCAACTAAAAAAAATACACAATTAAATTTAATAGTCGAGTTTTACCAAACAATAATCTCAACTTTTTTTGACTTTCCTTCAATCTAATTTGTGTTGCGAAATAGATTTCTACCCTTGAAATTTCCCACTTATGTACATATGTACACATATAAGCACCGCCTTCGACATCCGATTGCAATATGCCGCCATAGTAAAACAAAAACAAAAAAAAAACCGAAACAAACCAATCTGCTTTGGCGCACGTTTTATTTGATTTCATTTAAAAATTTTCGTCTATGAATTCAATTTCATTGCACATGCCCACGTACATACCTAGGAACATGCAAAGATATACGCTAGCACTAAGTGCATACAAGTGCAATACGAAATTTGCAACGCTTCGCCAGTCAAACATAACCAAACCAACACGTGCGCTGCGCGGGCGTTAACAAATTTTAATTTTGTGCGCACTTCCACGTTCGCAACGTTAAAGGTCAACAGGAAAAGTAGAAACTCGTCTCGCACATTGTATTTGTGTTGGCATGTAAGTTTGCATATGTACAAACGTATGTGTTTGCATTTACCATTGACATCACGGCTGTCTGCAGCCATCAAATTTTGGCTTTAGTGCAAAACTTTTGCTTTCCTTCGTAGCTATAGGCACCGTTTCAATGAAATCATAATCCGCACACACTCCCTTTTGCTTCGCTCGCTGGTATGTCTTTGAAATTTGCAACTGCATTTCTTTTTGCATACACCTTACACGTTCGCAACAAAGCAGTAAAGTTACGCGTTAACGTGCTTGAACAGCCTCGAGAGCGCTATGAGATAAGAGATTATTTCGCACGTAGGCACGTTCGTTTTTCGTTATCCTGACTAGCGTTTCTTGCTTTAGCCACACTTCCGTACTTTCGCCTTTTCGCAGGTATTTAGAAGGAAAAGCGATTTATATCCCGAGGACAAGTTGTTAGTTGGAGTGGCACAGTGGTCAGAGTCGTAAAATGTTGGTTTGAGTATTCCCTAACTTAATATTAGGTCGTAGATTATGGATTTATATGCCGTTTTTCCATTTCAGGTCATTTTTCCATGATATTTTTATGAGAAAAAGAATCAGACTTAAAAAATTTGCCAAAAATCCAGCTACTAACGATGACAATTGCGTACGTAAACAAGTTTTAGTTTTGAGCAACAAGAGCTTACGGGGTGTGCATAGCTCAGTGGTTAACGCTTTTGATTTTGCAAACCGATGACGCGGGTTCGATCCCTGCTGAAGTATAGAAGAAAGAAGCTTGTTGAGGAGATGTGGTGATCTCCGAAATAGCTGCTTTAACTTCTACCGCTAAGACTTTGTTGCTTTTTAAATTTTTCCAAATAAACATAATCGTGGTACAAAGCTCAAAGCAATATTAAAAAGGAATAGTCCAGCGCCTTCGTCTTGGTCTGCAGGCTGTATCGGAGACACAGCCGCTAAATTTAAACGTACACTGAGGGAAAAAAATATTAAAATCAAATAGAATCGTAATTGATCTTACTATAAACGTCAACGAAAGTACTGTATATTGGTAAATATTCAATTCAAGTACGCGCATATTAAAATGACCGCGTTCGTGCTGAAAAAGCATCCATGAAGTGAATAATCAAGACAAAAAACTAAAAAAAAATATTAATTTGCATCTTGCCTGCCGGATATCAACAACTTGTGGCAAGCATCTTTGCGCTCTCAGCTACACCCAGCCATATAAATTTGCTTTCAAATGATGAATATCCATCAACACCACAGCACGCGATTTGTACGGATAAATATGTATGTACTATGTATGTATGTGTGTGTTGTCACGGCTCTCAGAGCGGCGCTCTGCATGCTTCGGGTGCGTATGTACACTTACATATACATACTCAGATGTGAACACTCAAATACGTGCGTAATAAATTTTGTATGAAAATATTATTTTTACATACGAACATTTTTAAACGATAATCAAATATAAAGTATTCATTTTTACTATGCATTATTTCCCTCAGTGTAGAATACGTGGTATGGTTAAGAGCACATCCAAGTCAAAAACGAAAGCACATACCAAGAAAAAAATATCGATAAAAAAGCGATAATAGTATCGATAAAAAATATCGTTTATTATATCGATAAGTTCCGAAAATATCGATAGCGAAATCAATATCAATATCCATAAAAATTTCGATAACAAAATCGATCAAAAATATCGATAACAAAACCGAGGAAGTACCGATTATTATATCGATAAGTCCCGAGAATTTCGAAAATCTCTAAAATCCCGAAATAGTCCCCAGATTGAGTCTCTGTCTATATCCTTTTCTCTATAATTACCTTTATTTTATTCTTTCATCCTCCATCTTCACCTTTACTTTTATCGGTACCCCGTCCTTATATTTTTCTTTATATATTAATCTTTGTTTTTACTTTTATTTTTATCATATTCTTCATCTACATACTCCCATTCAACTTTGCCTTTTATAAATATTGCGCCATCTGTTATTCAAGAGCCGAAATACCTACACACACATACTTTTTGTCTCCTTCTCTCACTTCCAGTGTTTGCAAAATGATGGCAAAGTGGTTTTGTTTGGAAAATTATTTATGCCCATATATTTGAATAAAATAAACTTACTTAGAAGATATTAACCAATACTTCCCATATACCAAACGAAAGGAAAACACTTGAATTTTTGATTAAAGGAAACAAAAACAAAATCATTCGAGCGGTTTTCAAACATTTTGGTATTAAAAAAAATTGCAAATTTTTTCAACAATTGTTTGCCTTTAAATGCTCGGTATTTGTTGAATTTATATAAAATTTGTACACGATAACGTTTCTACTGGCCATATCTATGGGGGCCATATACGGGACAAAAAATAATTTTGCTATTTTTTTCCACAAAAGCTTACAGATATTAAAACCTTCTTCAATGATCCTAAATGTATTAGAGCTAAAAGAGCATCCTAAAAGTAACATTTCAAACTTATAGGATATTTTTCTCGAGATTTTTACCACACAAAATTTGTTACAAAAAATTCCTTACATTTTAGTACAATAAAGTGCAAATTTGAAGTAGCTAGGATTTACTTTTAATTTTTGGAATTTTTTTCTTTTTTTGTCGGTGTTACGCATTTTTTTCGTACAAAGTATGCTCGATAATATCACTGGATCAAAAATTTTAGTTTGGTTTTTGTTCTCCAGATACCACTATCCAATTTCTATGTAGAATTGCTCCTTGATTCCGAAAATGGAGTTAGTTTTTTTCCATGGATACGTTTTCGAGATATTTGCAATTTGCCGTTATTCAGCTTAAAACAAAAACGTATATCTTACGAATGAATTTAACAATGAGATACGTCAAATCAAAGCTAATAAAATTCTCCATAAATCATAGTTTTATTTTTTTATTTATTTATTACAAAAATTACGGGTTCTGTACCAAATTTTTGCATTTGTGCTAAACCTGTTCTGTTACAAAAAAAAAAATTTAGTTACTAATGAAGGAAAACGACGGATAAATAAAGAAGTAATGAGCGGTCAAATGAAAATGCGCAAAGATTTTTTATATGAAATATGAGCAGAAAAGCGTGTTACTCAGGTGGCACCCAGCCCTAGGCTCGCGACCTATAGGGATTTCATGCTAATGTACGGCTACTAAGTCTGCCCCGGGCCAAAGCTGTCCAACCGTGGCCAAGCAGTTAACAAATGAGTGAGGTGTTAATTAGTTTTGCTCCTTTTTTTACTTTTTCTTTAATACTTTTCACAGTCTCTCTCATTCCAGAATACAAATGTAGATCTTTGACTCCTCTTCTCTGCTTTTCTAATTTTAGAGATTGAAATTTCTGTGGCCAACTCAACATCTTCTATGCATGTGAAGGTTAAGGAAATGTTTTTCCCGTATAAATTACGAATTACATTTTCGATTATTTTGCCCTCGCTTTTGCCAAATTAAAACACTGTGCTTTGGTAATATCGATACTAAACAGCAAATGCAACACGCTCCCAATTACTTTGTGCACTTCTGCTGCCTTGAATGTCAAGTGAAGTAAACGCCTGAAAATTATTTTTATTTTTTTATTTTATTTGGCGTACCACCTGCATATAGAGACATACACATCAACCTACGTTTATGGTTATATGGATACTGTAGATATATGTATAAAATAAATATGTATGTATTTATTTGACAGCGTATATGTAGACATACCATTGCAATCGTTGCAAATATGTAAAGGAGCAAAAGCATGTAAGCGCCAACCTTCATGGTCACAGCCTTAACTTTTGCTTCCGCGTCTTATCTCCACAAACCCCGAATTCGCATTGCCTTGCATGACATTTCGTCTGAGGGGTTAGTAAAACTGGTTGTTTGCAGATTTGCAAATCAAATTTTGCATGTGACTGTTACGAATTCGTCCTTGAAATTTCAGCGTTTTTCGACTGCTGCCTTTTCTGTGACACAGCTTGACGTTGCTCTGTCGCAAGTTTGGTTAGCTACATATGTACATACATACTTGCTTTCAATATGCGCTAGCTCGATTTTTTATTATTTGTTATATATATTATTTATTTTATTTGAATGATAAGGAGGCTTCTGGCTGCTAAAAAAGTAACAAAAAATTGCACCAAAATGGCTTGAAGGCAAAGTGTAATAGCAATAGTACAAATATTGAAGGTATGAATGTATTGATTTTTGCTGATGGCTGATATTGGTTTAGATTGAATTTTAAAGCCAATATGGCGGTAGTTCACATTTTAGAGAAGAAAGGGTTTTTAGAATGCATCGAGTCGTTAATAGTGGAGAGGACCGACCACTTGCTATCATACAAGAATATTATTTGTTATTGAATTATGGTATGACAAATATAGTTAACCAGCTTCTGTGTAATAAAATTATAACTCAGCCCTACCGTTCAACATATTTAGAAGTGTATAACTGAAGTTTAGAATAAGTAAAAATTTTTAGTTTACCAACTCAGCTTTTCCAGGCACTTAGGCAGTATTGCTCATTGTACTTAAGGCCAAGAGACAGGATTTGGGCGAAAGGAATACTTCCCATTCTCACTACATCCGATCCAAAAATGTACCATCTAAGTCTGCGAAGGCCGGACAGCGGCAAAGAAAGTTTTCTGTGCTGTCCTCATCTTCCAAACAGGATGTATACAGTGGACCGTCGATTATGCCTATGGTGACTATGCATTGTCCTCATGGATTACGCCCCGTAACCAGTCCTATTAGGGCTCGTAGATCACGTTTTCTTTATCAGAGAAGGAATTCTGCTATCACCCCGTAAGGTCTTTTCAGAAAACTCCTGGTTGTTTTGAAGCTATCCATACCCCACCTACGACTCTCATGATTGGCCCTAAAATTGGTTACATTCCAATTGGATGCTCCACAGAACAACAGTTCGCCACTTCAGCGGGCAGTTCGTTACCTTGAACACTGTAGTGTCTTGGCATCCACATAAATTCAAGCTTATGCCACCTTGTAACGGAGTTCAGCCACAACTTACATTCCTGAACTATCATTGAAAAGGTGCGTGCGCTTTCCAAGGCCTTTAGAGCAGCTTGGCTGTCGCTGCAGTTCCTGATTTTATGTCAGCGCCACCCTTCGACAGTTATCCGGTCTGCCACTTTTAGTATTGCAAAGATTTCCGATTGAAAGACCGCTGCCATTGCATCCAAAGCAATAAAGCATCTGAAGCTACCGTTCAGATACCATCCAGCACCATTTCAGTTTTTGAGGTGTTGGTATAGAAAGCTTTCACCAAGAGTGATTGGATCTCTTCATTGCTTCCTTGGAGGGAATCTAACGACATAGTTGCTGTCAAAGGAGACTACAGTATCAGTTTGCCATTAGATGCCAAAAACAGAGGGTATTGCTCTGATAACCTTCCAAATACTTCTCTGTGCCTGGACAGCCCTGCTAGATGTGTGGATTTTCCCCTTTGGTGCGGATTTGCGGGGGTGGAAAAGGCTTCTTCTCCATTTTACTTAAACGTGTAATCGCAGTTCAAGGTATAAAAATATGCAAAATTGGAGGATTCTGATAATGAAGTATGTAGTTACTCCCAAAAGCACACCCTCCGCAGAACAAGCATTTTGTTTCCTTCAAAAACAAATGGTATATTTACAACAACAAAACGGTTTTCTTAGAAAAGGGAAAAGCAGTCAATCAAGATTCCAAGAATACACAGAGGTCTGAGAAAAGCAATTTCCCTGGATAGCGAAAAGTACAAGTTTCAAATGGCTAAAAATACCGTTGATTTTTTTTTACTTTTTTGTCCTATTTGCTTCCATATAACGAATACACACAATTTATTTTCATATGGAAGAAAACCGTAACATCCTCGACAAGAAAAAATTCTAAAAACTCAACATTAATTTTTAGCCATTTAAAACTTATTTCTACTACTTTTACTCTACTATAATTCACAAAACTGCATACTCAGAATATTTGTAGGAAATCTAATTAAAATAGCTATAAATTTTTACAAAAGTTCATTTAATTATTTTAAATATTGCACAAAGTTTGAAACCTGGATTTGGACGGATTTTGTTCAAGAATGAACTATATATTATGAAAAAAAATAACTAAAATTGAATAAGAACAAGAAAATAATATGTTAAAACCATGGACCGAAAATAACAGTTATTTTTTT
>NW_023458561.1:51968266-51976369 GCF_013731165.1 Rhagoletis pomonella | reverse complement strand
TTAGTGTGATAAAGTCAAAGTTTCAAATCGCTTTAAACTACCGTTTATTTTTCAGATTTTTTTTTTGTGAAGGGTATTGCGAATTTTCTTCCGTATAAAATGAGATTTTGATCAAGCAGTTTGAAATTTTGATGAACATTTTTAGAATTTTTGTGAATTTTATATAAAGTGCGAAACTTTGGTTCATATGGTTTATGTTATAGAATGAACTTTACTTTCATAAAAAATGAATGAACAAATTTTTTCATGAAAATAATTGTGAATATTATATGTATTAGAACTAGGTATATACTAACTTTTGACTCTGACTGTACGTGCTTAGATACATGGGTAATTGTAAAGGAAAATTATTGTTTGCGCCCACGAACTTTTTATTGTAATTTACGAAGCCTTTGGTTTTGTTGTTGTTATTACCTTACACACTTAATGCGCGCACTCGAATTGCTTGATATTTTCCTTAAGATTATTGTTATTTTTTATTGCCTTACTACTACGCGCTAACACACAAGCATATTTATTTGTGTGTATAATTTTGTATGTACTATGCAGAGCCTTCTTGTCCACTGCCTTCAGCTATTGCTGTTTTAAACTAAAGCCCATTTAACTTTAATGTCCGTCGATTCGATTGACTTTTATAGCAGTGTTTATATCAAACCTTGTGCGAGTTCTCCGGTTTCTAAAAGCTATAAATGCAACAAAGAAAATCCAGAACGGTAAAATAAAATTGACTCGTAGAAACCATTAAGTGTCGTGTTGGTGAGGCCTTAACCTTTGAATGGACATTGGACAATAGGCATTGCAGCGTACTGAACTTTGTATACGGAGCTATAGAGCGCGTGGGATTGAGGCGCAAGGTTTTGTTTTCGACTTTGTTGTATTTGTCTTGGAATTTTTTTCAGTTAATAAAGCAACCTATATGCGGAACTTTATGCTCGAGGATCGTTTAAAGATTTTTAACTTCTGCGGCTAAAAGGGGTCAATTCGCTAACACTAGTACACCTATGCTCTTATATGCGCCAACCAATAGCTTAAACGGCTTTATATAGAAATTTTAAACTAGATGCGAGTATAGGATCATTAACTTTTATGTGAGTAGTATGTATTTGTGGTGATAATTTTTGTATGTATTTAAATAAATACCAAAGTAAAATACATTTTTTTAATTTGTTTGCATGTCCAGCTGTGTTATGGGTTTACTAATGGTTTTGAACATTTATGGCTCAAAGCTTTGCTAAAACTACAACAAAAAAAAAAACTTACAAACAATAATTTGACCGAAATGCATTCAAATTAAAATGATGGAGTATCGTTTATTTTGCCATTAATCTTCTTATACATACACATGTGTGTGCTTACATACATACATACATACTTATATAGGGGATCCATCTAGACCTTTATTTAATTTTAAATAAAGCACTTCAAACAGAACTAGATGTTGGAATCTTTATTATTACCTGAAAGAAAATTCTTTGACATTTATTTTTTTTTTAAATCCTTTTGTTAAAATGTTGCCCGCGGCTGCGCTGTAGGTGATCTATTTTCAATTACTCGAATTACGCGAGTAATGTTGGCTTCCAAGTTTTGAATCAAAGCTGGCTTATCGATTCACATAACCCCCAAAGAAAAAAAATTCAAAAATGTGATATGACACGATAACTTGCTGGAAAAAAATGTTGCCGACATCACGGGCATCAATCTCAGGCAACAAAAAGGCCGCTCTCAAGGCGCGGCAGCGTTCGTCATTGCCGGTTATGTTATGTCTGCGGCCAAAATGTGTATTAAATTATTTTTAAAAAGTAAATGAAGAAGAATGCACTTTCGAGTAATAATGAAGATTTCGACATCCAGTTCTGTATTAAGTGTTTTATTTAAAACTAGCAAATACCCGGCGTGCTTCACTGCGAATTAAAAGTATTTTCCTGTTGTTTAATACCAATAGCAATAAAATATTTAAATTATTTTATCAATTTAATTAAATAAAATTTTTCAAACAGCTGGCAAACCTCTCCAAAAATATTTTCGGCTGTAAAGTTTACTAAACTTCTTCAGTTGGTTATCCCTATTGCAGTATTTAATTTATCTTATCAAATATATTAAATTAAAATTTTCATGCATGTGGCAACCTCCAAAAAACAATTTTCTGCTGTAAGTCTTTTTTAGACCTCTTACTTTTGACAGCCATATTACAATATTTACTTTATCTTATCAATTTACTAAAACTGCAATTTTCAAACAGGTGGTAACTCTCTAATTTTAAGTTAGACCTCTAACAATGCACCGGGGAAAACTGTATTCAATTCCATGCATTAGTTTTCGAATGTAGCGCGTACAAACATACAGACAGATTGACAGACAGACAACAATTTAAAAACATTTTGTTTTGGCTACTGTTGCTCTCGTAAAGACCTCCCATATTAATTTTTCTTTATTATCTTTTATTATATGTGTAGATTACAAAAAAAGGTCTAGATGGATCATCCCGATATTCATATGCAGATAGACAAACCGACTGCTATGTATATTTATTTTTCTCCTTTGGGAATTCATTTGCATGAAATAATTAATATGTAGTTTATGTCTGCGACACTTTTAATTTAAATTCAAACGATACGCTCGGAACCTGAATTTATTTTTCAACAAAACTCACAAACGTACATACGCTTGCGGCCATGCAAACCTTACCACCACTTTTTTTTAACAAAATTTGTAGAATTCCGTAAATTAATTTTTTTATATATCGTCGCCTTTATGCCAGAATGGCTTGCTACCCAGCACAGTGTTACCGAGTTTTTGGCTGCCAAAATTTGTAGCGTATCAAAGCAGTCTTTAACCAGCTTGGATTTGACAGTGCTCTTTGAAAGGACCCGGATGGCTGCTTGGCTATCTGAAAAGGTAGCCAGAAATGCGCCCTTTAAAACCCTTTTAAAAGTCTAATCTTTCATAGTTTAAAATTGCGACTATTTCAGCCTGAAACACTGTGGGCCATTTGCCCGTGGGAATTGCAAGTTTGGCGCTAAGTACAAAGATACCTGCACCTGCTCTGTCCGCCATTCTTGAATCGTCTGTATACCAGTGTACATGGAGTAGGCCCATTTGCATAATCTACACGATCAGTGATTATCACTTGGAACTTTCTGCCAAAGCAGACCTCCTTAGCCATGGAATCAGAGATTCCGCATGTTTCTGACCATGATATCTTCCCAAGAATACCTGCAAGAAGCTGCTTTGCGAAGAAGCCGTCGTTAGATAGTCGAAGTTGCAGCTGTCTCGTGGCTGCTTTTTCCTGAATAAAAATATGGTGATGAGTCCAACCCAGGAGCGACTCTAGAGCCGCAGTTTAACACGTTCTTATGGATCCAGTGACGGATAGACATGCCAATCTTTGCAGTTTGTTAAGGCGAGGTATGGCAGTTTTTTGTAGTTTCTTCTGCCCCCATGCTACGGATGCATACGGACACAATCGGATGGACGATCATTCGATAGAGCCACTCTATCAATTTCCTTGAGCTCAATCTCCATTTTCTACCAAAAAGTCTTCTTCAGGCCTACATATCCCATGTGACTTAAGCAAACGTTCGTAACCACTCTCATGTAGTCTGATTAAGATGCCAGCCACAGCAAGTGACCAAAGCAAAGGAGAAGGGACCCCAATCTGTGTGCAGCCACTCACGGCGCTGATCTTCACTTGAGTATTGTCCAATGATGATGTAATTTTCAATTTGTACGAAATTTAGAAAAATGTTTAAAATTTTCATCGAAATTTCAAAATTTTTAATACAAATTTCTAGAAAAATTTCGCAGTTTAATAGCCCATTTCATTTTAGGGTAATAATGTGCAAGTTTGAAGTGGATGAAAGTTCGCGATGACTTTTGAAAATTTTCTTAAACATTTGTATTAAAAAGTTTGAAATTTTCTAAATTTTGTAGAAATTTCGAGACATTGATTTATATAGTTTTTTTTTGTGGTCCTCGTCTACTAAACTGGAAGCGGTAGGGTGGCATAAGGTTTTCATAAATATTCTAGGCCGAAATAAAGACTTGAAAAGACAAATTTTTACAAAAATACAAGATAAGTCATATTATTGCAAAAACGTTGAATTGAATGATTCTATGTGCACATCCTTATGCATGATTTTGAACGATTTTATGCACTCCGGCTTACCCAACAGCGCCGATTTGCATACACAATTCATGGTACTGCAAAGCGACAACTAAATTTTCAGAAAAAAACTAACGTTCGCTCAAATATAGGAATATACTGAGTATGGGGCTACCATACATGTATGTACGTATGTACATGTGCTATGTCAACAAACTTTGTTTTGGTATCATTTCAAGTGAAATGAAACAGTTCGCATTCGTAAGCGCCATCAGCAACCTAACAGCCAGCCAGCCAGCCGTTTAGCCAAATAAAACTTAATGCG
The DNA here is from genome assembly GCF_013731165.1 of Rhagoletis pomonella. Lineage (NCBI taxonomy): Eukaryota > Metazoa > Arthropoda > Insecta > Diptera > Tephritidae > Rhagoletis > Rhagoletis pomonella. The sequence continues at coordinate 51,971,942 of NW_023458561.1, read as the reverse complement.
AAATTCAAATTGGTTGAATTTTACCAAATTGCCTAGAATATTTTGGATTTGCTGCTTTGATGCTGGCAGTGAGTGAGTGATACACAATATTGCTTTGCCTTGACAGAAATGATGAAGAGCAGTTGTTTTGCGGGTATACATGGCGTATGAGTGATATACAAACGATTGGTTTGGCTTTACTTTCTCACGCTTGAGTTTCAATAGTTTTTGTTATTATTTGCTGGGCAAATTATTTGCCACGGTATAGTGCTGCATGTAAATAAATCATCTTCGTGCTTGCTTACATATATATATAAATCATTTGCACATTCCCGGTGTATTGATGTAAGCTAAATATTCTGAATGCTTCATTGTATTGCCGCTCAATTTCAGCTAATTTTGCACTTTAATGCGCAGCATGGGCACTGGCTCTAAAACATCGCAAATGCTTGCATGGTTGGCATGTTTTTGAATTAACCCACTTTGCCTAGTCGGTGTACGTAGCTCGATTTCAATTGCCCACCAAAGCTGTCTACTATTTGTTTTTCAAAATGCACCGGTATTGCAGGTTATTGAATATCGCTTTAGATTTCGCATTTTATGCGGCCAGCATTTATAATATTCGCCTTTGCAAGTTCGCAAATGCATAAAAATTTTTATGCAAATGTGTTTGTTTTTGGCATACGTGTGGTATTTAATGTGTGCTTAGTTTATCGGCTTTCAAAATAGTCTTTTGTTTGTTTTTGAAATTGGCCAGCTCGCCTGTTGCCATGTGGAGCTGCTGAATCTTAGAGTTTTTCAACTGAACTGTGTAAAAATTTGTATTTTATAAAAATCGGTTTAACGCTATGTTTTTGAATGTAACAAAAAATCTATATATAAATACGCCACAAGAAAATATACCTAAATAATGGGGACTGAGAAGGAGGCCTAGGGCGAGAAAGATTGCACATCCGCGACTGACTAGCTAAGCGAGAAAAGTTGCTGCCCATTTCTTTTTTTCTAAAAAAAAATTTGATTTGATGCAAGAAGCAAGAACAATTAGAAATGCATCGTTTTTTAAAAGATCGAACTACCTTTTTTACTTCTAACCGTTTATGTTCAGTGTTAGGCAAATTTGCTCATTCACAAAATAGTCGCAGAAAATGAGATAAGTCCCAAACAAAAAAAAAAAATAATAAAAAAATTTAATTAAAAACCTATATTAATGTGACGAAGTTAGAATTGGTGCGGAACTATAGAAAAAGGAGGGCTTGTTTACTTTAAATAGATATTTCATTGGCGGTTCTTTCGTTCAAATACGCTTTCATTTTGCACTTCACAGATGGTGTTTCATTGTTTGACACACAGCGTTTGTATAGACCATTTCATCCAACTATGCAGTTTCCGAAAAGTAGCTTTACTTGAAACTTAGGGCCCCTTACTCAAGTAGCTTTTAAAATTTATCTGCCCTTAAAATTTTTTTTTTTTTAAAGATCACGTAAAAGATAGTAAATGTGCACAAATTTTCTTTGCTTGTTAAAAAAAAAAGTATGACCAAATACTATGAGCCATAAGAATGACATTTACATATACTCGGCAAATTGAAGCGAAAGTCGACAACAGCTTAGTTTCTGTATGCTACAAGTACAAGTGCAGGTATTACTCTCTTCCATAAAAAAATAATTTTTAATTTCCTGCTAAATATTCTAACTGATGCTCACCGGAAGTACAGCTAATTAAAAAACTTTGCATTTTTCATTCAGTTTACCGCCAACACAAGGTGTTTATATACTATATACTACTATTTAACTACTTAAACGTTGTCTTCGAAAAGCCCAACGGGCATGTAGTAGCATATTTTACTCCCTCTCAACTTATTTCCATGGGTACAATTTAAAAATCAAACAGAGAAGAACCAATTAAGCTAAAGACTTTCCCTCAACTTCAACTGCTATTAACCAGCTCGCCGTGGAAACGTAGGGAAATCGGTGGAATGAATGGAATTTTTTTTATGTTAACCCAAGCGAAACCGAACAAATTTTCCACTTGAATTTGTGTGGCCATGAACTTTAAGCTAAATTAAATTTTTTTTTGTATACATCAGGTGTATAAAAGAATTTGTATTCGGGACCGCGGAGTGCCTCATCTATAGGTGACATTTAAGCGCGGCAGTAGTATGTAGGAGTGCAGGTGAAGCGACAATTTTTAAACGTATATGCCTTTTCTATGTATGAGTGTATACACATTTATGTATATCAATAAATATAGAGCAGATTAGCTGACGTGCTGCCTACTTATGTACATACATATTTATGTGTGAAAGCGCCCACGGTCTGGCCACCAGCGTTGGAATTTCTGCAAAAAAAAAATTATTCAAATCCTGTGCCAATCTAAGTGACCCAAGCCAGCCGGTAGTGGGTGAGTGCAGTGATTATGTATGTATATTGAAACAAGCGTGTAGGCGTTTTGAGTGCAAAAGCAAAGCGTGGGAAAAATTTGCTAATGATGTAATGCTTGGCTGATTCAACAGGAGAGCAGAGATGTACAAGTAAATATGTATGTATGTATTTTATATACACGAAAAATGTGAAAACAGAAAAAAATGAGGAGAAAGATTTGTAGGCTGTGTAAGTGTATGTATGTCCTTTTGAAGCTCAACATTCAAACAATCAAACCCTAAATGCTATACATGAATACATAATGTTTTCATTTCTGTTTTGTGCCCTCTATTCGCATTTACCTACAACTTCACTCGCGCACAACCCGCACAGCTTCAGCGTAATGTCATTTATTTTAAGCCTACTGTTGAATCAAAATCCATGTGATTTGGCGGATTCGTGTCAACGCTCAAGTACATAGTTTAGTTGAGCTGAGCTTTGTTTGTGTGAGTTGTGAGAATTGATGAACGAATCGTGTGAACAAATGCAGCTACCATCGACACGGGGATCTATGTGCTTGCATAGACAAATGTGACAGCGGCAAGGTGTCACGTGACGATTTATATTTTCCCATGCGACGTTTGAGTGATATTCTCTTTGGCCTCAGCAATATGGCTTAAAAATACATACATTTATATATACATTTATTTATGTAGCAGCGCGCGCTCACAGTTTTTGCTTTTGCTTTGGATTTCTACGAACTTTTCGTCGTTTAAAGTACAAAACCGCATAACTGACATTTTTTTGCCTAAAATTTAATTTGCTCACCGCAGCTCTTGGCTCAAGCCTTATCTATTCGTTCTGAAAAATACCAGCCAGAAATTAGATTGCTTTATAAAAGATAGAACGAGTTTGAAATATGAGTGTTTTTTTACTCTCTAAAAAATAATTTATGCAACCTAACATACGCGGTTTTGCATTATCTTCATACGCGGTTTTGTATTTTAAACGACGTTTTGATATGTATGTATGTATCTCTTTGTGGCAGTGTTGATTTGTTTTCTTAATTTTTCTTTGCGTTTGTGTGGGATTTGAGAACAATACTTGAGTGATACTTGATTTTGAGTTGCACATGCGCAATATAGGTGTGAGATTACTTGCCGAGGAAAAAGGATTTTTCGTCGTATTGTGGTTGTGTGAAGGAATTTTTGTTAAGAAGCGTGTTCAGTAAGCGTGTTGGGTGTGTTTGAGCAGTGGAAAAGTACTTAGTATACGGTAAGTTACCGAAAAAGGTTGACGAAAATTAATTCAATAAAAGAATATAAAAGAATGCCTTG
>NW_023458561.1:51968051-51968256 GCF_013731165.1 Rhagoletis pomonella | reverse complement strand
AAAACTGAAAGTTGGAATAGATATTACAAATATCAAAAGGGAAAAACTAAGGGGGTGCCCCGTTTTTTAGGATGAAATTTTTGTCCCCATACAAAAATTGGACCACTCTAATGTACATACGGTAGCAATTCTGAGTGAATGAACTTAAATAATGTGTACATAACTACTTACACGTACATATATCCAGTACACCCCCGATAGGTGG
>NW_023458561.1:51962713-51967951 GCF_013731165.1 Rhagoletis pomonella | reverse complement strand
CAGCTGTTCTTCTTCTTCTTTTTTTATTGCTTCGGCGTTTTTTCACCCAATTTTTCGCACCAACAAATTGCAGAAACGATGGCAATTTTAGCAACAAATTTGACTATTTGTAGTGATAAACACTATCTGCACTTTGCGGTACACACTTTTATGGAAATATTTATTATTTTAACTATTTTTATGCAAATTTTTCGGTTTTTTCCAGGCGTTGACCTGCAGACGCAGACGTAGAAGTAGCAGGCAACGATGGCGGCGAAAATGAAATTGGCAAAGTTGAGGAGAATGACAGAGAAATGCAAAACTAGGAACGAAAAAGTACACAAAGCGTGAACACGGTTGCCACTTGCGTAAAATGTTACCAAAATTGGTAAAATTTTTCTCTTTGGTAATTTGGTTACATCCGATCTCATTTGGTAACTTTCAGACCAATTGCGGCAAAATTACATACACACAGTTAATATCTTATTGAATGAATTTATTTTTGATGATAGATACGAAATTGTGATTTATGATTGGCGATATGCATATGTCTACATACACATGTACAATCAGAAGCTCGGGGTTTGGTGTAGGCTACGTCCTTTCAAATTTAAAAGATTATTATTTGATTTTTTCCACCAAAAATTGTTTGAACGACATGCAGACGAGATTTTAATAATAACCTGTGGAATAATGAAGCCATCCTTGCCTCAAAAGAGATTTATTTTCGTACTACATACATACTAGTTTATTTAAAATGTTAAAGTTGGTTTATTGATTTAAGGTTGATTTAAAATTACTTTAAAAACACAAAGGTTGGTTACGAAATATATATAAATTTATTCAAATAAAAATACAAGGAATTGGTCTTAAGGGATGGAAATCTATAAATCAATGATTTCTCTGGATCACAAGTTTTAATTTTTTTTCTGTCACTATTTTGAATAGCTCGCTGATTCCGAAAGTCGAGTAATTTTTTTCCTGTGGACAAGGTTTCGAGATATTTGCAATTTATCTTTATTCAGCTAAAAGAAAGTTTAAAAATTGTACTGAAAACAAAAACAGGTTTTTTCCCCTTTTAAATAAGGTCGATGTTTTTTAAAATAATTTTCAACAGGTTTGGACAGGTGCTTCAAATTTAACTTCTACAGCGTACGGCTTGTTATTGGGGGAAAAAATATAAAGATAAAAGAATGATGAAGTCAAGCTACTAACAAAGATAATCGATAGATAAATAAAACAGTTGCGAGCCAGCTTTCATAGAAAAAAAAAAGATTTTAATACTTTTGGTAACTCTCTTGTTCTTTTTGAAAAATGTTGGTCAAATTTTTTCTAAGTGTGTGGCAACCGTGAGCGTCCATACATAATCAAGTTGCCAGACATTTGGTTTTCGTGGTGTTCGCAGCGGCCTTGTGCACAATGCCCTTGGGTTCAGCAGCACTCGCTTAAGAAACTCATGTTAAGTTGTAACTAATCTTAGTTTCTTTATTTTAGTAATTAATGTTTGAAATTATGTAAAGAGTAAAATGCAAGAAAGAGTGTTACATTAATAAAAAACTTTCCTTTTTTAGGTGGCATCTCAATAAATTTGCATACCGCTGCGCTGGCGGTATGTTATGCAACGGCGTTGAAGATAAGTTTTGTTCAGTTGCAAGCAGTGTTGCTATTTCGACATTTTCCGGCTAGACTTAAAGCGCAAACAGTCAACGACGTAACGTAGACGTAGGTTGACGCAGACACGATCTACCATATGGGATTCGCGTGTTAACGAAAACTCACCACCTGAATGGCGGTGACGTTGCCGTTGCTTCTCTCTCTCTATCAACAGTAAATTTTATATGCTGCTACGTACGTCAACCTACGTTTACGCTGCGTCGTTGACTAAAGCTTAAATTAGTCAAGAACGTAAACCTACTGGTACGTAGACCCGAGTCAGCTGACACGATCTGTCTTACCAAGGCGCCATGTAAATGAAAACTCAGCACCGCAGAATTTTTCTGTAGTTGTAGCCCGTAGCGCAGAAATCTGCAAAATTTAGATTTTTCCGTGTCAGCTGATTTCTCCTTCTTTAGATGGTTGCCACTTCGTCAGTTTTACTGATGGTAAAAAAGATATAAGTTCCTACTCAAAATATGTTTAAAATATTTGAAATTTACTATTGAATAAGGTTTTTGCTGAAAACTAAGTAGTTTATATTTAGCTGAAATCTATTATAGCACGAAAAATTGTAGTTGAAAGGGTAAGTTTATGAAAAGGCATTGATGAGTGGCAACAGTGTAGTAAACAACACTGAGGGCTCCAGTAATCGACAAAATTCTGCGTATACAGACTGCGTTTAAGTATACGTTCTGCGTTCTCGACTAATTTTAGCTTAACTGCGCTTTTAGCCGGTTGGGAGCGCAAACAGCGGGAGAAAATTCGGTTTAGCCGGCAGGCGAAATGCAGCTTTGCCAAAAAAACTAGCCGTTTTTAGTCGATTTTGCTATTTGCAATATATATATATTTTTAAATTTATATATGTATGTAAGTTTCCATTTGTAGAAATTTAAAATCTATTAGAAATAGGTAGCCTTGTGTCAGAGAAATTTTTGGCTATTTTCCTTTAGTCAACCCTACAAGAAATCTTACTGGCAAATGACCGGCCACCTGAAGGCTGCAATTTCCTCAATATTATGAAAATTCTGCAAATTTTCACCAACATTTTTTACTTTTTAATTATCATCTTTAGAAATTTCAAATTAATAAAAAATATTTTTGAAGAGGGCTGCCACCTGTTTGCAAATTAAATTTCACAAACAGATAGCTTATGACCTGTATTGAAAAATAGGCTACTTCCTTAACCGCTTTCCCGGTCATAACCAAATTAGGCACACTCACAATTTGATTTTTTTATGCTACATATCTCTGGAGGTGTTTATTTGCAGAGGACTGGAACTTGGCACCGAGATATGTATACAAGCTTAATTCTTTAATGATGGAGAAATATTGGGGTTATTCGAAAGCTGGGCGTGGTACCTCCCGTACAAATTTATTATTTCATACTGTATATCTATGGAGTTGTTATTGATAGAATTTTTGTGGATGAACGCATAGATAAAGAAAATAATACAGACAAAGATCTGAATTAAAGTCAAGGAAGTGATAAATATAAAAATGAAAAGATAAAAAAATGGCAGATACAAAGATAGAGACAAAAAAGAGAAAAAGATAAAATTGAAGAATGACATGTTTAGTTTGTTTTGTGATGTGGTGTGTTGTATAGTTTTGTGTTGTGTTGTGTGGTGTTATGTTATGCTATGTTATGTTGCGGCGTTATGTTATGTTGTTATATTGTGTTATGCTTTGCTATGTCATGCTATGTTATGTTATGTTATGCTGTGTAGTATTGTATTGTGCTCTGGTGTGTTGTGTTATGTTATGTTATATTCTGTTATGTTGTTCAAGGTATTTCAGCTCAATTCACTTCAGTCAACTCAAATAAAATTAGCTCGGTTCAGCTCAGCCCACCTCAACTCCCCTTAATTTAAAAGGTTTAATTTCAACCGCTGGGCGAACACTAGTTTTATTAAATTTAAACACATTCACACAGATTAAGTAGTAATCAGATTGTTGGCAGAAGTTTTTACTACAAACATACTTGGGTACATAAGCATGTGTGTATGTATATAGCATGTGCAAAGAATTTATGTTGAAATCTTTTTAAAGACTACTGGCTTAACTGTTTTGATAAAGTAGAAGTTGATAACAATATTTAATCGCATGGGAGTTTGTGAAAAAATTGAATTTGTTATATGTGTACATATATGTACCAGACGCAGGCAAAGATAAGGTGGAGGGAGGACAGCGCGACTGCAAAAGCAACCGAACCAAACTAGTACATAGCATAACCGGTGGTGACTGAGGAGTCAGTGAAGTTTTCTCTAACCAGATGGTGTGTATCCGATAGTGCTAAAGAAACATGACATAACAAGGGGGAGACAGGCTTATAGGGGCTATAAAAAGACCTTTGGGTACGCTCCCACTCTTTGGAGGAAAAGTCAGGGTAGTCTTTATTCCCAAACCAAGGAAGGATGTTTATGCGCTGGCAAAAATGTTCTGACATCCTTCATGCTTAAAAGTCTGGATAGCACGGTCCGTGCATTAGATCAAGGATTTTGGTGAACAACCCCAATAGTGATCATAAACGTGCGTATCAAATCATGACCTAGCAACTAAGATCGAGGTTCGCATGTTAGTATACAATGGGAGTATTTTTGTTATTGAGGAGGCGTTTGACAACGCTACATTTAACTCTATATGGTCTAAGGTCAGAAGGCATGGAGTAGACGAAACCATCATAAGGTGGATTAACTTAATGTTATCTAGCTTTTACATTATGGCAGAGGTTAGGAGAGGATGCTCTCAGGGCAGGACCTGCTATTAATGCTTTGTTGAAGTTACCATCGCTGGATTTAGCCATCCAAGTGGATGTGTGTACTGCACTATTTTGGATTGTGGCGCGACGATCGGAGTTCCGGGCATGGGGCTCCCAGACGTTTAGAGTCTAAAATCCGTACACAGGCAATAAGTGGTGGGTGAAAAATCCGTACAAAATCCATTCAAAATCCGCACGCTCAAATTTGCTTGGCAAGCAAAAATGCAACACATATACATAGGTGAGCACAGACAATCCTGCTTCCAACAACATCAAATAAAACAACACGTTTTTCCACTAGTCCTAATTATTTATAGCTTCACAGACAAAGTTATTGTTATTTGACTAGAACTTTTTAACAAAGTTTAATATATATTTAAAGTTAAGTTTTTGTAACGTTTGAAACGTTACTGCACTACTGCTATAAAAAAACAAAAAGTAAAAATTCAGTTCCAAAACCATCATATAAATACCACGTTTTTCCGTTCTTTAAGGTCACAAGTAACAAATGTACTGTGGTCGAAATAATTACAGCCACACCACATTTTGACAAGTCTTAACCAGGGACAGAGAATAACAGTTATTTTTTTCAACAGTTACACTTGGCCAGACATTTTTTAGGTCCAAAATAAAATCCTTTCCCCATAATACACAAACCGCTTATCCAAACAAGTTTGGTAAAAAACGAAAGAGGACAAAAATTGCTTTATAACTCAAATGTTTAAAAGAGGAAAGCCAGCGGAAAGCCAGCTATTTAAAAATATTTTAATAAAAATTGTTATTTAATTACCATAGAAAAAACCTTGGATCAGGTATATGAATTTCTTTTGTATTAAATTATAAAA
>NW_023458561.1:51958212-51962613 GCF_013731165.1 Rhagoletis pomonella | reverse complement strand
TTTTATAATTTAATACAAAAGAAATTCATATACCTGATCCAAGGTTTGTTCTATGGTAATTAGATAACAATTTTCATTAAAATATTTTTAAATAGCTGGTTTTCCGCTGGCTTCCCTCTTTTAAACATTTGAGTTATAAAGCAATTTTAGTCCTCTTTCATTTTTTACCAAACTTGTTTGGATAAGCGGTTTGTTTATTATGGCGAAAGGACTTTTATTTTGGACTTAAAAAATGTCCGGCCAAGTTTAACTGTTGAAAAAAATAACTGTTATTCTCGGTCCCTGGTTAAGACTTATCAAAATGTGGTGTGGCAGTAATTATTTCGACTACTGTACATTTGTTAATTGTGACCTTAAAGAACTGAAAAACGTGGTATTTATATGATGGTTTTGGAACTGAATTTTTACTTTTTGTTTTTTTATAGCAGTAGTGCAGTAACGTTTCAAAAGTTATAAAAACTTAATATTAAATATAATAAACTTTGTTAAAAATTTCTAGTCAAATAACAATAACTTTGTCTGTGAAGCTATAAATAAATAGGACTAGTGGAAAAACGTGTTGTTTTATTTGATGTTGTTGGAAGCAAATTTGAGTTAAATGTAGCGTTGTCAAACGCCTCCTCAATAACAGCAAAGACTCCCATTGTGTACTAACATGCTTCCAGGCGAACCTCGATCTTTGTTGCTAGGTCATGATTTGATACGCACGTTTATGATCACTATTGGGGTTGTTCACCAAAATCCTTGATCTAATGCACTGACCATGCGCTCCAGACTTTTAAGCATGAAGGATGTCAGAAAATTTTTGCATTTTTGCCAGCGCATAAACATCCTTCCCTGGTTTGGGAATGAAGACTACCCTCACTTTTCCTCCAAAGAGTGGGAGCGTAGCCAAAGGTCAGTCAGGCCCTAAAAACTGTTATTAGAGCCCCATAAGCCCTTCTTTAGCACATTCGGATACACACCATCTGGTTAAAAAAAACCTTACTGGCTCCTCAGTCACCACCGGTTATGCTATGTGCTAGTTTGGTTCGGTTGCTTTTGCCGTCGCGCTGTCCTCCACCTTATCTTTGCCTGCGTCTGGTACATATATGTGCACATATAACAAATTCAATTTTTTCACAAATTCCCACGCGATTAAATATTGTTATCAACTTCTACTTTATCAAAACAGTTAAGCCAGTAGTCTTTAAAAAGATTTCAACATAAATTCTTTGCACATGCTAGATACATACACACATGCTTATGTACCCAAGTATGTTTGTAGTAAAAACTTCTGCCAACGATCTGATTACTACTTAATCTGTGTGAATGTGTTTAAATTTAATAAAACTAGTGTTCGCCCAGCGGTTGAAATTAAACCTTTTAAATCAAGGGGAGTTGAGGTGGGCTGAGCTGAACCGAGCTGAGTTTATTTGAGTTGACTGAAGTGAATTGAGATGAAATACCTTGAACAACATAACAGAATATAACATAACATAACACAACACACCAGAGCACAATACAATACTACACAGCATAACATAACATAACATAGCATGACATAACCGAATATAACGTAACACAACACAACACACCAGAAAACAATACAATACAACGCAGCATAACATAACGCAACATAGCATAACATAGCAAAGCATAACATAATATAACAACATCATAACGCCGCAACATAATATAACACAACACAACATAGCATAACATAACACCACACAACACAACACAAAGCTATACAACAGCGCGGTACAAAACTATACAACACACCACATCACAACAAAACATAACATAATGAAGATGATAAATTGGAAGCTGTGGTCTGTAGCTCGTCGTTTTCAATGTGTTCAGAACTTCATTCTTCAATTTTATCTTTTTCTCTTTTTTGTCTCTACCTTTATCTCTATCTTTGTATCTGCCATTTTTTTATCTTTTCATTTTTATATTTATCACTTCCTTGACTTTAATTCAGATCTTTTATCTGTATTATTTTCTTTATCTATGCGTTCATCCACACCAATTCTATCAATAACAATTCCATAGATATACAGTATGAAATAATAAATTTGTACGGGAGGTACCACGCCCAGCTTTCGAATAACCCCAATATTTCTCCATCATTAAAGAATTAAGCTTGTATACATATCTCGGTGCCAAGTTCCAGTCCTCTGCAAATAAACACCTCCAGAGATATGTAGCATAAAAAAATCAATTTGTGAGTGTGCCTAATTTGGTTATGACCGGGAAAGCGGTTAAGGAAGTAGCCTATTTTTCAATACAGGTGGCCGGTCATTTGCCAGTAAGATTTCTTGTAGGGTTGACTAAAGGAAAATAGCCAAAAATTTCTCTGACACAAGGCTACCTATTTCTAACCGATTTTAGGTCGTTAAATTTGTACAAATGGAAACTTACATACATATATAAATTTAAAAATATATATATATTGCAAATAGCAAAATCGACTAAAAACGGCTAGTTTTTTTTGGCAAAGCTGCTATTTCGCCTGCCGGCTAAACCGAATTTTCTCCCGCTGTTTGCTTTCGCAACCGGCTAAAAGCGCAGTTAGTCAACGACGCAGCGTAAACGTAGGTTGACGTACGTAGCAGCATATAAAATTTACTGTTGATAGAGAGAGAGAAGCAACGGCAACGTCACCGCCATTCGGTGGTGAGTTTTCGTTAACACGCGAATCCCATAAGGTAGATCGTGTCTGCGTCAACCTACGTCTACGTTACGTCACTGACTGTTTGCGCGTTAAATTTAGCCGGAAAATGGCGAAATAGCAACGCTGCTTGCAACTGAACAAAACTTATCTTCAACGCCGTTGCATAACATACCGCCGGCGCAGCGGTATGCAAATTTATTGAGATGCCACCTAAAAAAGGAAAGTTTTTTTATTAATGTAACACTCTTTCTTGCATTTTACTCTTTACATAATTTCAAACATTAATTACTAAAATAAAGAAACTAAGATTAGTTACAAATTAACATGAGTTTCTTAAACTAGTGCTGCTGAACCCAAGGGCATTGTGCACAAGGCCGCTGCGAACACCACGAAAACCAAATGTCTGGCAACTTGATTATGTATGGACGCTCACGGTTGCCACACACTTAGAAAAAATTTGACCAACATTTTTCAAAAAGAACAAAAGAGTTACCAAAAGTATTAAAATCTTTTTTTTTCTATGAAAGTTGCCACGCAACTGTTTTATTTATCTATCGATTATCTTTGTTAGTAGCTTGACTTCATCATTCTTTTATCTTTATATTTTTTCCCCCAATAACGAGCCGTACGCTGTAGAAGTTAAATTTGAAGAACCTGTCCAAACCTGTTGAAAATTATTTTAAAAAACATCCACCTTATTTAAAAGCGAAAAAAAACCTGTTTTTGTTTTCAGTACAATTTTTAAACTTTCTTTTAGCTGAATAAAGGTAAATTGCAAATATCTCGAAACCTTGTCCACAGGAAAAAAATTACTCGACTTTCGGAATCAGCGAGCTATTCAAAATAGTGACAGAAAAAAAATTAAAATTTGTGATCCAGAGAAATCATTGATTTATAGATTTCCATCCCTTTAGACCAATTCCTTGTATTTTTATTTGAATAAATTTATATATATTTCGTAACCAATCTTTAAATTAACTTTAAATCAATAAACCAACTTTAACATTTTAAATAAACTAGTATGTATGTAGTACGAAAATAAATCTCTTTTGAGGCAAGGATGGCTTCATTATTCCACAGGTTATTATTAAAATCTCGTCTGCATGTCGTTCAAACAGTTTTTGGTGGAAAAATTCAAATAATAATCTTCTAAACTTGAAAGGACGTAGCCTACACCAAACCCCGAGCTTCTGATTTTACATGTGTATGTAGACATGTGCATATCGCCAATCATAAATCACAATTTCGTATCTATCATCAAAAATAAATTCATTCAATAACAAATTAACTGTGTGTATGTAATTTTGCCGCAATTGGTCTGAAAGTTACCAAATGAGATCGGATGTAACCAAATTACCAAAGAGAAAAAATTTACCAATTTTGGTAACATTTTACGCAAGTGGCAACCGTGTTCACGCTTTGTGTACTTTTTCGTTCCTAGTTTTGCATTTCTCTTTCATTCTCTTCAACTTTGCCAATTTCATTTTCGCCGCCACCGCTGCCTGCTACTACAACGTCTGCGTCTGCAGGTCAACGCCTGGAAAAAACCGAAAAATTTGCATAAAAATAGTTAAAATAATAAATATTTCCATAAAAGTGTGTACCGCAAAGTGCAGATAGTGTTTATCACTACAAATAGTCAAATTTGTTGCTAAAATTGCCATCGTTTTTGCAATTTGTTGGTGCGAAAAATTAGGTGAAAAAACGCCGAAGCAATAAAAAAAGAAGAAGAAGAACAGCTG
>NW_023458561.1:51939497-51958112 GCF_013731165.1 Rhagoletis pomonella | reverse complement strand
GGTGAAAAAACGCCGAAGCAATAAAAAAAGAAGAAGAAGAACAGCTGCAGAAGCATCACAAGGGGACGGAATTGCAAGCGTTGTTGCCATAAGAAGGCGTTGGATACACACAACGAGGAAAGCTGTCTAAAGCCAAAGGAGAGGAAAGCAAAAAACCAAGAGTTGGGCGAAGTAAAGGCGAAAAATAAAATCAATTATTTTAGGTAGGGGCAAAACCTAGTGGTAATTTGCTAAAAAGCGCGTCTTTAATTTTGGTTTACAAACCGAAATTTATAATTTTCGTATTTTCAATTTCGGCTTTTTCCACGTGCTATCCGTAGTTGCGCCAGTTTTGTTCCCGCTTTTATCTTGAACACCGGCGGTGGTAGCATATACACCGACAGCTTCCTTTCAAACCGGCGTTGCAGCATTGATTTTTCGCAGACGGAAATTATTTTCATTTTGGAAACGTGTTGAGACTTTTTTATCGTTAAACTGTTTTGACGCCTTAAGTGTTGCAATATGGGTGCCTACCTATCCGAACCGAAAACAGACAAGGTGTCTTCGGACGAGTCAAATGATATATTGACAGTGGGAGCTAGCTCGATGCAAGGTTGGCGCAATAATCAAGAGGTAAGCGACAATAAAAACTGCTAGAAAATTAAATAAATATGCTATTTGTTGTTATAGGATGCTCATAATTCCATTTTAAATTTCGATAAAATTACCTCATTCTTTGCTGTTTACGATGGACATGGAGGGGCGGAAGTGGCCACATATTGTGCAGATAAGCTACCGCAATTTCTCAAAGATTTAAAATCTTACAAAGAAGGCGAATTTGAAAAGGCTTTAAAGGAGGCTTTTTTGGGCTTTGACAAAACACTATTAGAGCCGCAGGTAGTGGAGATATTAAAAGTGCTTGCCGGAGAAATGGGCTTTGACGGAGATGATAGTGATGCACATGAAGATGATGAAGATTTTGAAGACTTGGCTGAATTACACGAGGAAAGTCACTTACCATTAGATGAAGTATTGGAAAAATATAAAGGTGGACCATCCATGCCCTCTCTGAAAAGGGTAAAAGATGGGGTATGTGGAGCAAAACCGCTATCACCGTTTTTACGCGGCAGGCGCGCAGCATTCGTAATAGCCGATGCCACAAATAAAGCAGTTTTAGATCCAGAATCTAAGCCGCAGGGTTCTTCTACTTCTGCCGCCGCAGCTGCCGCAGTTTTATCTGATGAAGCTGGTTCGAGTTCTTCACATAAACCTTGTGGATCTGCTTCTTCGAAGCTTGTTTCCATCAATTCAGAGTCAGGTCCGAGTTCTTCATGCAGTGGCAATGTAGCAAAAATGGATACCGATGAACCGGAAGAAGACTCTACAGTTAGCAGCAGCAGTTCTAGTGCAAGCAAACCCAGTAATAATAATACGGTTACTGAAATAGAAGTTAACAAAACTGAAGGCGAGATTGAGAAAGTTTCAGCAAACGGTTCGATAGCCTCTGCGGGTACTGCTACGGCATCATCGTCGGCAGCCAATATTGACGTTTGTCCTGACTCTTCTCACACTAAAGAGGTTGAGCAAAATGGCAGTGTATCGTCGTCGGAAAAAAAATCAATAAAAAAGCAAAATTCTCCTGTTGCTGATATGGACACTACGGTTTCCGGTTCAAATGATGCTGCCAAGCGAATACAAAATGGTACCATCGGTAGTACTTCGTCATCTGCAGGAAACAAACAAGCAGCCGGCAGCACTACAATTACATCCACCAGCAAGGAATCCAAAAAGTTGAAGAAAACTGATATTAGTGGGGAAGATGAATCTACTGATGATGATGCTGACTATGAAGGTAGCTAACATAAATTTGATTTGACTAAGGTATCACAATTTTAATACATGAATTATAATTTAACAGAAATTGCAGAAGAAGGTGATCCTAGACATGGCTTGCCTTACTCTTCAGAAGACGAAGAAATAGAAGAAGGTAGACAACAAATATATATTTATGGTTTAAGAATCGTTAATATGCATATTTTAATTTCCCTTTATAGCTGAGAACTCGAGTGTATATTCATCAGATGAAGAAATCGAAGAAGAAGAAGGTATGTTAGGCTAAAAGATAAGCATATATATATACATACATATATTAAATTTCCTTAATGTGCGTGCCTATTTAGCAGAAGAAGATGAGGAAAGCGCCCTTGCCAATGAGCAGTTCTGTGCAGATATGATTGAGGAACCTGGCAAAGATAGTGGCTGCACTGCTGTGGTTGCACTATTGAACGGCCGTGATCTATTTGTAGCAAATGCGGGTGATTCCCGTTGTGTAGTTTGCCGCAATGGCAAGGCAATTGACATGAGTTTGGATCACAAGCCTGAAGATGAAGAAGAATCAGCTCGTATCGTTAAAGCGGGGGGTCGTGTTACTTTAGATGGACGTGTTAATGGTGGCTTGAATCTTTCGCGAGCCATTGGGGACCACGCCTACAAAATGGTAATTTAAAATAGCATTGCAGTTAGAGTTTTCTTTCAGTATTGTTTTTTTTTATTTTTATGAAGAATTTGGAACTTCCCGCTGAAGAACAAATGATATCGGCTTTGCCAGATGTGCGAAAACTTATTATAACACCAGAGGACGAGTTCATGGTGTTGGCTTGTGATGGCATTTGGAACTACCTCTCTAGTGAGGAAGTGGTTGATTTTATACGCCAACGTTTGAAGGACGATACTAAAAAGATTTCTCAGATATGTGAGGAGGTAATTAAAGATTTAGCAAATCCTTGCAGAAATGTTGCAATTGAAGGTATGCTTTTTAATCCTTTAGCTTTTTGATACTTGTTTGGCCCCTAATACCATTGGTGATGGCACGGGCTGTGACAATATGACAGCAGTCATTGTACGTTTTGAATCTAAAATTTTGGACATGCCAACTAAAATTAATCCCGAAGAGATAGTGCTTATCAAGGATGTTGTCGCTAAAACCTCTCCCACCGGTGGTAGTGCTCAACAAAAGGAACAACAATGTCTTAAACGTGCGGCTTCTCCCACATCCGATGAAAACTCCAACGAAGCCGAAAATGCCAACAAAACCAAACGCTTGAAGACTGACGAGGAAACTTCCTCAACAACCAATACAAAAAGCCAAGCTCCAGTTGAAACATCCACATCTAGGAACAGTAATACCGATGCAGCCAGTAGCAGCACATCAGAGGCTGCGGCAGCAGTTGCAAGCATTACAGGGCAAAAGGGTTGCGATAGCAACACCGCTGCAAGCAACAATGAAGAAGTGGATGCTGACAATATTGCGGTGTCCTCGACGTAAATTTCAGTCTTGCGTTTGAGCATACACATATGAAATTTGTTAATAACAAAAAGCGGTAAAAATTTGGGTTTGTGGATTCCAAATTTCGGTTAGCTCCAATTATTAATATAAAAAAGGAGTATATGTTTTATTTTTAAGAAAATCACATAACCTCGTCTACAAGAGAGTTTTTATTTTTCACAATGGCTAATATTAAGATTTTAAAACGATTCAAACAAGAATTAATACCAAGTTCACAGTGAATGAGTGTAATGCCTTTTGTACGAAAATTTGACCCAAACCAATAACATAAAACCTCCGGTAGTTTTCTATCCACAAAACGAAGTACTGTATAACGTCATACAAAAAATGGTCATATAACCAATCCGTAGTGAAATTTCTATCAGCTCATAGAGCTAGGAACTTAGTTTGGGACACAGCAAACTTTTAAATTTGGTACTTTATTTCAATGCCATTGCACTATGATTATATCGACGAAATAGCCAATAAACAGGCCAGCCAATCGTTCAATCACTTTCTTGTTGCATATCCGTAAGCAAAATGAGAATGCGGATAGAACGAGGGCTTTGCAGTAAATTTGGTTTTCATTAAATATATATTTTGTAAAGCAAATTATAGATAACAAGTACGTACATACTACATATACAAGAAGGCATAATTTTAATTAATTTACAAATTCAACATACACGTAATACGCAATGAAATAATAAGTAAAATGAAATAAAATATCTAGTATTTAAATAAAGTAAGTACCCAACAGTTATAAAAAATTGGTGTTTTTGTGAACCCATTTAAATTTACGGCATATGTAGGTATATAAAAAAAAGAAACATCTGTCAAAAATTTAATTGACTCACTCATTAAATGTCAACAACTAGTGTTGGGAGTATCGAGTACTTGTGAGATTCAAGTCCTTTTTTTAATCAATTGAATGCTACTTTGGAGTACTTAGTATCGATACTTTTAAAAATTAGGTACTGTCGATCCTTTTGAGAATCGAGTTCTGAGTACTTTTAGTATCGATGTTATTGTTGTTGTAGCGGCTACAACAACCCCGCCCAGGACGGTTGGTGTCTCAGTCGTTGTCGTCAAGTTCCACTAACGGCAGCCCCAGGAAGCGTGCAGTCTGTGGGGTTGGTCCACAAGGACAAGGCCGTTAGGGTTGTCGGGTTTTCCGGGCATGCGAAGAGATGTTTCGAGTCATGTGGGGTCTCTCCGCATGCCGGACACTCATTTGGCACATCCTCATTCAATCTACTCAGGTAGGAGTTTAACCTGCTGCAGTAGCCGGAGCGAAGTTGTGCTAGTGCCGTTCTTGTCTCCCGAGACAGATGAAGCTCCGTCACTTCTGTGTCCGGGGGCGGTATGCCTAGAACGGCATTCACAGGTCTAGAGTCTGCATAACTCGAGACTGACTCCCTGTGAATGCCGTTCAGGCCCAGTCGGTAAGCTGTCGGGTCCAGAGGTTGCTTGATGAACCTCTGGACTTCGTCCGTCAGTTCATATAGATGCCTCCTGACGTGCCTAGGCGAGGGCTCCTCTGCAAGCAGCTGTCTGTTTGGGTGGCCACTTCTGTGGCTCCCGATCAGGAACTGCTTGCAGAGCATTATGTTGTGCTCCTTTACGGGGAGCATTTGCGCCTCGCCGTGAAGATGGTGTTCGGGCGATATCAGAAGGCATCCTGTCGCTGTCCTAAGTGCGGTGTTCTGTGCAGTCTGTAGCTTCGTCCACTGCGTCCTACCAGTCCCCAGCGACCACACTGGCGCTGCGTAGTTCAAAACCGGCCGGCCTATTGCCTTGTATGTTGCCAGCAACGTTTCTTTGTCTTTGCCCCAAGTACTGCCGGCTAGCGACTTGAGGACCTTGTTGCGGCTCTGTACTTTATTGACAGTAACGGTTGCGTGCGCAGAGAAGGAGAGCAGGCTGTCGAATGTTACTCCTAGTATTTTGGGGTTATTCACCGTCGGAATTGGTGTTTCATCGACGTGAATTCCCAGCGATAGCCTGACCTCCTTCGTCCAGGTTGTGAACAGGGTCGCAGAGGATTTCGTAGGGGAGAGGGCTAGACACTTTGCAGTGAAGAAGCGAAAAAGTTCGGAGAGATACCAGTTTACTTTCGAACACAGGTCATCAATCCCATTCCCAGTCGCCATGATCGAGCAATCGTCGGCATAAGAGACAATCGAGACTCCCTCTGGTGGTTGAGGGAGCTTTGAAATGTAAAAGTTAAACAGTATCGGGGAAAGGACACCACCCTGTGGAACCCCCTGTTTTATTTTCCTCTGTTTACTCGTTTTGTCTCTAAACATTACCGACGAGTGTCGACCACTCAGATAATTTGCCGACCACCGTTTGAGCCTCTGTGGGAGAGAGGAGGCCTCTATATCTTCTAGTAGCGTGGAATGGCAGACGGTGTCAAACGCCTTTGACAAGTCCAACGCTACTAGAATCGTTCTCTCACAGGGACGGTTTCGGTTAAGGCCACGAGTTATCTGAGTGTTTATGGCGTTAAGTGCTGTTGTTGTACTGTGCACTTTACGGAAACCATGCTGATGCTTCGCTGGGGTTTGTGAAGTACGGGAGTAGCAAGGCCTCGAGTGTCTTCGCTACCGGGGAAAGGAGTGTTATCGGACGATAAGAATCTCCTTTTTTGGCAGGTTTCCCCGGTTTGAGCACTGGGACCACTCTCCCCACCTTCCAGATGTCTGGGATGATGAGAGTGGCCATAGACAAGTTGAGGACCTCCGTTAGGTACACTACCCCCGCAGGACCTAAATTTTTCAGCATCAGCATGCATATTCACTCGGGACCCATGGCTTTGGAGGCTTTCGCCTTCCCTATGGCCACCTGAACTTCACCGCAAGTGAAAGCAAGGGGGGCACAGGTTGTTGGCACTTTGTGCAGCCTTTTGGTCACTCGACGCTTGGCTTTGTCCACCGGAGGACAAAATAGCTCGCGCATCGCTCCGGGTCCGACGAAGCATGGTCGCCGAAGGAAATTTCGACTCTGTCGTCGTGCTTCGTCGGATTGGACAGCGACCTCACGGTTAACCAAAGCTTGCTCACACCAGAGGTGAAGTTACAGGTCTTCAGATGCTCCTCCCACTTCTTCCGCTTATGTACGTTTACTAGTTGCCGAATCTCCGCGTTGAGATCCCTGATACAGGGATCTCCGGGATCGGCCTGACGAAGGCTATCACGCTCATCGGCTAGAACAGCCGCTTCGGCAGGGAAGTTTGGACGTGGGTCCGTTGTACATCCTGCCGGTATGAAGCGAGCTGCGATAGCAGTGACAGCCCTGCGGAACTTACGTTCACCGAGATGGACGTCGGTTGGTGTGGGGAGCGCTGTGAAGGTGCTTTCAGTAAACTCCGCGTAACCTTTCTAATCAGCTTTAGAAAAGTTGATATAGGTCCGGTGTTTGGCGGAGGCAAAGTCGGTTGGTTTATCTATCGAGATGGCTATGGGTAGGTGGTGTGATGCTAAAGTCAGCGTAGGTCGCCATGTTATGCTGTTTATCAGACCAGCGCTGACTATGGTGATGTCTGGCGAGCTACTGCAGTTACCCATAATCCTGGTGGGTGCGTCATCGTTCATTGTGCAGAATGTCGAATCGTCTATCTGCTCAGCCAAGTTTATACCCCTACGATCGTTTGACAGGCTTGAGTGCCAAAGATCGTGGTGCACATTAAAGTCACCTACTACCATACGGTTTTCACCTCTGAGGAGCGGACTTATATCAGGGTGATATCCTGCCGGGAAGCAGGTGACAGGGGGTATGTATATATATGTTAAATATTTCGAGATCAACATCGCCTGACCGGATAGCAATGCCCTGACATTCTAGGGTGGTATCCCTGCGGTCGATGTCTGCTTCGATAAGACGATACTGCACGGTGTGGTGCGTGATGAACGCTAAGCCACCACCATTATCTCGCTCGCGATCTCGACGGTGCACGTTGTACCCGGCGCAATTCAACAAATTTGAATTGCTGTGCAACTTCGTCTCTTGGACCGCAGCTATCAATATACCATGCCGACACATGAAGACGGTTATCTCCTCAATCTTGCTCTGCAGCCCGTTGCAATTAAATTGAAGGAGCTTCATGTGGTTCGGGAGATGTCGTGATGTGGGGTGTAAGGGATGTGTGTGTTCTTACCGCCGTTGGCTGTGTGCGCTGCTGTGATGGTTGTCGCCCTGTGGTGGTGGCGGGAGGCGTCGCAGTTGAGGTCTGCGACCGAGCAGCGCAACACGGGCCCTCGAAGTTCCCAGTCCAATCTCGCGTGGTACGCAGACCTGAGCATGCCCTAAAGTGGCACCAGCCAAGGCAGGTGTTTTCACTTGACTGATGTCACATTACGGAATATCCTGGTCTGACATACCGTGCAGACTGTAGGGGAAACCAGGAGTTGTTGGCGGCGGCGTGTGGGTGGTGGTGCGGTTGTGTGTGTTATGTGGTCTGTCGTGGCTATGGTATGGTCTGTGGCATGATAAAAACATAACAAGGTAAAACCATTGAGAGGTAGTCTTACGTTTACCAACAATATAATTTTATAATCAAAACTCAAACTCACACACACATTCTCATTTTCAATCTTAAACAACAACAATTGTGAACAATTTAATTTTTTTATTTTCAATTTTATATGATTTTAAAATGTTGGCAAACGTCATAAAAAAATCATGGCCGACGAATTGAGAGAATGAATTTACCTTGTAATGTTTTTATCATGGTCTGTGGTATTATTATGTTGTTGTGTTGTGGTGACTGTGTGAGTCTGCTCTGGTGGACTGAGGTTAGCCGTGGAGGCTTCTCTGTTTGAGCAAAAGGGGGGCCACGTGGTCCACTGTCGATGTGTCCGTAGTCCTGAGCAAACTCTAAGTTGACTCCACCCCTCGCAGGCATTACACTTGACTGAGGTGGAGTTGTGGTGTAGTCGTCTCCGGCATACACAGCAGGTGTAGATTTCTGGCCCTGGGTTTGACTCGATGCCAGCCTTGAGTAGAAGAATACGTAGTGATTGTAGCCCTTTGGACGAACAACTTCTGAGATACTTCGCCGACCTAAACGGGGTTAGATCGCCGAAACAACAGCCCGTGGTCGGTTAAAACCCGAGTCATTCCGGTACGTAGAACCGGCTGCCGTGGGAATGTTTAGTATCGATAGTGCCCAACGCTATCAAACACCATATCCTAGTAATCGCGGTGAAGAAGTCAGGAGATGTGATATCCGAAATAGCAGCTTTAACTTCTATTTGTAAACTATAGTGGTTTTTCCACAATAGTTTTTTATTCAAAACGTCCTTAAGCTCAATAAAAGTGTTGAATAGCAGCAGCCAAATTAAAGAGAAATCTACTAAAGCCAACTTTTGAATTGATTGAATCGTAACATCCGTTCACATATCGAAAACAAAATGAAAGAAAATTACGTGATACATCAGTCGTTTAACACAGCTTTCCTACCCTTTTCCTAAGCGTTTCCTACGGCTTTTTAACCCTTTTCGCTTAAGGTCTTCTTACACGGGGTGCGTTCAGAAATGCATCAAGCCAAAGCATCAGAGTCTTTTATAACTAAATTATAATTTATGGACATGTCTTATTTGCGCAACTAAGTTTCAATTTGGCTTTTAACCGTGGTTGCGCATATTTGACATTTGGCTTGATGCATTTCTGAACGCGCCCATGATATATATTTGCATGTGTACTAGATGCCACTTTTTACATAAGTAAATGCCAACATATCGTGTAGAGGCAAATTAGATAAGATGAGCAATAGAAATTACATGCGTATTGAAAAAGTCACCTTTACAGTTGCAAATACATATCGTGTAAGAACACCTTTAGGGCAGACGATCATATGATCCCATGATTCAATAATTAAGGTTAGATAAACTGACAGTTGTCTCTCTCGCACCGCTCCCTTAGCAGTGGCACCGTGTTGCTTCTTTGCAAATTAGCTTGAAAAAGTGTAGCTTTCATGTGAAATAGAAAAATACGTTTTTGTACAATCAGGGCTATCACAGAATCCATCGTAGTCCGATTTTTCGTGAAATCTGCGAAAATGCTATCACAGAATCCTAATAGTCACAAACGTGGCGTATATTATATTTCATCTTTATTCAGTCTATGATTTACAATCTTACAGACTAGAAGTATAGTTTGAATATACACGTTCGTATCAATTTGGAATCAGTGATCGCCTTTTCGTAGATTTCACGAAAAATCTCATAAGCTGGTAACAAATTATTGCCCCGTGAAATATGCAATGCCAGGATTTGCACAATTCTTCATAGCTGAATTGCTGAATATTTTAACTGCATTACCAACGTACCTAGAATCGCGGTGACAAGAACTGGTAACATTTTTTGGTAATACAATTTTCCGGTTACAAAATCTTCGGTAACGTGCAGAATAGACCTGTAAGTGTATATATTTCGTACTTTCCTACTTCAAGGGATTTCATTCTTCCCCCTTCTCTTTCCTTCGTAAATGCAACCTTTTGTAAGGGACTGTCAAACCGCGGCTGTCAATAATTGTCTAACTTTTAATTATTGAATCATGGGTTTGAATTATGTTTGACAAGCCGCTCGTGTGGTGTATTTCGCTCTGAAGTTGCTACTTACATTTAAGTTGCAACTTTATTATTTTCGAATAAGTAGCTGCCACAGTATATACAGTAATAAACCTTTTCGCAGTTTTTCACCAATTGGTCCCCGAGGAGTACTTTTGGGTTGTGTGCAGCGTTTTCGTTTTGCGCGCACGGCAACACTTACTGTGGTGAATTTCGCCTCATTATTAGAAAAAGTTCTTTTCGAGGATAAAATATATATAGTTGTGTTATTTATGAACAAAATGTAGGGTAAATATAATATCATTGCTTAATTAGGAATAATATCAATAGTAAAGTACATAATTATTGCTTGTATTTCTTTAAACTGGAAACTCAAATCGTAATTATAGCACTGAATGGAGTTTTCATAAATGTAAGTTTAAAATCAATAAAATATCCATTGTAAGAATATATTTTTATAAAAACATGAATTTATCAAAGAAAATTCTAAATTTCCGAATATATTTAAGTCTTTATTCCAATACAAAAAAAAAGGTTTGTACAGTTATGGAGACTCCAAAGCCTGCTAGCGCATCTGCCCAGAGAGCTCATTAAGCGCACCCAAGTTTGAGCGACCATTACCCGGAGCTCCTCAAAAATACTCAGGATCAAAGTATAGGCCAAAACACAATAGCGCAGTGGCAGTGGCAGTGACAGTTTTTAAAATCAGCTGTTACTGCTAATATTGGCAGTCAATGCCGCAGCAAACACAATACTCCGTTGTCAGTGACTGCTTTTTTTGACATTCCCTTTTGTTTGTTTACATTTTTGTTGTTGCCTTTTAGGCTTCAGTGACATCAACAGATGTTGGCTGCGTTTCATTTATGTCAAATTCAGCATGCGAAGTTTGCTGCGATGAAGGCAGTGGCAGTGAATTTAGAATTTGGGCTAAACTGAGCAGTACTGCTAGCTGCCACTGCTGTATTGTGAGTCGCTTCATTGGACACCACACTTTCTAAAAAACAGCTGATTTCGAAAAACTGCCGCTGCCGCTGCCACTGCGTTACTGTATTTTGGGCTTATAGAATGTCACCAATATGAATTATACACACATACAATAGTAATTGCTATGAATGGCTACCGTATAAACTCAGGACACGCATTTGCTTGGAGACTCCCGAAGGTTAAGGTGGTCATAAGTTCAGCCAGCACATTCAATGGTCTTTTACCCGGAGCTGCTCCAACATGATGAGTAGATTTTAGTGAGGCTCTCATGCCACTGCCTCTGGCTACACACTGGATATCGGAATATTGCAAAATAAATAGCAATTATCTCTTATAATTATAAGAAAAGTGTTTACAAAATTACCTGTGCCACGCTGACATAGTACGATTGTTGCTCCCTTTCATACCACAGTAAATTTGTATGCAACTCTGAATCGGCAAAATTCATGCTCCTTCTCATTATCAACCCTGATCAGATTTTACCCCCGAGGAGTACTCAAAAAGGGGTATTATTGTATATACTGTGGTAGCTGCACTATGAATACGCGCCATTGATTGTATATGCTTCCTTTGTAGGTTGCGATTACGTGCACTATAACCATTTGCATTCATTGTCACAGCTCATCCCGTTCCGTTACTTCCATTATAACCCGGTCTTTAACTTCCTCCGGAATTACCCCAAACATTTGGGCGAAATCCCGAGTAGTTATTCTCAGACATCTGGTAACTCTTTACACAAAAATTTATCAACTTGGTGCATTTCTGATGTTTTCTGCACCTCGTAGATAATTGTTTTAATTTCCATATTCTAACGAGGATAATAGGTTGGATTGACTTTCCTAGGGGTCAATAAAACGTCCCGCTTGTTAGGACTGAGGAAGAGTGTAGTTTGAAGTGCTGTAAAATTAAAAAATCCTACATTTTAAACTCTACGCCCATCTAGGTTCCAGGGAGAAGTGTGGACGGCATACAAGGGCGCTGATATCTATTTACGCCTATCTCTCTGGTTTACACAATCGTCAAAATTGATTCCGTAGCAATCGTAACGTCGAGCAACTGCAACGCCAAAGATAGCGTTTGCAAAGGCTCCAGTGGCGTTAGTCTAGTCCCAAGTGGTAGTGGTGCTGTTGGCAAAGTGCATTTGATTCCTGGACCTGGACTAGTGGCTACAAGTAAAATGTCTGGCGATCAGAAAACTCTTCTCAAAGGACACTCATCACAGTATGTGAAATTGAATGTAGGTGGGAGATTGTATTACACTACAATCGGAACGCTGACGAAACACGATACTATGCTAAGTGCTATGTTCAGCGGCCGCATGGAAGTGCTCACTGATTCAGAGGGTAAGTTCAAAAAAGTAGCTAGTAATTCGGAGAGAAAAAATGTTAAAGCCTAAAGCATAAGTGATGATGCATCGTGTCGCTTTGTTTTTTTTATGCTTAAACTGATTAGTCACGCCCTGTTTAATAGGAATACTTTGCATAATTGTTATCTTTAATAAAATGTTGAATATTTATAAATTACAGGCTGGATTCTAATCGATCGATGCGGCAATCATTTCGGTACAATACTGAACTACTTGCGTGATGGAACCGTTCCACTGCCAGAATCTCACAAGGAAATAGCAGAATTGCTTGCAGAAGCTAAATATTATTGTATCACCGAATTGGCCATGTCATGCGAGCGAGCACTGTTAGCACATCAAGAACCAAAACCCATATGCCGCATACCGTTGATTACATCTCAAAAAGAAGAACAGCTACTAATAAGTTCGTCGTCGAAACCTGCTGTAATATTGGTGGTTCAACGACAAAACAACAAGTATTCATACACTAGCACATCAGATGATAATTTGCTTAAGAATATCGAGCTTTTTGACAAATTATCTTTACGTTTCAATGAACGAATACTTTTCATCAAGGATGTTATTGGACCTAGTGAAATATGTTGCTGGTCATTTTACGGTCATGGCAAAAAAGTAGCAGAAGTGTGCTGCACCTCTATCGTGTACGCCACAGATCGCAAACACACAAAAGTGGAATTTCCAGAGGCGCGCATATATGAGGAGACACTGCAAGTACTTTTGTATGAAAATCGCAATGCTCCTGATCAGGAGTTATTACAAGCTACATCGTCGGTGCGTGGTGCCGTTGCTGCACCCGGCATGCAGCAGTACACCAGCGATGAGGAAGAGGAACGCACCAGCTTGGCGCGCTTACGTTCGAACAAACGTAACAATCCTACATGATTTATGAAGCAATATGTGGGATGACAACGAGCAGCGCTTCCCTAGCTTTGGAGAGATGTTAGCGGCGGTAGTGTATGAATCGCCAAAGAAAAATATTGTTGTAAGGATATTTTTATATATCCTAACGCTATTACAAGGGTAAAGGAAATGTTCTCGATAAGAAAAAAATCTGGTGATCAAAAACAAACAAAAAAAAATAAAGAAATGCACATTCAATGTGAGTGCATTACATACATAGATACATATTCTTGAAGTGACCAAACACTATATGCTTATCTTGTTTGGCTTATAGTATGTATACGTAAATATATTTTTTTATAACTCACTTTTCAATCAGTTTTCTCATCATATAAAAACACTTTTAAATATTGTATGTTGGATATGCTGCCTAACAATTGTGCACGCTATAGTATTAAATGCTTAATCAAACATTCTATAATCAGTTCTTAGTTTGCAACTTGATTTATTTATTTAATTGTGTGTGCAAAAAGAATAAGCTCTAATAGTAAAGCACTTTTATACTCTATTATGTGGACTGTAAAATACGTCAACAAATAAATATGAAAGCACTCGGGTGTTAAAAAACCAAAATTTCAAAGGCATAATAAGCAAAAAGCATTAAAGACTACCACGGAGGAAAACAAGAGTTAAGGAAACTGAAAAACTTTCTCATAGAAGACTTAACAATATAATAAATGCTGCATGTGACGAATCGAAACGTTAGACATGTTTATTTTAAGATTAAAGGGATGTGTGTATTGTGGAAAGTGTGAATATTAATTGAATTTCCAAAAGCTAAAGTTATATCAAGCTAGTTATTAACATTCCCACTAGGCAATTTTTGTTGCCAGGAGTAAGAAAAAGTGTCGCCCTCGGCAACAAATTTACTGCCGCTAATTTCACCATCGCATCGATTTATTATTATCAGTCGCTGCAATAGGTCCGTCAAAGGCAACTCGCATGGTCGAGACGCTTTTTTTTTACCTGAATTAGTCGTTTTCTTAGCGCTTTATTATTGCTACAGGCAATATTTTAGCAATAATTACTTGGAAGAATTTTAATCTTTTTACTATATCATTTTTTATATACAAAATTATGGCCTTATTCATAAAAAATACAATAGATTTTAAGAGTTCTATAAAGTGGACTTTTCATACAAATTTTCGATTTATAAAGCCGTAAAATTCTTCTAATTTTTTATAAATTTGGGTGTTAGAATTGAAAAAAACTAAATTATTTCCATTTTTTCAATCGTATGTTTGGCATAGATGGTTTTGGAGAATACTGTTGGAATGGAAATTCATCAGTTTAGAAATTTTTGACTACATCATATTCCTAAATGGCATTCAAGAAACGATGTTGCCGATTTGGCGGATCGCCTCGAGTCGAAAAAAATATTTCTTCACTTATTAATGTTATGCTATGCGATAAAATACTACCTTCGTAAGTTCTGTGTGTTTCAAATAAAGCAGAAATATAAAGACGTCATTCCTCTAATAACTTTTAATTAAACAATACACTTAGCAACAGGGGGTGGGGGTAGGGTGTTTAATTTGTTGGGTTGTTACGGTTATGCACTTTCTGGTGGCTATCACTTTCGTTCCAATTAAATTAAGAATCCTCGTACAATTATCTTATCATCTCTAGCACTGTAAAGTGAGAAATAATGAACCGGAAATGCGATAGTTTTGTTGCCATGGTAATTGTTAAAGAAGCAAACATAAGTAAATTGACCTTTATAGTACGGCTATATTATGCCTTGGGCTGATTAAATATTTTTTATCATCATATCTTCGGTAGCAAAATATTTGATTAACGAAATAAAATGTCGGAAGAACTGCAGAAAGCTGGCCTCTACATTGACGACATCTATCGACTGCGAGTACAAGATCCAGCTATTGCTAATGAAACCAACGAATTGCGCGAGGAGTGTTTGGAATATGCCAATAAATTACAAGATTTTAAGAAATATGCAGATGATTTTCATAAAATCATTAGTGATTTTGCTAAAGATGTGGAAAAGGAGAAATTGAGAGCTATCGGCACCCAAAATCTACTCAAAACAATCGCCAAAGAACGTCAGGCAGAGCAGCAGGTATACCAGGTGAGTGAAGCAGGTGCAGCAGTCTGCGTAGTGATTTTTTTAGTTTAAACTAATTAAATCAAATTCACATATTTCAGAGTAAAATTCACGAGAAAACCGTGGAATTAGAACGCCTTCGTAACGAATATCAATACTTGCAACGCATAGAATCTGAGCAGCAAGAAATTATAAATAATTTTTTGTTGAATCAGTAAAAACTACATAAATTTATTAATGCAATTATTAATACCAAAGTTATTTGCTAAATATAAAATACAGTGTTTCTTAATTAAACCATGATTTGCATCGGCATTAGCACATTATTTGTCTAATGTTTTGCACATTCTTGCGATAACAAGCGAAGCTACATAGCGGCAAATTTGTTTTGGAGCAATTATACACTTTGGGTTTGCCACAACCAGTGATGCCACAAATCTGCACTTTGGGAGGCGAGCGCGCTTTTTGCGCTGCCAGCGGAAATTCATGACCCGTTGGCAGCTGTATGTAGGCACCGTCCAATGTGTTGTGGTATGTGATCACGGGCTGTGACACTTTGCTCGACTTGTTACGCGTTGCATTGCGCTGCTTGCTTTCCTGTTTTTTCAGCAAACGATCCATTGTCTTCTTCTTGTCCTTCTCGCGTTTTTCATCTGCAAGTTGTTTCCGCTTTTGTGATTTGAGCTGCGCTTTTTGTATATCCTCTGCCGTTTGTGGTTTTTCTTTCTCACGATAACCAGTTGGTAGTGACATTAACAATTCACCACCTGGCGACGGTTCTTTATCCGTATTACGCTCATACATGGCTCGTTGACGCGCTGTCATCAATTTGGGATCTTTCATTTTCTTTAGCTCGTCATCTATTTCCTCCAATTTTCCTGATTCAATAGCAGTTAACCAACGTTCTTCCTCGCTGGATGTGCTGCTATCGCGTCGTTTCTTTGACTTTTTATTATTAGCTGAATTTCCGCTGGCGGTTGGTGTTGCTGACGCTGCTGGTGAACTATTACTACTTGCGGCGGGCGTAGAAGGTTGTTTTGATGTGGATTTTTTTCCGCCGCTGGAGTTACTTTTGCTACCTTTAGGTGGAGTAAGGACTGGTGTGGTAGGAGTTGGAGTGCTGGAAACTTCTTGCTCATGATCAACAACATCGACTATATCGATTATTTCAGCATCATAAGCGCTATCTTCTTTAGGTACTGGAGTAGGTGTCGCAGCTGGAGAAGCCGCCCCTGTGGTAGTATTTGTCGGGTGCGGCGAGTGGACAACATGTCTTGGTTTTTTCGTTCGCTTATGCTCTTTATAGTCAAATAGAAAAGATTATTGTACAGATATATAGTTTTATAATTAAAACAAATACCTTCACGTTTTCCCATTGTAAAAGACGTCCTACTCCAAGAAATAATTGTAAAACAGCTGTTTTAAGAATGTAAACAAATTCTTACATAGGCGCCATCTGTTGCCCTTGATCTCAGAGTGCATTTTCGTCCAAAACCGGTTGGCAAATCGACAGTTTTAGTAGCACTGGCGTAAGATGCGCTATTTAAGGCTCTATTCTATCGATTTTTTTTTAGGAAAAACTTAACAGAAAAATTAAAAAATACAATCGTAAAAAAGGGGCTTTGAAAAAAATGTAGAAATTCTAACATATTTTGCGAACGGAAAATTAGCGAACACATGCAACCTTGTAATTTCTCGCCACGATTGCAACTCTAAATTTCAGACCTGAAGTTGGTGGCGGTTTTCTCTTCCTTTTCTCTGAACGCTGCTAAAATGAAAGCCAAGGGACAGGTAATTTTTCCCAAAATTTTGCCCAATATTCGTTTAATAATTAAAAAATTTGTTAAAATAAGACTGGGTGAAGTAAAGTTAAACATGCTGTACATTATTGTAAACTTTTTGTGAGAATCAAATGCTTAAAAATGCAGTTTTGTGAAGGTGACTTCCAACGTGCTTATGCGGGTGGCCAATTCTGCTAGTTCTTATAAGACACGAAACTTCGTGAACTTTTTGTATTTTGATCTCTAAAATATGCTAATTTTTTAGCGGTGTCAGCATAAGACAACGGGTTGTTGTATTGTTTTCTGAATGTAATGATAAGGAAAGGCGCTTGGTGCACTTTTGCTTTGCATGCCGAAGTCAGCTGTCAGAAAGTCTTGTTTAACCTCAATTTAATTGATTGTGTTTGTTTATTTCCATAACTAATGCGAGTATTTTGTTTGATTCTCTTTACAGTTGAAGGAATACGAAGTTATTGGCCGCAAGCTGCCAACCGAGAAGGAGCCACAAACTCCACTCTACAAAATGCGTATCTTTGCTCCGGATAACATCGTGGCCAAGTCGCGTTTCTGGTATTTCTTGCGCCAACTGAAGAAGTTCAAGAAGACCACCGGTGAA
The DNA here is from genome assembly GCF_013731165.1 of Rhagoletis pomonella. Lineage (NCBI taxonomy): Eukaryota > Metazoa > Arthropoda > Insecta > Diptera > Tephritidae > Rhagoletis > Rhagoletis pomonella. The sequence goes on along the minus strand of NW_023458561.1, from coordinate 51,940,528 downwards.
ATTGTCTCACTGAAACAGGTCTACGAAACTTCCCCCACTAAAATTAAGAATTTTGGTATTTGGTTGCGTTATGATTCTCGTTCCGGTACCCACAATATGTACCGTGAATACCGTGATCTGACTGTTGGCGGTGCTGTGACGGCGTGTTACCGCGATATGGGTGCACGTCATCGTGCTCGTGCTCATTCTATTCAAATCATCAAGGTTGACTCCATCAAAGCCAGCAACACTCGTCGTGTGCATGTTAAACAATTCCACAATTCAAAAATCAAGTTCCCATTGGTGCAAAGAGTACACCACAAGGGCAACAGGAAATTGTTCTCATACAGAAAACCAAGAACCTACTTCTTGTAAGATGCTTTATAGTTATTTTTTTAACTTTTTGATTTAAAATAAATAGAAAAGTCTTTACCATCCTGACTTGTGTACAATAAAGTGTTTGTTTTACTAAATGTAAGATGGTGTTACATATTCCAACAATGAACCAGCATGTTGCTATGGTCCTGTTTTCACTTTGGACTATTGAAGGCCCGTAGTCATAGAGAAGTTAGAAAAAGGTTTTAACGATTAAAATTGTTTTTTATTGTTATCACCATTTTAACTCTTTCATAGTCAACTTAAAATGCATCTAAGCCAAAAACAGAATTAAACTTTAAAATGAGAACGCGATTTTGTTAAAATAAGGTTCTAAGTTTTTTGTAAACGCTATATGACCCACTCCGAGCAATTCCAAACAATATTTTTTTAAATTTAATTTTTGGGAGTTAAGTTTTGATTAAAAAGGTTACAACAACTATAATTACATAAAAAATTAACGCCCCTATTGCTAGTATCGACAAGCAGCAGATAAACTACTATTACTCGATTGTCGCTATTCCTGGGTATTGTGAATGTCGATTTCTCGTTAAATAAGCAACAAATAGTTGTAAAAGGATGAGCGACTAAAAACTATTTACACTCACTTATTGACCGAGAAAACGACACAAAGTACCATGGATAATCGATAAAGGACTAACAGTCGTAACAAAAAA
>NW_023458561.1:51936897-51939397 GCF_013731165.1 Rhagoletis pomonella | reverse complement strand
AAAAAAGATACAAAAAAAATGTTTCCCGGCAGTGGGATTCAAACCCACGACTTCCCGCCTTGCTAAATCCGCGATCCTACAGTGGACACAGGGTGAACGAATTATTTTTATTTTCTATTTTTTTTTATATTTTCTTTTTTTATTTTATGAACGTTTAAATAATAATTAAATTATTAAATAAACTAAAAAGAAACGCAGCGCTAGCAACGGAGGCTTTCGGCTGGTGAACGAATTAAAGTACTAATATCTCTTTATATTACCGAAAAAAATTTGTCTTCATTTTCGAGCTATCCTCTCTCATCTTAAAAAAAAACTGTTTCTAAGATGTCTATGATTGACACAACTTAAAAATCTATTCTAAACTTAAAACCTTATTTCAAAAAGAATAAGTTTTAACTTACGACTATGACTATAGGCCTATATGTTTATCGTCATCCTCAGTAATAAAGGTACTTAAAGACAATTGCGGGTAGGAAGGATATGATTGACATTAGTTATGTTTTTTACCGGAATATTAAGGGATCGCAGTTAGATAAAATGTCAAAAGCTGTATCAATGGGAATCTTTTAAGCTCCTCATCAGAGCAGAGAGTGTAACTGTAAACTCATTTAAAAATTTTATCATGAAATATTTACAAGTAGCATTTCATTCTTTTTCCTTTTGTCTGGTAGTGTGGCTTAAAGGGCCCATACATGATACCAGCATGCTGGCGCCATCGAGTGTTGGTGCCAGTCGACTGACTGTGTATGTTCTTGCGGTGTGATTGTTCCAGCTGCTGGTGCGACATCAAAAATGATTTGATATTTTTATGTTTGTACCAGCAAGCTGGTGTTGTGAATGATGAAATTAGCTCATATTTTTTTAAAGAAAAAATCATTTTCACGGAAATTTCTTGCACTATATGAGTCAAAGCCGCGTTTGTGGAAGATTATAGTTCACAATATTGCATTTGTGCATTTAAAAAACCAATGTTTAACAAAATGGTAGAAAAATTATGAAATCTCGGCTCTACTCATTTCGATCTTTTCGGGACCTAATTTGTAAAGAAATAAAGATTCTACCAGCATGCTGGTATGTTATATGCGTCGAGCTTGATAGTACAATCACTTGACGGTGTCAGCAAGCTGGTGTCGTGTATTTCCCCTTTTATAGTTTTTCAATCCACAATCATTAAAAAAATTGATTTCACACAGCGAGGTGGTAAATTTAAAAAAATTATTACAAGTCCAGCGCGATTTTCCATTCTGATTAAAAAGTTAGACATTTTTTGGGAATTTTGTTAAAATTGGTTGCTTTTATAATTTTTGTACAAAGTTTTAATTGTGGATTTATATGGTTCTTATTATATAATGCGCTAGCATTTTATAAAAAAAAATATTAAACATCGAATAAACCAAATAAAAAATATCCCAAAATTTAGTTAACAAAAATTTTCTATTATTTTTTCCACCACTGTATATATTGCACGTTTAACAGAATTATTTCAAAATTCCAATTGTGTAGAAAAACGCAATCAAAGTTTGATCAACTCATACAGTTGGTATACAAAAGGACAAATAGGAAGACCGACATCTTCGCCATTTTTTGCAAGTTTAGTTATATGTTAGGATGAACATATTAATTATCCTAATCATATTTATTGATTGTATGAAATCTCCAAAAACGAGTTTTGAACTTTGAATTTTGAACTTCTCCTCAATATTAATAATACGTGCGATACGTTGCTCAAACACTTAAAAATATTCCATCCACTTGGAATTTTGTTGAGGATATTTTACATTCCATATCGACTGCTGAATGGAAAACGCCCTATCTCAGCTGCCGATTCAAAAACGCCCTATATCAGCACATTTTCAATACATTTTGAAGTGAGATAGGGCGTTCTTCAACCAAATTCTGAGAAAGGGTGTTTTTCAATAAAATTTTGAAATAGGGTGTTTTAGAAAAGCTTTTTGAGCTTTTTTGGGCTTGTTTTCTCAATACAGTTTTTAATTTGAATTATTATTATAATAAATTTGACTTATTCCATTTCGGTGAATCGCGCAAAATAGTTGTTAAGCAAATTTCGAATGAAAGCAGCAGATTTGGTTTGCTTTTGAATACGATTTCATTGAGAGCGCTATAAAGACAGAGGTATGTATAAACGTTTGAAAGAAATATGTGTTAGTCAAATTGGGTTTTTGTTGATGCGGTCCTTGCGTAGGTATAAACAAGGTATATAATGAAGTATGTACTAATAACAGTATCTTTCACTCAAGGTGGGACTCACCCGTCTTTTGACCAAATTAAAAGGCCATGGAGAAGCGTAGAAATGCGAGACCTCATCAGTAACATGTTTATGAACACAAGCATACATACATATGAACGATGGCCCTCGACAAACAACGGCGCTACTACAAACACTTAACAAAACACATTTTGCACTTAAGTATTTAATTTAAATCACAATTTAAAAAACATTTCACTAGAACCGAAGCGCAGAAAAACGTGCAGCAAACAC
>NW_023458561.1:51933052-51936797 GCF_013731165.1 Rhagoletis pomonella | reverse complement strand
TACCATGGATAATCGATAAAGGACTAACAGTCGTAACAAAAAAGATAGTGGGATTCAAACCCACGACTTCCCCGGCTTGCTAAATCCGCGATCCTACAGTGGACACGGTGAACGAATTATTTTTATTTTTTATTTATATTTTTTTATTTTATGAAAGCTTAAATAATAATAAAATTATTAAATAAACTAAAAAGAAACGCAGCGCTAGCAACGGAGGCTTTCGGCTGGTGAACGAATTAAAGTACTAATATTTCTTTATATTACCGAAAGAAATTTGTCTTCAATTACGAGCTATCTTCTCTCATCTTAAAAAAAAAAACTGTGTCTACGATGTCTATGATTGACACAACTTAAAAATCTATTCTAAACTTAAAACCTTATTTCAAAAAGAATAAGTTTTAACTTACGACTATGACTATAGGCCTATATGTTTACCGTCATCCTCGGATATGATTGACATTAGTTATGTTTTTTACCGGAATATTAAGGGATCGCAGTTAGATAAAATGTCAAAAGCTGTATCAATGGGAATCTTTTAAGCTCCTCATCAGAGCAGAGAGTGTAACTGTAAACTCATTTAAAATTTTAATCATGAAATATTTACAAGTAGCATTTCATTATTTTTCCTTTTGTCTGGTAGTGTGGCTTATAGTTTTTCAATCCACAATCATTAAAAAAAAAATGATTTCACACAGCGAGGTGGTAAATTTAAAAAAATTATTACAAGTCCAGCGCGATTTTCAATTCTGAATAAAAAGTTAGACATTTTTTGGGAATTTTGGTAAAATTGGTTGTTTTTATAATTTTTGTTCAAAGTTTTAATTGTGGATTTATATGGTTCTTATTATATAATGCGCTAGAATTTTATAAAAAAAAATATTAAACATCGAATAAACAAAATAAAAAATATCCCAAAATTTAGTCAACAAAAATTTTCTATTATTTTTTCCACCACTGTATATATTGCACGTTTAACAGAATTATTTCAAAATTTCAATTTTGTAAAAACACGCAATCAAAGTTTGATCAACTCATAGAGTTGGTATACAAAAGGACCGATGGAAAGACCGACATCTTCTTCTTGGAAGTTTAGTTATCTGTTAGGATGAACATATTAATTATCCTTATCATATTTATTGATTGTATGAAATCTCCAAAAACGAGTTTTGAACTTTGAATTTTGAACTTCTCAATATTAATAATACGTTCAAACACTTAAAACTATTCCATGCACTTGGAATTTTATTGGGGATATTTTACATTCCATATCGAATGCTGAGTGGAAGATCGACCTATCTCGGCAGCCAGCTCAAAAACGCTCTATCTCAAAAAAACTGTTCCAGAACGCCCTATTTCAGAACTCGTTTCAAAAACTTCCTATCTCAGCTGCCGATTCAAAAACGCCCTATATCAGCTCATTTTCAATAAATTTTGAAGTGAGATTGGGCATTCATCAACCAAATTCTGAGAAAGGGTGTTTTTCATAAAATTCTTGAAAAGCTTTTTGAGATAGGGCGTTTTCGAAATGGCTGCCGAGATAGGATGATCTTCCACTCAGCAGTCGATTTGTTAAAGAGGAGCAGAGCTGAAAAATGTTTGAATGAGTGTGATCGCCTGGTCACACTGGTATTGACTCTCATTGGTTTTTTTAATCGGGTTTTTATTTCTCACATCGGTTAGAAAATACGTATAAACGCATTGTTCATCTAACGCGAAGTCAAAATGGGCTTGTTTTCTTAATACAGTTTTTAATTTGAATTATTATCATAAATTTGACTTATTGTTCGCCCCCATTTCGGTGAATCGCGCAAAATAGTTGTTAAACAAATTTCGAATAAAAACAGCAGATTTGGTTTGCTTTTGAATACGATTTCATTGAGAGCGCTTTAAAGACAGAGGTATGTATAAACGTTTGAAAGAAATATGAGTTGAGTCAAATTGGGTTTTTGTTAATGCGGTTCTTGCGTGGGTATAAACAAGATATATAATGAAGTTTGTACTAATAACAGAATATTTCACTCCAGGTCCAATAAAAATGTAAAAATATAAAATATTTTCTGGGACTCACCCGTTCTTTTGACCAAATTAAAAGGCAATTGAGAAGCGTAGAAATGCGAGACGTCATCAGTAACATGTTTATGAACACAAGCATACATACATATGAAAGATGGCTCTCGGCGAACAACGGTACCACTACAAACACTTAACCAAAACACATTTTGCACTTAAGTACTTAATTTAAACCACAATTTAAAAAAACATTTCACTAGAACCGAAGCGCAGAAAAACGCGCAGCAAACACCTGCCAAAGTTAAAATAAGACTGAGGAAACGGAATTGGAGACGGCACAAACACAGGGAGGAAGGAAATCAAATTTTAAATTATAATATATATTTGATTTAGTTGTAACACAAACCGCATAAAAATGAATTCAAATTAATTTTCTAGTTTGTAATCCCAGATAAGTATGTACTAACAAACACATTTCACATGACCCACCACCTGTGACAGTTTTTTGCCGCCCTGTGAATTAACTAATTAGATAATTTTTAAAAACAGTTTAATAAATTTGATGCTAATGAAAATTTATGCTTTTCCCTCGGTGTTCCTATCTTCAACAGTACCATTTCCTTAGTCGTATTTAAGCCGTCGCACAGGGGGCGATTTGGCTGAACTAGCGTAACAAAATTAATTGCTTAAAATATAAAGAAAATTTCACAAAGTTGTCAATTTTTATGTAAAATTAACTCAAAAAGGAACAAAAGAAAATAATTTTTTTAATGAATTATAATTTTTTTTTTGTGTTTGTAACATAATTTTAATGTGGAAAAAAATTTACTTGGAGTCAGTTCTCCGAATCCAATGAACAATATGTACGAATCCAATGTACAATGGGTAATTTTTGTACCAATTGGAGAGAAAATGTGCACCAAAATTACAGTCGCATGAATCAGCAAAGCCACTCTGAAAAAAATCACTGAGTTAAGCAGCTTTAGCCTGAAGAGGTGCGATTGCGCCAATACACTGTTGTGATTGCGGCAGTGGCGCTGGAGTTAGCGTGTTAGCGCCAAAAAAATTTGCGACATTACCCAGGCCTGCCCAGATTCTCCTTTTGGATTATTCTGAAGAATCAGAAAAATTCGATTCGGATTCGGAGAACTGACTCCAAGTAAATTTTTTTCCTACATTCAAATTAAGTTACAAAGGGCGTGTGTGAATCAGTAACAAAGTTCTATGGGGAAAGCTCTTGAATAATATTTTTACTACGGTAAGACAGTTTTGCCAATCTGCTGTGTGAAATGAAATATTTTTTGACAGAAGTAAATTTTTGATAACCGCAGATTTATTTGGAATAAAATATTACAAATTGAAGTGAAATGAATATTTTAAGAAAGCATCTACCATCGTTGATTGCATTCATCTATTTAGGCTTTTATTTAACGAAAAATTACACACAGAAACAATCTTTGCGATTGTCAAAATTTTCTATGCATTTGTCAAAAATTTCACTAGCCTCATGAGCTACTGAAATTATATTCACCTCATAGTTGTCAAAAATTTACTCGACGCGAACTTTGTTACCGATTCACACACGCTCAAACTCAAAAAAAAAATTAGAATTTATAAAAAAAATTATTTTACTTTGTTCCTTTTTGAGTTAATGTTACATAACAATTGCCAACTTTGTGAAATTTTCTTTATATTTTGAGCAATTAATTTTGTTACGCTAGTTCAGCCAAATCGC
>NW_023458561.1:51930153-51932952 GCF_013731165.1 Rhagoletis pomonella | reverse complement strand
GTGTTTGCTGCACGTTTTTCTGCGCTTCGGTTCTAGTGAAATGTTTTATTAAATTGTGATTTAAATTAAGTACTTAAGTGCAAAATGTGTTTTGTTAAGTGTTTGTAGTGGTGCCGTTATTTGCCGATGGCCATCGCTCATATGTACATATGTATGCTTGTGTTCATAAACATGTTATATGTATAATGTATGTACATACATATGTACATTCTTATGCACATAGTGATGAGGTCTCGCATTTCAACGCTTCTCAATTGCCTTTTAATTTGGTCAAAAGAACGGGTGAGTCCCAGAAAATATTTTATATTTTTTACATTTTTATTGGACCTTGAGTGAAAGATTCTGTTATTAGTACAAACTTCATTATATACCGCATTAACAAAACCCCAATTTGACTCAACTCATATTTCTTTCAAACGTTTATACATACCTCTGTCTTTAAAGCGCTCTCAATGAAATCGTATTCAAAAGCAAACCAAATCTGCTGCTTTCATTCGAAATTTGTTTAACAGCTATTTTGCGCGATTCACCGAAATGGGGGCGAACAATAAGTCAAATTTATTATAATAATTCAAATTAAAAACTGTATTAAGAAAACAAGCCCATTTTGACTTCGCGTTAGATGAACGATGCGTTTATACGTAATTTCAAACCGATGTGAGAAATAAGAAGCCGATAAAAAAAAAACAATGTGAGTCAATACCAGTGTGACCAGTCGATCACATTCAAACATTTTACAGCTCTGCTCCTCATTAACATATGGAATGTAAAGTATCCTCAACAAAATTCCAAGTGGATGGAATATTTCTAAATGTTTGAGGAACGTATCGCACGTATTATTAATATTGAGAAGTTCAAAATTCAAAATTCAGATTCGTTGTTGGAGATTTCATACAATCAATAAGTTTGATAAGGATATTATGTTCAGATGACTAAACTTCCAAAAAATGGCGAAGATGTGGGTCGTGCCATCTGGCCTTTTGTATACCAACTATATGAGTTGATCAAACTTAGATTGCGTTTTCCGTGCGATATATACAGTGGTAAAAAAATTAATAGACACTTTTTTTTACTAGATTTGTTGATATTTTTTATTTTCTTTATTCGATGTTTAATATTTTTTTTTATGCAACTCTAGTACATTATTTAACAAGAGCCATATAAATCCACAATTCAAACTGTGTGCAAAAATTATAAAGACAACAAACTTTACCAATATGCCCAAAAATTTAAAACTTTTTATTTAGAAATTGTGGAAGAATTTTAAGTATGAAATTTTATAGCCCATTAAATTTTAGAAGGATAAAGTGTAAATTTCAATCACGCCGAACTTGTAATAATTTTTCTAGCTGACGGTGCTGGGCATTTTCTTCCATATAAAGTATGCTCGACAATGCTCAGAAGTTCTTTTTATATGGAAGAAAATGCCTAGTTAGTTGTTGTATGATGTTACATATAAATTCCTCAAAAAGTTTTTGGTGAATGACGCTGGAGTAACAGTCCTTGGCCAGATATGAATCTGGTTCTTTCCAATTACGTAGACCAAACTGTCGTGGGAACGAAAGCAAATTAGTTGTTATTGTTGTTGTAGCGGCCCAGCTAGACAGGCTAGTCGCTCAGTCGTCGTCGTCAAGCTCAACTAACGGGAGACCCAAGAAGCGGGCAGCCTCTATAGGGTCTGTCCATGGGGACAGAGGCGTCAGTTGAGTGGAGTTTTGTGGGCATGCGAAGAGATGTTTCGAGTCGTGGGGAGTCTCTTCGCATGCCGGACACTCATTGGGCACATCCGCATCTAGTCTGCTCAGGTACAGGTAACAGCGCCAATTAAGAAGTAGAAGACTTTGTTCCTGGATTTTTCTCAATTCGGCTTCACTTTTTTAACGCGTTGCGACCACACGCACTCAGTTTAATTTAACCAATCCGGATGGTTCTTATTGTTTGACAAGATATTCTATTAAAGTTAGAAACTAAAGACAGTTTTGCCTTATTAAGTTGTAAAAAAAATTGACCGAAATTAAAAAAAAAAATTATGTAAGTTTCAGATTTTGCAGCGAAAATGCATTTCATTCTTTAATAAAAGAGTAATGGCCTTATTCAACACAAGTAATTTTTAGCAAAAAAAAAACCGACTTCAACAAAAAAAAATATATATATATATATCTCATTAACGAGATTAGTATGGGATTACCTCTGAGACACTACCTTTCCGATGCAAAAAGAATTATCGAAATCGGTTGACGTGGTCCAAAGTTATGCGGTAACATACATAAAAAAAAATATTCCGACGAACTGATAACCTCCTCCTTTTTTGGAAGTCGGTTAAAAACTAAAATAGGTTTTAAGAGCTCTATAAAGTAAAGTCTTCAATATCTTTCATGAATTTGGGTATACGACTATTAACTATACTCACCTAAATATTCTGTTAAATTAATACAAAATTTCTTGTACATATATACTTTAATTTAAATTTATTCAAATCTCAACCAACATTTATAACTTTATGACTAAGTATAGTAGGTGTTATTCTTACATAATTAATAAACATTACCAAATTCCACATTCTTTGTACCACACATTACAGTTAGTAATAATAACTATCCTTCAAACCAAATATATTTTTATTCGGAAATAAAAATATTTGGAAATCAAACAGTAAAAAACACAAACGGAAATCAATACATATGTATGTATGTATAACAAGAACCCTAAAATTTCAAATCCATAAATTTCTGATAAATCACTTGAAAATAAAACTAGAAATTTTTACAAATTCGCATATCGTTCACCACGCTACCACAT
>NW_023458561.1:51925752-51930143 GCF_013731165.1 Rhagoletis pomonella | reverse complement strand
ATCCGCTGTAGATATTGATAATCAGATTTAAAGATATAAAAACAACAATTACAGTAAATTTTTTATAAGATTTAATAGACTTTGACACCCCGAGTTTATTAAATTAAAAAATTACTATAAGCTGGTTATGCACGACTTATTAAGTATAATTAGAGCCAATATCGTCATTATGCACATAAAATACGTGAAGGTAAATATTTAGCGTTGAAAGCTCCCACCATATGCAGTACGGTTGGTGGAATTCTTGTACTCGATTGTACTCGTTTTTTTTTGCAGTTCTTGTCTCTTTTTCTACGAGTGTGTTTTTTTTTTCATCGCCACGCCGAGCTCAGGTGGAAACCATTACGAATGAGTTACTAATTGCTGAGAAATAGCGCAATCGACTAAGTTGGCAAAACAAAAGAACATATGTGAATAAATATTTGTACTCACATATATGTATGATGAATAGGTACGTAGCTGCATGTAATCTCTGCTATACAGCGTTAATTCTCAGCCACGCTTTGGCGCAATTTGCCATGGGAGAAGCGTTGAAAATAGCCAATCATGCATATAAATAAAAAAGCATATGCTAATCGCACGACAAGCTGTTGGTAATCAAGTGAAATTGAATTTAAGTACCTAGGGCAACCCAGTCGGAAATTGTATAGGTCATTTACTACAACTTACTTCTGCTCTAATGTTTCGAATTTACATATAATCTCATAGAAAAATTTAATACATATTTTCTTTTAATTGTAACTTTGCTCCATATACGCATTGACCCGTCTACTGCAGTTATTCTTTTAGTGCGAGTATTTTATTGCCATTTTTTTCTGGAAACTTTTCTGCCCGCTTGTCTTCGAATGGCAGGACTATAGGAATATTTTCTTATACAGCTTTCAAAGGGAAGATTTTTTTTACTTGAAAAAGCTCATCCTGAAACACACACTCCTCCTTTTAATGACAAAATAAGACATACATGAATTTTTTTTTTTTTTTTTAATTTTACGGGTCAATAATGGGGCTCAAAACATTGAAATTAAAAGAAAAAATTAAAACAATTCGAAAAAAAATGTTTACTTGAAATCTGTAAATTTGACATGTTATTAAAAGTTATTCAAATAAATCCATCGCTTAATAAGAGTCAAGGTCAAAATTTTGTTGAATTGTTGCGATTAAAGAAAAATAAATTTTTCAAACTAATTTTTTGTGTTTTTTATTTTATAATTTTTGTGGATGTTTTTATTTTGTACGTAGAAAAGTAAAAATAAATAGTCGCTAATAATGCTGATATTTTTAAGGGCCACCCAAATACAAAGGTATGTGTGTGGTTTTGCGTCTTATATTCCTTTAAAGCTTTTAAGTGGTTAGGTTAGTAGTTGTTTCTGGTTTTGGCTCGTTGTTGATTCCGGATCGCGTTACTAGAAACAGAACAAAGTGGAAAGGCTTATGAAGAGTTATAAGTCACAAGGCTTCGTAAAACTTAAGTCCGGAACGCTGAAATTTCTATCTCCACAGCTAGTCGGCGGCACAGACGAGAGGCACTCTCACTCATTATCTAACGTGTGCCAGATGCTTCTAGCTACTCTACAAGTTGGTTCTTTCGGCTATCTTTTATTTCTCAATTGAAAATAGTGTGCAGTAGGTACGGAGACCATATTTTCCGCTTAGACTTTGTTGCTTTTTCCATTTTTTCTAATAAAATAATCTTAATAAAAATATTTAAATAAAATGTTTATATTTGAAATCAAAAGCTTAATGGTGGTAACTTTTAATAGAAACTACTCTATCTAACAGCAGAAAAAAATACCTTCCAAAAAATTGCACCCCTGACTATCACAATTTAGAATAGTATAATGGCAGCGCAGTTTAGGTGATCTAATGTTAAAACCCGTTGTTAATAATTTTTTTTATTTATATCAAGAAAAAAATTTCCGACTGGGTATATTTTTGTATTAATTCGTACATATGTACCTTGCTTTTTAATAAACCACATCTTATCGCCTGGGTGTGTTAGTTGGTATAATTTGAATGCAAAAACTCATAATTAAATCCGTTACGAATCGTATTAGTGTCGTACGCTTAAGAGGATTTTTATGCAATTAAGGCTGTAAGTATACAAATACGAATACAATTGGCTGACACTGTGATATATGCGGCTAAAAATTCTCATATTTACACGCACATACGTCCATACAGAATGCAGCATACACAAATGTGCGAACTTGTGAAATAGACAAGAGGTTTCTTGATTTTTGATTAATGATGATATGGAATTAGTATTTGAATACATTATCTAGGATGGGCTTGATTATTTTGACATATGGGGGGCCAACTTTTAATCAAACAGCTTAGCCGAACACATGGGCATGAGCGGAATGCTAGTCAATGTTATTCAAAGCATTAATTTAGATATACATATACATAAATAAATAAATAAATACATATACATAGCAACATACATACATATGTATAGGTATATGGGGCGTTCCATACAAAAATGGACGTAATTCACACTTCACTTTTAGAGTTGATTGATAAACATAAATAATAAATAAATATAAAATTTGAGCTTTATTAATATATTTTTAAAAACTTTTCAACAACAAATCGATTAAATGGGTTTCGCATATACACACATCAAAATTTTCTATGAAAAGAAATATTCAAAAATTTTTTTTCTTTAAAAATTTTTCACATACAAATTTTTTGTTAAAAAAATTAGTTTTTGAAAATATGCCATCTCAATAAAAAAGAAAATGAAAAAAACCACAATGGCAGCTCTAAGTATTGCGCATTATTTAAGTATAGTATTACCGGGTGCACTTTATAATAATTCGAGTTATGATTTTTTTTTACACCGAAGTTGAGTAAAATTGACGCCAGTTTCGCAATCGTTTGAAAATTGCACTTTATTATACTAGAATTGAATGGGCTACAAAACTGCATACTCAAAAAATTCTAAAGAAAATTTAAAAAATTTTGAAATTTGTAATGTACTCATTTTATTTGTTATCAAAAAATTTGTATGTGAAAAATTTTTAAGAAAAAAAATTTAAAATATTTCTTTTCATAGAGAATTTTGATGTGTTTATGTGTGATTTTTTTTTCAAATTTTTTCCTCGCCCCGTTCTCGAGATATTTGGAAAACTATTAAATCGATTTGGTTTTGTGCAATAAAGTTTTTAAAAATGTATTAATCAAGCTAAAATTTCATATTTATTCATTATTTATGTTTGTCCATCTACCCTAAAAATTTCTACCCGAAAAATTTGAAACAAATCAAATAACGGGTGATTTTTTTGAGGTTAGGATTTTCATGCATTAGTATTTGACAGATCACGTGGGATTTCAGACATGGTGTCAAAGAGAAAGATGCTCAGTATGCTTTGACATTTCATCATGAATAGACTTACTAACGAGCAACGCTTGCAAATCATTGAATTTTATTACCAAAATCAGTGTTCGGTTCGCTTTACGTCCGATTTATGGTCTACATAATCGACCAAGTGAGCAAACAATTAATGCGATTGTGACCAAGTTTCGCACTCAGTTTACTTTATTGGACATTAAACCAACCACACGAATGCGTACAGTGCGTACAGAAGAGAATATTGCGTCTGTTTCTGAGAGTGTTGCTGAAGACCGTGAAATGTCGATTCGTCGCCGTTCGCAGCAATTGGGTTTGCGAAACACATTTCGAACCGAACACTGATTTTGGTAATAAAATTCAATGATTTGCAAGCGTTGCTCGTTAGTAAGTCTATTCATGATGAAATGTCAAAGCATACTGAGCATCTTTCTCTTTGACACCATGTCTGAAATCCCACGTGATCTGTCAAATACTAATGCATGAAAATCCTAACCTCAAAAAAATCACCCGTTACATGAAGTGTGAACCACGTCCATTTTGGTATGGAACGCCCCATATATACATACACACGTAGTTTTTGCATGCGCTAGTTTTTTTTAATATGTTGCTGCAATGCCACTGCACTTTGGTGACCTTTACGGAAATTGTATTGCATCAGAGTTGCTTGCGAAAATGATTACGGCTAGCGTCAGTTTGGTTCTTGTAACAATTCTGTGACATTTGCTTGCGCTGATTGCTGCCGTTTTATTTGCTGTTTTTGTTTTATTTTATAATGTTATTAACAGCTTTATTTAAATAGTTATGCATTTAAGTATGTAGGCGTGTTGCGTTGAAAACCTGCAATTTTAGTACATTCAGCGCAATCACAGTGCGAAATTGGATATGAGAAAAATTTAAGCAAAGTTTGTTCTGCTTAAACAAATATTTATGTATGTGCATTAGACCGTACCACCTTACAAGCAAATAAACAAAATTACGCTGTGCACTCCTTGTATTTCTGCAAGGTCATTGCTGAACTTAGGGATTGCCTTTTTTT
>NW_023458561.1:51921285-51925652 GCF_013731165.1 Rhagoletis pomonella | reverse complement strand
TAGATTGCACAAGCATGTCCGTGAATTCTTTATGAAGCAGAAGAAGTTAGTAATTGAAAATAGTAAGAAAATTATCCGCACGTTTCTGGCAATGCAATGTCAGCGCGTGCGTCCATAATATAAATTGAAAACATACATATGTATGTATTTCATATTTTTAGTATCTCTACTCTTGCATACCCTCTAAGTACAATTTAGCGACAAGAAAAACAAATTTTAACGCAAAGCTGCATTTTTTTCATCATTTTTCTATAAAACTACTATTAAAACTTGGCTATATTATCAATATCGTCTGACTTGTTGGATCTTGTTTCACGCCCAGGACTGCAGAAAATTGCGCGCATATTTTGTCAACGTTTTCTTCTTTTCCGTAGAGATATTTTATTAAAAGATTATACATTTTCATTTTTTAATAGCTCAGAAAAATTTTCATGTTGTTCAGTAGGGTTTTCGACATTATTTAGTACTTTGAAGGATTTTCAAGGGGTTTTCTCAGTATTTTTCCGCGAATTTATTGAGAGTGATCAGTATCTGCGTATTTCCAGGCTTATAGTTATCTATTGGAGCATTACCGGCTAGATTTTAGAGATCTAATGACACGTTTTCGAAATTTTGAAGCTTTTTGGGATTTATTGATACTTTTCGGAATCCTTTATAAGATTTCGGAATTTTTTAACGCTGATTGAAAATCTTTAGTATTTTCAGATTATTTTAAGATTTTGTTAGATTTTATGGTTTTTCTTCAAATTCTCAAAGCTTTTTAATTTTTTCTTGTAAGATCATCCAAGATTTAAATATGTAAGATTTTTTAAACTTATCAAAATGAATGTGCGCTAGTTAAATCTTTCTAAACAAATTTTTCATGTGATAGCAATTTTTTTGAATATAATCTGTTTATCTCAGACTTGCGAAAACTACATGCTTGCATTAAATTATGTTTAACTAGCAAATACTCAGCTAGCTTCATTGCACATTAAAAGTATTTTTGCGCTGTTCGATACCCTTATTGTAATATTTCATTTATTTTATCAATTTAATTGTAATAAAATTTCTCAAACAGGTTTCAACCCTCCAAAAATATTTTCAGTAGTAAACTTTCCTAAACCTCTTCAGGGTGATACGTATATCACAATATACAATTGATATTACTAATAAAATTAAAATAAAAGTTTCAAACAGTAAACAGGCATTGCTGGAACCAAGTTAGAACGCAGTAATTGCTATAACTAAATAAAGACTTCTGCCTCGTCTAGCTGTCAAAAAATGCTCATGCCCATATAATTTGTGTGAAACAAAAACGACAACGCTGTCGTTTTCGTATTTGGCATACACACGCCAATGCTCATTGTCGTTCTTATTTCCACATTTGACGTAAAGCTGCCGCTTTTGTTTAGATATGGCACTTTGGTGATTGCGTTTTTATGTTTACTATTTTATTATAGACAGCTGTCAACTTTTCACCCTGTGTGGCCACTCTGTAGCCATCACTGCTGCTTGTGATAAACGTAATAGATTTCTGCTGTTCATATTATCTTCCTTTAAGTTATATACTACATTTGATCGCATTATATATTCAAAGATGAAATTTCGCTTGCACAATGGTGTCTTTTATAATTTATAATAGCATAAAAACTGACGAACATAAGTGCCAAGCATTTCTGGCAAATTAGAAATATAGTTCTTTTCACAATTGTCAATTCTGGCAACTATCTTGAAAATTATTTACTGTTTTTAGAAAGACATGCTAACAAGGAGGTCTCAGTGTTATGCTGTTCGCCTTTTGGCAATAAGAATTTTGAAAACTTTTTTTTTTGTAATTTTTTTAAAGCAGTAGAAATTAATAAATCAAAGAAAATTAGATTAAAAAAAGATAAAAACTAAATGAAAACAAAGAAAAATTAAATTAGAAATTTTTAAAAATTAAATGAAACTAATTTTGTTTTTAACAATGAAATCTGAAAATTTACTTAGAAAAAGAAAAAAAAATATATTAAAAAAGAATCAAAAAATAAACGAAATATTTTTATTAAACATAAAGTAAAAAAAATTAAAGAACATTACATTTAAAAAGAAATAGAAGAAAATAGTAAGTACTTGTAAATTTAAAAAAATTAAAAGAATATTTTTGTTTTAAAAACAAACTCTAAAATTTAAAATTAAACTAAATTTAAAAAGAAACCAAGTTACATAAAAAATAAGGAATAAATAAAATAAGTTTTGAAAATAAAATCAAATCAAAAAATATGTTTTTCTTTTTTTTAAACATTAAAATATAAAAACTAAAAGAAAATTAAATTGAAATATGAAAATTTTAAGCGAAATTAAAAATATATATATTTTTTTTTAACATTAAAATCTAAAAATTAAAAGAGCAGATTTAAAAAATAAAAAGTGAGTTAAAACATGTAGTTTTTAAGCAAAAAACAAAACCGACTTCAATTCTCATATAAAAATTTAAGAGAACCGTTAACTTCCTCATAACCCGATGATCAGATCTAAACCAAGTAACTATAGGACCACCTCTGAGTTGCCACCTTTCCTTTAAAAAATTATACAAATCGGTTAAGGTGGTCCAAAGTTATGCGGTAACGTACAAAAAGAAAGAAAAATATTCCGACGAATTGATAACCTCCTCCTCTTTTTAAGTCGGTTAAAAAAGAAAAAGATCTGTTACCAGAAGACACGAACTCAGTTCTCTCGAATGGCACGCCTGTGCCTTGTTCACAAGTACTTTTTCTCAGCATAGATTTTCACAACGAGTGGTGAATGAGAGAGCTTTCTTATAAGAATTTCGTGCTACAATAACAAAAGTATTTCATTTTTTCTTTAATTTGTCATACGAAAGAGTTTTCTTAGATAACTCATACGCTGTGGCAAGTGAGCAATTTACTTTGGTAGATAAGTAATCAAGCAGACTTGGATATTTGTAAAGTTTTCTCTATCCTATGGGCACCGAGCCGATCTAATTCATATTTACGTACATACATGTGTGTGTATTTATTTACTTCATACTCAAATAGTTATAATATTTCAAAGTCACTTTAGCCGCAGCCAACCCGTTGCGTCAGTGGCAAACTGCAATTCGGTATTACAAAGTTTTAACTTCGTATTTCTTTGTAAAATATCATGTGCAGTAAAAACTTTGAACTTGACCTTTTCGGTACAACGAGTATATAAATTTATTGTATGTAGCAGCTACTGGTTTTATTTGCCCCTTCTTGCATTGCCTGTTGCAGTGGCAAAGTAAATAATGAATGCCTGTATTGGTGCACTGTCACCAGTACCCATTTAATTGCAGCAGTAGTTAATACATATTTACTTACTTTCAATAATGTTTATTCACTTCATGGCAAATATATTCATACATAGTATGCATGAAATCCAATTCTGTTCACACTGAAGGCAGATACACACATTCGGATTGACTTTGTACGCCTCGGCGTATGAGTGATATTTATGTACAAATTTTGCCTAGCTACATACTACATATGTAGCTTCACAACTAGAAAGGATAAAATGTGAAATTTTTGAATTAGAAGTCAGTTCACAAAAGAGAAAATTTGCTTACCAAATAGTTAGTCTCTCATTAATATTTCTCGGGACCGTAGCCAAGTGGTTCTAGTACCCAGCTATATAAGGGTTGGATCTCTGGGTGGCTTGAGATTCAAAAATTGCTTTCCTTAATAGTGTACGCCTGGCACAAAAACCTTCTCTTAAAAACTATCTGCCCTTTCGGAGGGGATATAACACAATGTACTATATCTCCATGTGTGTTGCAATATTAACACGCAATCTGAGAATTTAATGAGGCTTGTGCAACACAAAAGTTAAAGCATAATGCGTCTTTTTAATTTATATATTTTTTGCTATTTTATTTTACTTGTATTTAAAAGAAAAAAACCTTTCCTACCGTCACCTTGCAAATACCTTGAAACTTCTGTTGCAATTACGCCCAACGGAGCATCGCACCGTGGTTCAAAACTAGAAATGTGAAATATAAACGAGGCCAGTTGAGCCCGATTTTTGATTTGATATTTCCTTTGTATTCAATTTTTTAGTGCAAAGTGCAGAAAAAGTAGCAATTTTGAAGAATATCGGTGCTCCTGTTTCAATTTATAAATGTTACATAATAAAATCTAGTTGAAAACTATTGTAGGGTTCACCCAAAATGAAAAAAAAATCACAAACAATTTTAAATGTTATAAAAAAATTTTAAATGTTATAAAAAAATTTACTCAAAATTATATAATTGTTTTTTTTTCTTGAGTTTTTAGACGAATTTTGGAAGGCAGTTTCACAGGTCATTAAATTTAAGTAAACTAAAGTGCAGGTTGCCAGCGGCTAAGATTTCGCATTGATTTTTTTTT
>NW_023458561.1:51916767-51921185 GCF_013731165.1 Rhagoletis pomonella | reverse complement strand
AAAAAAAATCAATGCGAAATCTTAGCCGCTGGCAACCTGCACTTTATTTTACTTAAATTTAATGACCTGTAAAACTGCCTTCCAAAATTCGTCTAAAAACTCAAGAAAAAAAAAACAATTATATAATTTTGAGTACATTTTTTTTATAACATTTAAAATTTTTTTATAACATTCAAAATTGTTTGGGATTTTTTTTTTCATTTTGGGTGAACCCTACCATAGTTTTCAACTAGATTTTATTATGTAACATTTATAAATTGAAACACAGGAGCATCGATATTCTTCAAAATTGCTACTTTTTCTGCACTTTGCACTAAAAAATTGAATACAAAGGAAATATCAAATCAAAAATCGCGCTCAACTGGACTCTTTTATATTTCATATTTCTAGTTTTGAACCACGGTGCGATGCTCCGTTGGGCGTAATTGCAGCAGAAGTTTCAAGGTATTTGCAAGGTGACGGTAGGAAAGGTTTTTTTTCTTTTAAATACAAGTACAATAAAATAGCAAAAAATATATAAATTAAAAAGACGCATTATGCTTTAACTTTTGTGTTGCACAAGCCTCATTAAATTCTCAGATTGCGTGTTAATATTGCCACACACATGGAGATATAGTACATTGTGTTATATCCCCTCCGAAAGGGCAGATAGTTTTTAAGAGAAGGTTTTTGTGCCAGGCGTACACTATTAAGGAAAGCAATTTTTGAATCTCAAGCCACCCAGAGATCCAATCCTTATTTAACTGGGTACTAGAACCACTTGGCTACCGTCCCGACTAAGCAAATTTTCTCTTGCGTCTTGTTAGGTAGAACATTTTGTAAACAGACTTTTCATTCAAAAACTTCAGATTTGATTCTATCTAATTGTGGAGCTACATAGTATGTATGTAGCTAGGCAAAATTTGTACATAAATATCACTCATACGCCGAGGCGTACAAAGTCAATCCGAATGTGGTGTATCTGCCTTCAGTGTGAACAGAATTGGATTTCATGCATACTAGGTGTGAATATATTTGGCATGAAGTGAATAAACATTATTGAAAGTAAGTAAATATGTATTACTGCTGCAATTAAATGGGTACTGGCGACAGTGCACCAATACAGGCATTCATTATTTACATTGCCACTGCAACAGGCAATGCAAGAAGGGGCAAATAAAACCAGTAGCTGCTACATACAACAAATTTATATACTCGTTGTACCGAAAAGGTCAAGTTCAAAGTTTTTACTGCACATGATATTTTACAAAGAAATATGAAGTTAAAACTTTGTAATACCGAATTGCAGTTTGCCACTGACGCAACGGGTTGGCTGCGGCTAAAGTGACTTTGAAATATTATAACTATTTGAGTATGAAGTAAATAAATACACACACATGTATGTACGTAAATATGAATTAGATCGGCTCGGTACCCATAGGATAGAGAAAACTTTACAAATATCCAAGTCTGCTTGATTACTTACCTCCAACGTAAATTGCTCGCTTGCCGTAGCGTATGAGTTATCTAAGAAAACTCTTTCGTATGACAAATTAAAGAAAAAATGCAAGATAGTTCGAAATACTTTTATTAGTGTAGCAGGAAAGTCTTATAAGAAAGCTCTCTCATAAATTTACAAATACTTACTATTTTCTTCTTTTCCTTTTTTAATGTAATTTTCTTTTAATTTTTAAATTTCTTTTTGATAAAATTTAATTCGTTCATTTTTTTTTTTTTTTTTTCATAATTTTTTTTTCTTTTTCTAATTAAATTTTTAGATTTCATTGTTAAAAACAAAATTAGTTTCATTTAATTTTTGAACATTTTTAATTTAATTTTTCTTTGTTTTCATTTAGTTAATTTTTTTTTTTAATTTAATTTTCTTTTATTTATTAATTTCTACTGCTTTAAAAAGAAAAAGAATTATATTTTTTTTAATTTAAATTAGTTTTCAAAATTCTTATTGCCAAAAGGTGAACAGCAGAACTTTAAGACCTCCTCGTTAGCATGTCTTTCGAAAAACAGTTAAGAATTTTCAGGATAGTTGCCAGAATTGACAATTGTCTTGCCAAACACTGTGGTCATTTGAAAGAAAGGTGCCAGAGTTGCCTTGTTAGTTCGTTTGAAAGATAAATTTCAAGTCACTGCAATTTTTCTGTTTATAGAGCTGTTTGCAGCTCTCAAGAAAAAAAATCATATAAAATGACACTCAAGAAATAGAAAAAAAAAATTTAAATCAGTTTGCAGCTCTCATGAAAAAAATGCTAATACTTATTTCTTAAAAAAAAAAATACAGAAAAAGTACTATTTCAGCCAACAAAAAAAGTCCTTATTAATTTATTTTTACGCTTCCCAGGAAAAAAAGGAATCGCTTATTGAAATGATTTATTTCATACAACTCGCAAAAATAAATGAGTAGTTTTAACTTAGTTGGTTAAGCAGGCGTTCTAGGGTAAAAGGATCTGAGAAAAATATGCAGTTCGATTTTGGGTGTTTTTAGGACTCGCCAAGCAAGAAAATTTAAAAATTCCCTCAAAGCAGCTTTCCAAATAGAAGAGAATAATTGTAAACTTATTTTCATGACGCAGTCGAATATGTATGTAAATACATACATATGTATGTGAAAAGAATTCAGATATCTCACAAAATTGTTAAGTTAATGAATTTCTAGTTTACCAGAAATACTTGGCACTTATGTTCGTCAGTTTTTATGCTATTATAAATTATTTCATCTTTGAATATTTAATGCGATCAAATGTAGTATATAACTCATAGGATGATAATATGGACAGCAGAAATCTAGTGTGTTTATCACAAGCAGCAGTGATGGCTACAGGGTGGCCACACAGGGTGAAAAGTTGACAGCTGTCTATAATAAAATAGTAAACATAAAAACGCAATCACCAAAGTGCCATACCTAAACAAAAGCGGCAGCTTTACGTCAAATGTGGAAATAAGAACGACAATGAGCATTGGCGTGTGTGTGCCAAATACGAAAACGACAGCGTTGTCGGTTTTGTTTCACACAAATTATATGGGCATGAGCATTTTTTTACAGCTAGAGGAGGCACAAGTCTTTATTTAATTATAGAAGTTATTACCTTCTGACTTGGTTCCAGTAATGACATGTACTTAGCTCTATAGCATAGGTTTACCGTGTTTCCCGTAGCCAAAGCCTGTGGACAACCACCTATCCTAATACTCGTAGAAGGTCTAGTTTCGGGTCCACACCTGCACTTAACCAGTGCTCGCCATTCTTGACCTGTATGTGTACTAGTGTATATTAGAGGACTGCATAAATACATTGGAAAGTATACTCAAAAAGTTTGCTAATTTTGATATAATTCACTTCAGTTCCTCACAGATTTCAAATACTGTCGGCGATACATTTGAACAGACAACAGCAGAGTGAATCGCTATAAATATTCCCTCAGTAAAACATCAAATTCTACTACATTTACTGACGTACTGCACTGGTTTTGATAAATAGCGCAGTACAAATATATGTATATGTTTTAATGAAATAGTTGACAATATTGTAATCAGCGAACAAGTATTTTCTAAAAATTTTAATCAAAATATATTTTTGGCAGAGTTGCCACGTGTAGAAAAGGAGCAATATCTATACAGTTTTTTCAGTGGGCGTTTTCGAACTGGCTGCCGAGATGGGTCGATCTTCCACTCAGCAGACGAAAATCCGAATGTCGAAAATCCCACTGGCCAACATGAAAATTTTTCTGAGCTAGGGCTAGCCAATTCTAATAAATCACTGAGTTCGAATCTGAACTCAGAATTGCTCTACCAGTAAATGCAGTTTTTTGCCTACTAAATTCGATGTTAAGCATAGCATAGCGACACTCTAGTTATTGCCAAGTGCATTTGCCTCACTATTGTACTTTCTACACTGTGCAATACTGCTCAATCAAAATAAAACTATTTGCGCAGCCCTCTAAGGTGCATATGTATGTTTGTGGAATGAAGGAAAGGCAAGAAGATCGATTTTCCCATACGTTGTGACTTCTCTACAGAATTTTAGGAATCTTTTAATAAAATATCTCTACGGAAAAGACGAAAACGTTGACAAAATATGCGTGGAATTGTCTGCAGTTCTGGGCGTGAAAACAAGATCCAAAAAGTCAGACGATATTGATACTATAGCCACGTTTTAATAGTAGTTTTATAGAAAAAAAAAATGAAAAAAAAAACATGCAGCTATGCGTTAAAATTTGTTTTTCTTGTCGCTAAATTGTTCTTAGAGGGTATGCAGGTGTAGAGATACTAAAAATATGAAATACATACATACATATGTTTTCAATTTATATTATGGACGCACGCGCTGACATTGCATTGCCAGAAACGTGCGGATAATTTTCTTACTATTTTCAATTACTTACTTCTTCTGCTTCATAAAGAATTCACGGACATGCTTGTGCAATCTA
>NW_023458561.1:51904365-51916667 GCF_013731165.1 Rhagoletis pomonella | reverse complement strand
ACTTCTTCTGCTTCATAAAGAATTCACGGACATGCTTGTGCAATCTAGCCGTAATGCAGCGAAAATAAAACGGGCAGGAAAGGTATACACACAATCGAACTAATTAAATGTACACTGTGCCAAACCATTGTTGTAGTGTACGAGTACGTATGTGATGGGATAGGTAATCTAAAAAAAAAAAAAATCGCAAACTATTTTGAGATAAAAAATAATAATCTAAATGAGTAGCTGGAGCAAAAGTTATTGATCGCAGCAGTGACACTTCGCTGACATTTGACGCTTATTACAGCAACTAGCTCAATATACTTAGTGCCAGAGTACATTTGTGTGTACTGTGTTGCACAACATTTCAAAACACAACAAAGTAAAGATATTACATAAAATATTAAAAGATTAAAATTGCAAGCAAAGGTAATGAGCGAGTTTTCTCATTGCTGCTGTACAAGCCAGCACCTTTCGCTGCACATCTGCAACAGCATTTCTAATTTACGTCAAGTCGAGAGACAGTCATCAGTCGCCAGCAGCGACAGCAACAGCAACAACAACAACATGGACTAGAAATATGAAGTTGATTTACTTCCAGCAATCTAGCAAAGTATGTATGTACATTAGGGTGGTCCTTAAATTAGTCCATTATTTAATAAAAAGACTTATTGAATCATATTGTAACACCGTACAACAAAAACCAAAAATAAAATAAAATCACACGAAAGAGTCAATATATTCACGAAACAAGAGGCAAATATAATAAAAACGCTTTTAAAGTTTTTCTTCTGGGGTAAGGATTTTTTTTTTAAAGGACTTCGAAATTTCAAACATCTGATCAGTTCCAAAATTTATTTAAAAAATTCAGTGCAATCTAAAATAAAAATATGTGTACCAAATGAAAGGAAATATTTCTTAGAAATTAAAAATATTTTTTTTTTTGTTTGGTTCACAAGGACGAGTTGATATTGAAAATGACCTTTTAAATATTTTTATTTTTTTACGCTATTGAAGTATATCTAAGGACGAAAGTCGTGTGTATATTAAGGCTTAACCTATGTTTTTTTCAAAAATGATTACTCCAAATTTGCAAGTATACTCAAGGAAAAACTTTTAAAAGAGCATTTTCAATAACTATTCGTCCTTATACACCAAAAATTTTTATTTTTTTCAATTCTACAGAATTTTATATTTTATTTGGTACCTATATTGTTATTCTATAGCACTGAATTTTTTAAATAATATTTGGAACGTATAAAATCTTTGAAAATTCAAAGTCCTTTTAAAAAATCCTGACGCCAGAGAAAGACTTTCAAAATAAAACTTTTCATTATATGGAAAAAAAGTTTAATTTTTTGAGTCTCTATAGACTCTGTGCGACACGCCTTGACCGTCTCCAATCGGGACCAAAATGTATATGTATGTGATATATGTGACCGTGGTATTACCGATTGAGGGGGTGAGACTGAAAAAAAATCGTTCATTTAATTTTTTAAGGACCACCCTAATGTACCATAAATAGCTACGTACAGGGCCAGCATTCCCGTGAAATACGAATACTGTTTATTTTGCTGCTTGCATATTACTCGCAGATACTTTTGCTCAATTGGCAGCTGTGCGTGTGCCAAGTGGCCATAAAACTCTAGCTTAACTCATAAAAAACTTTATGAATTTTGCAAATAATATACCTAAAGTTATATGCTATTTTCATAAAAGAGCTTTGTAAGTGTAAGACGCTTAAGGATGCTTTTTCATAGCTACTCAGTTACTTTGCATGCATTTGTTATAGAAATTATGATTATTTATCTTAGTAAAAGCTCATCTCCTGTACTTTGCAGTGACTTTGATTGAGGTATGAGAAAAATTCTGTTCGCATGCCTTTTTTTTATTCCATTTTAAGTTTAATCCTATGCGCTGCTTAGTAATGAAAAAGTAGCATTTCTTGAAAGGGAGTGACATAGAAGGTTAGATATGTTTTTTAATTTTTTTTTTTAATATAACGCATGGTTTCCTTTTCATGAATTTAAGGCTACTTGTATAATCTTTTTCAATGAAGTGTAATGTACTTTCAACTACCCTCTCTAGTTTAAGGCTTATCTCGAAGTGATTTTGTTAACAAAGAAATTTACATGTCATTAGCCGCACAATGAAAAGTGTTAATGACCCGACGACTAAAAAAATATTTCTTGAACAAAACAGCTCCACCGCTCGAGGCAACAGAAGGATTATATCTGCTGCTTTTTAACACAGGAGTCGCACCCACTTTAGCAGAGTTCTTAACTTTGCACAAAGCGGAATATACTAGAGATTTAATTGGATGGTGAGCCCACACTATACCTTAAGTAACCATTCAGCCAGAATATAATCGACGGAGAAGAAGGGCTCAAAGATCGTTTGGGATGGACAACCATCAGCGCGAATGCCTGATTTATGCATTGAAGCGTAAGGAGCTAAAGAAAGCCATACGAAATATCAAAAGAGAATACTTTCTGAAGCTTTGTGATGACGCGGAGAGTCAGCCTTGGGAAGTGGCGTACAAGTTTATAATGAAGTGACTAAAGAACGACACTAGATCTCCGCCTTCAGAAACTTTTATGAGGCAAATAATCGATACTCGTTTTCCAGCCCAAGAGCCGCTGCGGTTCCAAGTAGCACCAAACGCTACTAAGCGGTACTCAGGTACCAGAAGTTACAGTTGAAGAAGTTGGCGTTGCCTGTGCTAACTCTAGTAGTAATAAGTCCCCGGGCTCGGACGCTTGCCCAAACGTTGCCGCTATAGAGGCCCTAGAGTGATAACCAGAAGTTTTCGCCAAAGTTTTCGACACTTGTTTAAGGATGAGTGTTTCTCCTAAACATTGGAAGGTATAACGCCGGGTTTTACTGCCCAAGCCTAATAAGTTTTCGGTCGATATAGCTGCTTACCATCCGATCCGATCCAGGAGCACATTATAGCAAATCGTATCCTGAAGTGTCGAAGATCTGCGACAGCATCATTTTATGTGAGATAAAATCGGGCGTACTAAGGCACAAGAATTCAGGCGGAGTTCCTCAGGGATCAGTTCTAGGCCCGCTGCTATGGAACATAGTATACGATGGCGTGTAAAAATTAGTTGTACCTAAAGAAGCGAAAATTATAGGGTTTCGCGGACGATATCGCAGTCGTAGTGGCTGAAAAATATCTTGAACACACTGAGCGGATAGCGGAGGTTACAGCAGCGATCGATTGCTAACTGGATGGAACCCATGCGTCTGTATCTGGCGGAGCACAAATCAGAGGTATCACTCATCAGTGGCCGCAAAGTAAGAGAGGAGGCAAAGGTCTACATCAGGTATACGATACATTCGAAGCCATCGATTAAATATCTGGGCACTGGGCACAATCGACGCTAGATTAAAGTTTACGGGGCACATGCATTACATTAGCGAGAAGGCTGCTTATGAGGATAATGGTAAACGCGAGGGGACCCAAACAAAAGAGCAGGCAACTACTGGCCAGCGTGCCGAAATCCGTGATCCTCTAAGTATCTGAGATCTGGGTAGATGCAATCCTAGAAAGTAGCTTCATTAAAGGTTTGTTCTGCTTTTTGAACGGTGTCGGAAGATGCAGCCCTTGTGGTGGCTGGGCAGCAGCCTATTGATTTACTGGCGAACGCTTGCAAGAAGGCGCACCCTATCCGAATGTGTCCCACAGCTACCAATGGCCGTTGGACACATCGGCTCATACCTAATATTGATACCTGGATTAGTAGAGCACACGGTCAGGTAGACTTGACGAGGACTTCGGTCATTGTGAAACTTATGGTCACAACTTCCCCGAAGACGCGGAGCATGTTCTGTTAAGCTGTCCACGTTTCAATGCAGAGAGAGAGAAGCTCTACGCGAAGCATTCATCGAACGCCCCACAGTACAGAACTTAAGGACAAAAATGATGGAAACCTCAGCCAACTGGGGAGCAGTGAGCACTGTCGCAGTAGCAATATTGAAGCAGCTTGCTATTGTAGAAGCATCGAGACCTACAAAGACCACGGCAACAGTTCGTGCAAAAGGGTTGGGAGGGGAAGGTGAGTTAAATGACTTACAGGGGAGGGGCCAAGCAGGTGCGGCTTACGACGAACTGCGCTAAGACAGGAACATACAATAGAGAGGGGGGTGGGGTATACGGTACAGCGGACAGACGAGGAGTTTTAGTTCGTATTGAAGTTCCACTCTGTGGGGGTGATGCGTTATCCTCGTATAAAAAACCATTTCTATTCGACAGCTTTCTTTATATTTTTTTTTTGCTCTCCTGATGGCAGCTAAACACATTTCAATTGTAAACAAGCATTAAGCAATGCAATTTTTACTTATTATTCATAAACATAAAAATAGAATATTCAATAGCTATTTAATACGAAATTCAGCGAAATAGTAAAAATGGTGAAAAAATCGCGACACTTTCGTAGCTGTGCTGACATAAAACATATTTGTCAAGAATAGCAGCAGACTAGACACTAGCGACACTAGATTTCATTTTCTCCCCAACGCAAAAGCGGGCGTCTGTATGTGTTTTGACATGTAAGCGTGTATTTCCGCAAAGTACCGGAAGTGAAATGGACGAGTAAAATATTGTGTACGGCGGCAATGTGTTGGCGGTTAATGCCGTTGAGTAAGTAAAAGTCCATAATGGTTGAGGGTCATTTGTAAGGGAGAATGTAAAGTGAGCGCCCTACTTCAATACAAGCCCTCAGACATAGCAATACGGTCATATCTATCGCGAGTATAAGTATGTACATACATATGTAGGTAAGTGTTAATTCAAGTATGTAGTAATGGGCTTCTTCGTCACACAATGCTTCCATGGCTACTTGTGGTAGTTTAACTACGCTATAATGTGCTCACTTGTGCGGGTAGTGTGAACATATCTCAGACACATTCGCTTCAGTTACGCATGTAATTCGAGAATAAGTGTGTGTATTCTCCTTTTCCTACATTCTGCCCCCGGTTGTGTGTGTGTGGGTGTGGGTGTGCCATTATATTGCACTTATATCACTGTTAACCATAGTGAAATCCTTTAATGGGCATAAAATTTAATGCCATTGCCACTTCATGGTTTTCTGCTTGACGTGCTTTTCTCCACATCTACATATATACCATCGATATGGCAATAGTGGAAGCGTACAACAAGCCGCAGACCATGTGGGTGCCTTCAAAAGTTACATATGTACATACTCTACATATATACCTGAGGCGTATTTGCCGTTTACTTACGTACATATGTACATACGCACGAATATACATATAAACATCAATAGGTGCTCCGAACAGGATTTTCTTCCTTTTTCAGATATGATAAAACTTCAGAACTTAATTGTATATTTTGACATTTTTAATATCTCGTTAAATAAATAAACTATATACTTAAGTTTCATTATCAGTACGTTACCCTTTCAATAAGAATTCTTATCATTACTCAAAAGTATCCTCAAAATTTTTGCTATGCCTTTTTAGCGTTGCTTGATTTCACTTTTTGTTATTATGTTTATTTGCTTATGCTATTGTTTACGTATTACCTATAAAATTTCTATGTATGTAAATACGTGTCCTAGACTATCCGTCCCCCTTCTGAAATGGAGCGAAATGTACCGATGTGGGTTTAACTAACCGGAAGTCAATTTTTTTTAAACTTGACATATGTACATGTTTTTGCCGCAGAACCAGAAATCCATGAAAATTTGAAGTTCGAAGTTCATTTAGAGGTTAAAGAAAGCACTTCCGAGAAAAAAAGTTTCAAACAAAAGTTACGTTCTTTTATCCTCAGATTCAGAGTCTTAAGTAAAAAAAAAACATGCACGTTTAATTAAAAAAAATTTAAAACATCCCCGATGTGGTAGGCTATATTTTTGCGTTTTTTTTCAATTAAAAGCGTTTTTCTCCATTTTAGTGGGAATGGACCGGGTGGGTGTGTATTTGCATACATCGATTATTTGTTGAATCTAAGCTGCTTGTTGCTTGTGGTTTGCATTTATATATCTGAATGGTACCAACAAACATCACATAGTTACATTTTGAAATTTTCTGTTTCTGTGAAGGCGGGTTAACTAAAGAGGTATTCATTATCAAATATGCATCAAAAATTGTCATTATTGTGTGGCTAAAAGTAATCTCCGAATCATTTAGGTTCTCAGTCTCCATACGGCTAATAAATATATACCAGGTGGTGATATTAAGTATGTATGTATAAATGGAGTCAAATATGTATGGAGAGTATCACTGACATCGCTGAAAAACATACCCGGTGATGAGAGAGCTGATCACACTCCAAAAGCTGAAATTTCTCTTTATGAATCTCTCATATACAGATATTCTATTAATTTTTCGATTTTCGATGTTTCTGCATAAAGACACAAAAAAAAAAAACTTTGAAAAAAGTATTTGTTGGTGTCAAAGTGAACCCATTGTTTTCCCGAATGTTCTCCAGCACAATTTATATGATTTTCCATAGGCTCAAATCAATTGATGATGAAAAGCATTGTCCGCGAAGCTTATCCTTGACACTACGTGGAAAACCCATCAATTTGATATTTTGAGTGCTCAAAAAGTTATTGGTATGCTTAGAAAATAACTATACACGACATACATATATAGCCGCTATTCTTGTTAGCAGAGGTGTTTAAATAATTTGTATTTGTAAAACAAATACATTCATTATTCATAGCCAACACCTTAGATTTTACCTACATTTGCTTAGCAGAGAAACGCCGGAATTTAAATACTCCCTACTGCATCGTCACAGCGGTTTCGTTTTTCGGTTTGACATTTTGCGTCATCTCACTTTTCGTTAACCCGGCAGTAAAATACAATTTTTAGGAAGTTTATACAAATGCGTTGGTAGGCGCGGAAGTGCTTGAGCTGTTTTTCTGATTTGGTAAATAAAATTGGCTTATATCTACATACATACATACATACATATGTAAATATAACGAAACACACGTGAGTAAATAAATGTGGCCTTATCGTAAGTTTGATACATTCATAATTATGCTATTGGTACTAATGTCTATAATTTTCCTTCTCCATTATTTTTGTTTCTACTTTTTCGATTACTTCTTTTTATTTGAATAATGGCATTTACTTTCTAGGTTCGTTTATTATCGTTGTTTCATTACAACAAAGCAAGTCTTTACGTCAAACAAGCATTTTTTTCTTTACTTTTTTGTTTGATCAGAAAAGTTAAATGGGGGAAAGTTGTACTGGCTGGAAATTTGAATAAGGCGTTTCAATATTAATTTTTAAATGGTTTCAATATGCTTCGCGCGTGTAGGTAATTAAGACCCTGGATTACAAATGTTCGACAAATCGATGACTATCACGCGCGCATCACACTCCTCTTCCCTTTATTGTTTAAAGTGATTGCGGTAAAAATTTTCGTACGGTTAGTTTTTTATATTCTGTTTTTAAGTGAAGATGGATTTTTAGTTTGGACTATCAGAGCACAGTGGTTCAGCTGGAGGTCAAAACTGAAAAATATGCACATTGTCTAATCTGTGATTGATTGAAAAATTGTTTAGATTCCTCCTCACTCTCGTAAGTTGACAAAATACATTTTCATTGTGAATCGTGTTTTCAGTGACTCAATACTTCTAGCTTTTTATATTTATTTAAAAAAAATGCGGAATTTATTTAAGAAACTCTGTAACGGAAATTCAAGACCAAGGTAAGTGCTCCTATTTAGAAATTCAAAGTTAGAACAATAATTACCAATATTTATTAAAA
Source organism: Rhagoletis pomonella (assembly GCF_013731165.1). Taxonomy (NCBI): domain Eukaryota; kingdom Metazoa; phylum Arthropoda; class Insecta; order Diptera; family Tephritidae; genus Rhagoletis; species Rhagoletis pomonella. The sequence goes on along the minus strand of NW_023458561.1, from coordinate 51,908,930 downwards.
TTTTTATAATATATGTATATCGGTTCTAAGCCAAGTCTACTTTTTCCTTAATTAATTTCTGTTTTATTTTTTTTTTACATACGCTTTTAAAACCCCCGCCACTCAGCGCCACACTTCATCTTTTTGAAGTGAAACTTCTTTAGCGGCGGTTGGTCGGTTGGGAGTAAATTGGCAAATTCAACGGAAGTTGCACACAGGAATGATGCAACGCAAATGATGCAACGGAAACGATGCAACGAAAAAAGTGCTTCTTGAGTGTATGCGCATGGTATTAATTTAACAAAAATTTGCAAATAAATGTTTAAAGAATAACACGTAGAAAAAGACCAATACAAGAATGAAAGTAAAAGGGTGTAGGTAGATAGATCAAGAAAAGGATAAAGGGAAAGGCAAAAATAAAAACAAAAACAAAGATGCGTAAAGATAAAGGCAAAAATGAAGATCAATGTAAATTTAAACACTTAAGTGAAGGGGAATATGTAGATGAAGAAAAGTATAAATACAGAAATAAAAACAAAGATAAATATAAAGAAAAAGATGAGGATGAGTATACTGATAAAATTTAAGATGAAAATAGAGGAAGAAAGATTAAAATAAAGGTAATTATAGAGAAAACAATATAGATGGAGACGCAAAGACTCGATCTGTGAACATTTTTTGGGATTTTCGGGATACTCGGGACTTATCGATATAATAATCGATACTTTTATCGCTTTTGTTATCGAAATTTTTAAAGATACTGTTGTCGATTTTGCTATCGATATAATAATCGATATTTTTATCAATTTTGTTATCGATATTTTTATCGATACTTTTATCGATTTTGTTACCGACTTTGTAATCGATATTTTTAACTATCTTGTTATCGATACTTTTTATCGATATTATTGTTGGTTTTGTTAACGATATTGTTGTTGATTTTATTATCGATAGTTTTATGGAAGTTGTTATCGATATTTTTATAGAATTTGTTATCGATACTGTTATCGATTTTCTTATCCATTTTGTAATCGATTTTGTAATCGATCGAGATAGAGACTTGAAACTGCAAACTTAGCTCAGAACCCGATGTTGCTGCTTCCCAAGTAAACGAAATTCTCTACTTTCTCGAAATTGTAACTGTCAACAGTGATGTGAATGGAACCAATGTCGTTACAAATGCCCAATCGCATTGAACCGAAAGTACTTCGAAATCAGTATCCTAACAGGCACTCGCCGTTTATAAGCGCATTAAACTTTCCTCTTAATAAAAGTTTTCTTTGGAAAATTTTCGTGAATAACAACCCATTAAATATTATCTCATCTGACTAGAAATTTATTAAAAAAGATCTTAATTTAACTTTATCACATTTGAGCGTACTCACATGAATTTAAATATATCTATACATATGCATACTAAGTATATATGTAAATCAATAGTCGCGTGTTTGGTAACACATCGTACCAACTTGGCTGGCTGCCCAACTAAAAGTTCAAGTAGTTTCATTGACTTTGGGTTCAATGAGTTTCTAGTGTCAACAACCGCGCCGCTAAATTGAAAAAGGAAATTAATAAAAACAAATTTGATGTGAATGTAGCATAAATAAATACATTTCCGTTTAGCACGAGTACATATACATTCATACATATTTTGCTAATGCATTGTAGTGGTATCATGTTCATTTCAGTTAGCATACAACATTTTAAACGGAAAAAATTGCAATATGCCTGTCAGCGGTGCCAAAAGCAATTGTGTGTTCTTTTTAGACAAATGTATACTTTCAAAGAAGTTGAAATCGTCGTAAAACAATTCTAACTATACTCTCGTATTTGTGTTCATACCTCCTGCTGTAATTTATAACGATTTTTATTTTTCATCTTTAACCAGTAAAGATTAAAATTAGTAGTTAATATTTGAGTTTAATTTTTTCGAGTTTATTTTTTCGTTTAAGAATAATGATCATCCAAAAAACTCAAAAGTTACACCAGCGTGATTTCCGAGGTAGCAACATCCTAATAAAAAGAATAAGTTCCAAAATTTTCTGGTTCAAATTTCAGTTGGTTGCGTCTGTATGGCCTTTTAAATTTTATAAATAATAATTTTTGTAAAGGGGAAAGTTAAGACTCAATAATAATTATTTTCGTTGAGAGAAAAAATAAAAATCAAATAATAATTACTTCCGTTGAAAAATAAAACTCATTACAAATTATTATTTTTAAGCGAATAAAATAAAAATCATAAAATAATGTTTAAATGCTGATTTCAATTATTTTACTCATAATAATTATCGTCACTGACCTACAGATTCATAACGAAATATTTAAATAATTTAAAATAAACTCAGTTTCTAATAAATAGGCGACATTCCAAAGAAATGCTTCTTATGGTAGTGTACGACGCCCTCACAGCTTTTAAAGCTTTTAAGTTTTGATAGTTCTTGGTCATATTTTTTGTGACCTGAATTTTCCTTTCAACAAGAGCGCAGTTTCTCTGATTCCTAGGTTGGGGTAATTTTTGTGGATTGGCTTCTAATAAAACAAAATTTAGGTTATACCTTAAAGCTACTTTTAATTGATGTGCCGTTGTGACAAGATGCAAGGAAAGCCAAAATAAAGCGGCAAACGTAAAAACGGATGTTGTATCTTTTGTTGTTGTTGTTTTTTTACTCGTGCTTGGAACCGAACCGATTTCATTTCGTCTATTCGTTTTGACTCAAGATTTTTCCAAACCTAAAAAAAGTTTATTAAAATTTTCTAATTTCGCTTTGATTGCGTTGATTTTAAATAGTTTTTTGTGACCACCCCATATCTCTAGTTTTGATTTGATTTAAAAAATTCGAAATCTTGGTGTATGAGTTACTCAGGCGATATGAAAATGTTGCTCATACGCCATGTACGTATTTTTATTCGATTTTAATTTTTCCGTCATATGAAAACCGCAATTTGAATTTTTTAAAACGCCCAACAGCGTTTTGACTACGTTTTCCAAATGGGTAAGAATTTTTTTAAATCAAACGAAGAACTAGGAGATTGTGTGACCCGCTTGGCAAAAAATGTGCCATATATATATTTGTCATATTGTAATATTTGTATTCTTTAGCATAAAAAGATTTAACCATTTGGAGGGAACCGAACCTACCCGCAATATAGGGATCTTAATGAGCGGGTGTTTGTACCGGTAAATGACTTTTCTTGGTGATTCGAACCACACAGAATCGAGTCACACCAATTTTTGGAGCGGTTTTCAGCCATTCGCTTGGTGGGCCTAAGTAGGTTCCTCAATCGCTTCCGGTCCACCCTCGGTGAGAAAGCTTTTATAGTAGCCCATGTCCTGATTTTCGCCCAGCGTTCACTCAGTAGACATGACGTCCGTCTTCCCAAGAGCCCACAGTTTTCGACAATGTCACTATGGCCTTCCACCTATATAAGACACGAAAAAAGTAGAGATCAAATATTCCCTAAATAGCTTTGGGCATGACTTCATTTGGTCCTGGAATTAATTACCACCTGGCCATAAGTGTGAGGTGAACCACCATTGCTGAGATGACGCAAGTCAGCAACCAACCCAAAACACTTCCTTAAGTTCAGGTGCCTGTAAAGACTGCAGTGATCTGGAAGCCTAAATTTAAGCAAAACGCCTCACCACCGACCGTACCCTCAAACTTAGTTGCATCCATGTAAACATTCACCGAATGTGAGTAGAGAAATAGTATAGACGCGCAGTGATCCGTCTGATCAAGGATAAATCCGAAGTGCTTAAAAATATATAAATACTAATTGTGACTATGGGCCTTGCTCCTGCAGCTATATCTAATTTAGAGCCAAAATGATAGTAGTCGTAATTACACTAATTTCAATGAAAGCGGCCTGCTATTCCTGCTCCAAATTTCTGATTATTGTAGTTTTTTTACCTTACCTTAAGATAAAGTCCGAAAAGGCGAACATCTCCAATTGAGGAAAGAATTTAGAGGGATATCTTATATATTAATACTTTCTAGTGAACCATACTAGCGCCTTATTACTAAGATTTAAAGCGAATCCGTTCTTTGCAGACCACTAAGTTAGCTATTCCAACTACCCCTGGATCATATCGTAAAGGAAATCCGGAAATTAATCACTTACTAAAATTGCAATCTCATCGGCATAGGCAATCACACGGCAACCTCCCCTTTACGGTTCCTCCAGCAGTTAATTTAAGGCCAAAATCTAAAGAAATTCATCACACATTTATCCACCACTGTATCCACCTAAAAACATAGAAGTTCGTCTGAAGAAATTCGGCTAGAAATGTACTTAATTTGCCAAGAATTAAGTGACAGCTATCGTTTTATATCAATGCAGGACATACGTCTCTGACCTGATGCTCCATACGGTTTGCTTAGGTCATCTTTTAGACTGATTGGGATTAGCTATAATCGCGCAACTGTAATTGCATACCTAGAAGAGTGGGCATAATCATCAATACCTACATACATATGTACGCAATTGAATTCTTTTTCTTCAAACACTTTCTCTGGGCAGCAATCCAATTATTTTTGAAAAATGTTCAGTGAAAAGTGCAATAGAAAAGTAATTACTAGTAATTT
>NW_023458561.1:51902942-51904265 GCF_013731165.1 Rhagoletis pomonella | reverse complement strand
ATAACGGTAAATTTAAGAAATGCTTGAAACTTCAATATTTCGAAATTGAAGGACGCTAATTTACTCAAAATTGATACACCTCGGCTTACCATCTAGCGGAAGGTTTCGGAAGGGTGAAAAAACATATATTTAATGTGTTGGTGTTGGTTGATTTTTCCGACAGGGTGGTAAGATGATTTATTTTGGAACGAATTTCCGTCATCCCTTGTCAAGTTTCGGACGAAAAATGACACTGAAGATGGCACAACGCCGAAACCGGTTTGTCTGCAAACCAAACTTGACAAGGGATGACGGAAATTCGTTCCAAAATAAATCATATATTTAATACTTGCGCCGGGTATTTAATGTTCGGCTCCGCCCGAACTTAGACTTTCTTACTTGTTTTTTTTTGAGTTTTTAATTTTTTTTTTCAATAGCAAATTTATTAAAAACATAGATAATATAGCATTTAGAAAAACTATTTATTTATTTGAGAAGCTTAGAGTATAAACTAAATTTACATTTAATTGGATGAAAGAAATCAGTAATAGCAGAAATGGCCATCAAAGCGAAAAAGACGTGTAAAAAAAATTTCGGCAAAGAAAGACGCGTTAACCTTTTTGAGGGCGAAGAAAGATGCATAAACTGATTTTCGCGGTCAAGTATGTTTGCGAGTGTAACGGTATACGAATTCACCAAAGAGTTTTTCCGGAATAATGTTAAATCCATGTTTACGCGTATTACTTCGCCGAAAAATTTTCAAGCTTATTTTTTCGTAAACTTTTTTTACGCGTCCTTTTTCACGCTTAAAACATACAAGCTCATTTGGTCTTCAAACCTTTAATGTCCCGGAAACCACCACAGCGTTACACAATTGTGGGCTCCTAAGGCCTTTAACGCTGCCTGAATATCTGACATAATATTTATTCTGACCTCATTTGCCTTTGTAGGATGCCATTTGTGAACACAGACTTCGATTGCGAAGACCTTCGCCTGGAATATGGTTAGGTACGAGCCCATTGGCAGATTTTCCTGGAATCTTGGTCCAAGTACGCCCTAAAAAAATATATATGGATTTTCATATTGTATATTGGAAATAATAAGGGTATATGTTTGTATTTAGGAATCAGGTATATTTACATCTTTGCGCTGCCGTTATACGAATGCACCGGTGAAAATTTCGTGTAAAAAAAGTTACTATAATGTTTGGAGATACATATTTTTCTCTTCTATTTTTCGCAAATAACTCTTACTCATTGTCACGAAACCTATCAAAATCCAATCAAGCCTACCAACTTACCAAATGAAAAAAACCTACCAGTTTTGGTAGGAAAAGCCCATGTG
>NW_023458561.1:51900073-51902842 GCF_013731165.1 Rhagoletis pomonella | reverse complement strand
ATAACGGTAAATTTAAGAAATGCTTGAAACTTCAATATTTCGAAATTTAAGGACGCTAATTTACTCAAAATTGATACACCTCGGCTTACCATCTAGCGGAAGGTTTCGGAAGGGTGAAAAAACATATATTTAATACTTGCGCCGGGTATTTAATGTTCGGCTCCGCCCGAACTTAGACTTTCTTACTTGTTTGTTTTTTTTTTGTACTTTGTATAAAGAGTTCACTTTGCTTATGCTTTTTAAATGGGCATTTATACAAAGCATGAAATAAAACGGATTTTTATAAGTATTGTACTTATAATCAGATGTTTGAAGAGACCTTACATATTTTGCAGTTCAACAATTATATGCAGGTCCAACTTTTCATTACTTCAACCTTAAAGAACAACCTACGGAAAATTTCATCTCAGATTCTACTCTCAACTAAACCGATACATATGTAGCGAGTGGAGCTAATCTCTGAACGAAATTCTTGAGGTACTACTAAATACGAACTTTCATGCTTGCAACATAGATACAAGAGCTTTCATATTCTTCCTATATTCTAAGCACTTGACTTTGACAAACTGTCTGCCATAAATCATAGAAAGGTGAAAGCCCTCATATGTTCCATGAAACCTCTTTTTCATTTGCAGCTGAGTTTCAAAAATCTTCTATCTAATTCTCGATCTAATATCATTCTACACGCACTGCTTTTTCTAAACCAGTCAAAGAAAGTTTTCACTCTGCGTTGATATAGAAAATTGGTCATTTGCATTTTTACTAAGTGCATTGAAATGAGAAACAGCTTCACTCGTCTCAGAATGTAAATCCCTTCCTATTAAGTGTCTTTTATCATGGCATAATTACACTCGGATGCCCAAAGAAGAATTAGAAATCACAATAGTCTTAACAAGCTTCTTCAAAAGGCTAGGAAACTATTCAACAGAACCAAACGAACTTGTGCCTAGTCAACGTATACATCGGCCATAACTGCTAACAACAGTGAGCTCAGAAAATCCAAAAGGGGTTCATGGTGTGGGTACGGTGAGGGAATATCTTCCCTTCCGGCTACTCAATGCCTACAGAAGACTTTCAAATTGGATAATTCAAACGAGCTATGTGTTTGGAAAAAACCTCACGGAACCTACACTGGTACACCTGAAGAAACTAGCAGGCTTCTATTGGAAATGCATTAAAAGAGGCCCAAGTAATAACATGAGCTCCGTCAGCACAGTGCGCGTGAATAAACGGACAAGGGGCAGAATCGTCAACAGTGAAAGGTTACCGTAAAATATTTCAACGTTCAGTGCATAAAAATCTCCTGGCCCAGATGGTATTTACTTATGTCTGCTACAGCTATCAGGTTCTTTTAAAAATACATCGTACGAATCAATATCCTTGGAAGTGATAAGGAAAAACATTTCGAAGAAAAATTGGGACTCAAGTGGTTATTTTTGAGTCTTAAAATCATTCATAAATGATGGCGTAGTAAGACACACAGACTCAATACTACCTGAGATGACCTTTATAAAGACCTTGATGGTAATAATACCTAAAAGGGATACATGCAAAACGATAATCGCCATTTTCAGCGAGGGTACTTAAGTTTCATACACTGATGTTTTAAAATTTGAGGTTGGAAACACTGGTGCCGACTTTTATGGACATAGACTTCAAATAAGCGCGCCGATCATATTCCATACGGAATTTTTTTCAATTGAAGTCTGCGTGCACGAATGTCTTCCCAGAAGAACTAATGGAGCAACAATAAACGTCATGTCGGATAGTCAGACACTTTACTCTTGCAAAGCGATGTGAAACGTAGTAGACAGTTGCAAAAATGTACTGGTAAAACCAGGAACCGACAATAGAGAGTAACACTGCGGTGAGTCCCGAGCAATGAGGGCTTCGATGGCAATGAAATCTATCCAGAGGACAAACAGCAGATCTCCTAAGTGGATTGGAGGACTTGCTAATCAAAACCCAAAAGCAAGACGAATGGCAAACGACAGTCCAAAAGATGCATAACTCGACTTAACTAGATTATACACCTTGGAGAATGAATATCATCTCCATCCAGAATCTGGAACATGACACCCTCCAAAGTCCTTAATTTCGTTACTAGCCTAAGGATATATAACAGTAAGCATAATAGATTTTGCTATATATGCCCTAAGAATAAAAAAAAAAACACGCTCGGATATTTATAAAAATATCAGCCAACTTTGTGAGTTTTGTTAATTTAGTTGCTTTGGCAATGTTATCGCTATTTACTTCACTTTTTAACCACACACACAAAAATGTGTGAAAACTTTTGAACTAAATCATAAATACCAACAATAAAATATACTTTAATGTACGTATAAGCCATCCAGAGAAATTTAATATTTAGTTATGGAAATCTGACACAAAAAACAACAGCCCTTTCCAGCTAAGCTACGTCCACTCAATCTGCCACTCACTTCCATTTAAAATATCAGTTCTATGCTCATTTTCACTTATTTCTTGTTTATTTATTTTTCAACCGCCTGCCATGGTACATAGTAGTTGCCTTAAGCTGTAATTGTTTTCTGTAAACGCCTTTCAAACAGCTCTTAATCCACTTAGATACCCTTCTGTCACACCTCTGCGTTGGCTTATTCCCAACAAAATTCACTGTCAGTACGCAAAGTGAACGAATTGTTGGTGTTGGGCTGTAAAATGCCACCGGCTTGTTAATGTAGAAGTAGTGGGATGGGGAGAAGGAATATTCGCGCCAAAGGTCACTAAAACACTTATAGGCTTAAT
>NW_023458561.1:51889524-51899973 GCF_013731165.1 Rhagoletis pomonella | reverse complement strand
ACCTATCAAAATCCTATCAAGCCTACCAACCTACCAAATGAAAAAAAACCTACCAGTTTTGGTAGGAAAAGCCCATGTGTGGCAACACTGATTTGTACGGACGAAATTTTCAACAGCAACAACTGTAACACGAATAACAAAACTGACAGTTAATACATGTGCTTGCATATGTATGTATGTATTGTATGAAATAGAAAGGAAAAGTGAACAATGAATTGGCTGAAAAGCAAATGGAACGAATTGCGCAGCTGATGACACAATGTATGTGGTGGCTAAGTGAAAGCCAAAGGTAGGACGGCATCCCTGGTAGAAACCGCAATAGGCGGGCGGCGGGGTGCGCGCTATTTTTATTATATTGCAGACAGTTTAGGGCTTAGATTGAAAAGAGGAACGAGTGAGCAGAGAGTGAAATGGAATTTGTTGTAATTGGCAACATTAAAAGGAAACGAAGCTTGTTCCAACATAATCAGTATGACGCGCGCTTAAAATGAGCCACAGCTCAAGTAGCAAGAGAGACGACAAAAAAACGACGACGACAAAAACAAAAAACGACGTTAGATGATACAACACAAAAGCACAATAATGAGGAAAGTAAACAATGAAGGAAAAGAAAACAAAATGCTTTGAGAGGTAGCACAGCAACAGACAGCCGAGCGCGCGCGAAAAGTCAGCGGAGAATTCTATAAAACGTATTGAATGCCAAATACGTTGAGGAAGACGCGGCGCGGAAAGCATGTAGCGGCTTTGAATGAGGATGTTGGCAGCGTAATAAAAGTGACATAATGGTAATGCTAACAGACGGTGCAAAAAAAAAGAAAGCGACAAGTAATAAAAAAGCCACGCCACTTGCGAAAACATTGACAGTGACAATGAGGGGCGAGCAACGGGCGAAAAATAAGCGTGTGTGCCAATTTGTTTCCAAATATTTTTTTGGGCTTTTCAAATAAAGCTGAACTTGAAGTTGATGTTTTGCATGCATCTGAAATATTTAAACAAATTAGTTAGTCAACTATCTTTTCTGCAATATTTTTTAGTAGGTAAAGCGACTACGGAGCGCGGAATTTTTTTTCGCGTGCCACTCGTGTAGCTTGACCTGATTTTGATGACCTTCTACATATATTGTCTGGTTAGATCTATAACCGAACCATGCGAATTTTCTAAAATGAAATAATCTATGCACATTTCGATTCTTTTACGTAATTTCGGAAGAAAATCGGTAAACCAATGAAAATAATGCTGATATGTGAAGAATTTTTTGCAGAATATTTTCAGAATATTATAGAAATAAGTATAAAGCCTAACAATTTTGAGAAAAAACGTGTCTTCTTTTCAACATACATTTTTATATTTATCAAAATTATTTCATTCTAAAGGTATATTTAAGTCAAAAAGAGAAAAAACTCATTCATGCAACAACTAGAAATCTTAAAAATTTTAAGATTTAGGAGGTTATTAAGAAAAAACGAAAATCATTTGTTTTATCCTTAGAAACGAAAAAATAACAAACGAACAAATGGACACCTAAAAACCCTGTAAATTTGGAGAAAATAAAAGGTGGTCTTTCTGAAATTAGTTTTTTGTTTTTTTTTCATAAAGTCGTATTTATTATAGTTATCGTTCATCAAAACTTTCCACTTTTGTTGATCAATCAAAAAAAGGAATGCAAAAAATGGGGACAAATAACCTTAGAATCAACTAACTAGCTTAAAAATTACGGAAACTACAAGGTTTACAAAAAAATGTTCCAAAAATTATTATTGACAAAATCTTAAAAAATTAGTAGAAAATGCAAAAGTAATGCTATGGAAATTTAAAAAAGTACGTTTCATTTATTTTTCAAGTAGAAAAAAATGTTTTATTTATGATTTGAAATAAATCCAGACATGTGTACCTTTAAGGAAGTGTGAAGGTGTTATGATTTGTATAGTTTTCTTAACACTTTTTGAAAATTGATATTGGTAACAGAAAATAGTTATGGTTTTGTTTTCTAGGATTGCTCTTGCGGGAAACCTAAGCCTCTGATCCGCTTACTCTGGCATCTGATTTATGCTAATTTATGATAAAAAGCATTTCCATATTACTTTCTTTTCATCTGCTTAAGTTTGTAATGCACGAAAGATTTTGATATTAAGCCTATAAGTGTTTTAGTGACCTTTGGCGCGAATATTCCTTCCCCCCCATCCCACTACTTCTACATTAACAAGCCGGTGGCATTTTACAGCCCAACACCAACAATTCGTTCACTTTGCGTATTGACAGTGAATTTTGCTGGGAATAAGCCAACGCAGAGGTGTGAAAGAAGGGTACCTAAGTGGATTAAGAGCTGTTTGAAAGGCGTTTACAGAAAACAATTACAGCTTAAGGCAACTACTATGTACCATGGCAGGCGGTTGAAAAATAAATAAACAAGAAATAAGTGAAAATGAGCATAGAACTGATATTTTAAATGGAAGTGAGTGGCAGATTGAGTGGACGTAGCTTAGTTGGAAAGGGTTGTTGTTTTTTGTGTCGGATTTCCATAACTAGATATTAAATTTCTCTGGTAGGCTTATACGTACACTAAAGTATATTTTATTGTTGGTATTTATGATTTAGTTTAAAAGTTTTCACACATTTTTGTGTGTGTGGTTAAAAAGTGAAGTAAATAGCGATAATATTGCCAAAGCAACTAAATTAACAAAACTCACAAAGTTGGCTGATTTTTTTATAAATATCCGAGCGTGTTTTTTTTTATTCTTAGGGCATATATAGCAAAATCTATTATACTTACTGTTATATATCCTTAGGCTAGTAACGAAATTAAGGACTTTGGAGGGTGTCATGTTCCAGATTCTGGATGGAGATGATAATCATTCTCCAAGGTGTATAATCTAGTTAAGTCGAGTTATGAATCTTTTGGACTGTCGTTTGCCATTCGTCTTGCTTTTGGGTTTTGATTAGTAAGTCCTTCCATCCACTTAGGAGATCTTCTGTTTGTCCTCTGGATAGATTTCATTGCCATCGAAGCCCTCATTGCTCGGGACTCACGCCAGTGTTACTCTCTATTGTCGGTTCCTGGTTTTACCAGTACATTTTTGCAACTGTCTACTACGTTTCACATCGCTTTGCAAGAGTAAAGGTCTGACTATCCGACATGACGTTTATTGTTGCTCCATTAGTCCTTCTGGGAAGACATTCGTGCACGCAGACTTCAATTGAAAAAAATTCCGTCTGGAATATGATCGGCGCGCTTATTTGAAGTCTACCAGTCGGAACCAGTGTTTCCAACCTCAAATTTTAAAACATCAGTGTATGAAACTTAAGTACCCTCGCTGAAAATGGCGATTATCGTTTTGCATGTATCCCTTTTAGGTATTATTACCATAAGGTCATCTCAGGTAGCATTGAGTCTGTGTGTCTTAGTACCCCTGCAAACCAAAGTTCCCGAAATTTTAACGAAATCTTTAGGAGTATCTGATTTCTGTAACGATTTTTTTCCGAATCTTCAAAGAAAATTATATGAAGTGGTTGACACGAACTCGTAAAGAAATTTCTGTACGAAAAATAAAGAAAATTCTGAAAAAAGTCTCCACGAAATTCTTCACATAGCAGCATTATTTTCATTTCTTTACCGATTTTCTTCCGAAATTTCGTAAAAGAATGGAAGTGTGCGTAATTTATTTCATTTTAGAAAATTCGGCAAAAAATCGGATGGGATCTTTCCGAATTCTTTAAAAATTCTTTACGATTCAGAATACTCTGAAAAAATGGTTTGCAGGGACGCCATCATTTATGAATGATTTTAGGACTCAAAAATAACCCCTTGAGTCCCAATTTTTCTAATCTCACTGCGCTCCAGCGCCTATGTCGGGCCCGTTTATGGCCACAAAAACCAGGCGGTGGAGCTTACCCAAAATAAGGTTTGAGGTTGCTTGCTTGGCTTGTGATCACCAGAAGTGGAAATCGGTTTAACAATGCCACGTAGATAACAAGCCATTCCCTTTAAGTCTTTCTAAAAGTTCGTCCACAACCAGTATCCACAATAGTGGAGAATGGATACCCCCTTAAGGACAGGCACGAGTGGCCGCTACCGTCTGCTTACTACCACCTCCTAGTTCGACTATCATTATCCTGGATTTCAGCATGCTTAAGACGCAGTCGATAATCAGTTTAGAAATGTTCTTCCTTGTCACTTCCACGGATATTGATTCGTACGATGTATTTTTAAAAGAACCTGATAGCTGTAGCATACATGGGTAAATACCATCTGGACCAGGAGATTTTTATGCACTGAACGTTGAAATATTTCACAGTAACCTTTCACTGTTGACGATTCGGCCTCCTGCCCTTTTATTCAAGCGCACTGCGCTGACGGAGCTCATGTTATTACTTGGGCCTCTTTTAATGCATTCCGAGAAGTGGGTTTCAATATAAGCCTGCTAGTTTCTTCAGGTGTACCAGTGTAGGTTCCGTGCGGTTTTTTCCAAACCCATAGCTCGTTTGAGTTATCAAATTTGAAAGTCTTCTTTAGATATTCCCCCCACCGTACCCACACCATGAACCTCTTTTGGATTTTCTGAGCTCACTGTTGTTAGCAGTTATGGCTGATCTATACGTTGACCAGGCACCAGTCCATTTGGTTCTGTTAAATAGTTTCCTAGCCTTTTGATGAAGCTTGCTAAGGTTATTATGCCACTAATGGGCGTCCCTTTGGGATTTCTAATTCTTCTTTGGGCATCCGAGTGTAATTATGCCATGATAAAAGACTCGTAATAGAAGCGATTTACATTCTGAGACGTGCGAATCTGTTTCTCATTTCAATGTCAAAGTCAAGTGCTTAGAATATAGGAAGAATATGAAAGCTCTTGTATCTATGTTGCAAGCATGAAAGTTCGTATTTAGTAGTACCTCAAGAATTTCGTTTCGAGATCATCTACACTCGCCACATATATATCGGTTTAGTTGAGAGTAAACTCTGGGATGAAGTTTTTCGTCTGATTATAAGTACAATATTTATAAAAATCCGTTTTATTCCATGCTTTATATAAATGCCCATTTAAAAAGCATAAGAAAAATGAACTCTTTATACAAAGTACAAAAAAAAACACAAGTAAACAAATCTTTTACATCTCGAAACTTTAACAGATTTGCCCCTAGCTTATGATTGTCTCGCATAAGTGCAATAATATTTTATTATTCGATATTTCAATGTAAATCGCAACCCTTTACTAAGAAAACACTGATACTCGTATGCTTACCCATAAGTGTATGTAGTTTTAACAATTTTCCCCAACGGCTTTTCAATGCAAGTAGCTGTGCACGTAATACTGTTATTCTTTAACATTACATACATACACACAGTGACTCAAACAAGCGACCATGTTTTGATTGGGGGAGTGAGCAAATGTGCACGCGCCAAGTTATGCACTCGCAAAATTAAAACATATAACAGTACATACATTTATTTTCCAATATCTAATAAATCCGGAAATTACAATTATGTAATTATTTAATTCATTTTACTAGTAATAATTTTTATTAATTCAAATAAGTAATTCAGTATCATACGTACATACATACATATATATATGTCCTAAAAAAAATCGAACAAACAAGCTTATTCAATATGGATCAAAGAACCACTAAACTGAATAATTTGATGATTACCAATAATTTTCCCAAGTATGCGTGAAATGCAAAATTATCGTAACAATATTAACACACGGCGAGAGTTTTTTTTATTCACATTCCGAACATTCGGAATACATTTTTCTGTTCACTTATTCATTAGAACGTTGTTGCCAGATAATATGGGACTTCGTCTCTAGCACAGAATTCATAGAATATTGCATGAAAATCATGGCGCTAGCGAAACCAAGTAAGTTTTTTTCAAATTGTTTTGCGAAAAAATTTAATTCAATAATAATAAACTGATACCTTATAATTTCATTTTCTTCTGTATCTTTATAATCATTGTTCCTGATAAACTACACGACTATTCTCTGCTGGATTCGAACTGAATAATAAAGAAATATGTCCACGGTGAATTAATGGTAAAAATGTGATTCACAAATAGTGTAGCCAAACATGCATTTTTTTCGTTGAAGCGGCTGTAATTTCAATTATGACTTTATTACTAATTTGTAGAATTTTGAATATGTCTTTATTTCACTTCTGGATTGGAAATAACGTCATATGGTTTTATTTCCCAAACAATATGGAAATAAGACCACATGGCCTTATTGCGTATGGTGTTTTTACCGTTTGAAACTTGACTAAAATTGTTATATAGATTCAGATTAAAAGTTGAAATGTTGATGAAAATTTTTTGAATTTTCTTATATTTTTTATAAAGTTTGAAACTGTGATTTATAAGCATTTGTTAAGGCTTGGACATGACTTTTATAAGCAATTAACGAAAAAAAATTAACATTATGAATAAAAAAAAAAAAAATCAACTCGTGAACAGTTGGTCAAGTCACTGTAAATGAAGTAAATCTCTTCGCGTTTGTGCGCCTTATATAAATGCTTAAATAACAAAGGAAAGCAAAATGGGCATACATATTACATACATGCCGCATGGTTATGTATATAAATACATATCTATACGTAGTATAATTTCATAGGAAGTTTCCCAACAATAAGTAAGTGTTAGAGATGCAAATGTATGTACATGGCGCTTGAGGCTATGCACAAATTGATACACATTCAAGTGGTCGCTGTTAAGTTCACACACACACACACACACCCGCAATCACATATTAACGTTAAATATCCTTTTCATATTCCGTTTATATGCTGTATGGGAGTTTTCATATTACTACGTACTTATCACAGGCATATTGAACAAATTTGGTATGAATATGGAAAGCGAAGTGTACATGCTTCTTTATACATACTCATATGTATGCAGTAGTAATCTTTTTGTGAATATACATACGAATACTATAAGAGTACCGCTATATGTGCGAGCATTATCCTGCAGCACCTCAACATTTTTCCGGTATTGAATATTTGGTCCTTTAACTTTTAACATAGCTTCTATGCAGCTTTTTATACACAACTGAGTGTGCGTGTGTGCTTTAAGCACGTACAAAAGGCCGCGTTAGCTCCTACTCTTTCTTGTTTTTTGTTTTTGTCGCTATAAAAATAAATTTTGGGTGAGTAGCGACTTATCGAGGCTATTGGTGAAATAAATTCATTTAAAATAGAACGGCTAAAAGGGATAATACAAAATTTTGGAATTTTCATTTAAACGTAGGTGTAGACTCATAAAAAGCAAAGAGTACAACTGATGTAATATTTATTATAGAATATTTTCTTATTAAAAATTTCATTAATAATCGATTTTCAAATGAAGCAACTGACTAAAAAAATATTTTTTATTTTTCAGATTTGTGTCAACATCAAATGCGGTGAGTAGATACATGATACAAAAAAGAAGGTAGTTTCATTGTCACTTTTTCGTCGCCATATTAAAAGCCTGACAGTTAAGTAGATTGTGACATTTCGTGCTACCATACCCAATATCTAAAACCATCCAAATTATGTTATTAATTTTTTGGTTATTTACAAATATTTTGTTCTTAGAATCGAAATTTGAACAAGCAAAAGGTATATTGTTAGGTACGGCTCGGGAAGTGTGCATTAAGTAACGTCTCGAGAGGTTCATCGCAGTTTTGGTTACAGTCCCACTCTCGACTTATTAGAACTTTCCTTACCCTTGCAGTCTCTGAAAAATTTTCTATGTTGCCGCAGCAACATGGCCATGAGTTTTTTTTTAGCTGTTCCCATTTCTTTTTTGTAAATATTGAGTAAATATCTGTACTCCTCGCAACATTGTGTGGCTTCCGTTAACTTCACTAGCTTAAAGTGCTCCCTGACTTGCCTTCTGAGAGTTCCCAACTCGGGGCTTCAACCAAAGTGGTGTGGTTTTACGCTTGGTCCTCCTCAGAGGGCACGGAATGAAGTGGCTGTTGGCCTTTTCTAGAATCTTACGAGTTCATAGCACTTTATTATAGCGCCTGCCTAGGCTTGCCAAAAGATTGGTGTGGTTTTAAAAACGTATAGGTAGAGGCTTGCATGATTTTTCTTTTTCCAGCCAATCAAATTTTATTTCTGGGTTGAACTGTTTGTAAAACGTCTTTCAT
The DNA here is from genome assembly GCF_013731165.1 of Rhagoletis pomonella. Classification (NCBI taxonomy): domain Eukaryota; kingdom Metazoa; phylum Arthropoda; class Insecta; order Diptera; family Tephritidae; genus Rhagoletis; species Rhagoletis pomonella. The sequence goes on along the minus strand of NW_023458561.1, from coordinate 51,891,844 downwards.
CAGTCTTATTTCTTAAATTAAATACATACATATTTTTGCTATCCACTCATGAACTGGCATATGACAAATTTAGACTAAAATTTAAATATAGCGTAATTATGTAAATACATACAACTAGGGCTGTGCGATTATTCGATTACTCGAGCAAGTTGGTTAATCAATTATTCGGTTAATCAATTACTCGAGTAATCAAGATTTTGATTACTCAAAACGATGATTAATCGAGTTACTTGAAATATGATTACTCAAAAACAATAATTTTGCTCGTTAAAAGAGTTTGCTTTGGAAAATGCTTATTTTCTTTTTTACATTCTGTATATGAACAAATTTTTTTTTGTTTTAATTTTTGAAAACAGAAACGTTGTGTTCAAAGTATCAATGAGCTTTAACTACTTTATACATATGTAAAGAGTTGAAATGTTGTTTACTCATTTTACTCGAAATGTTGATTAATCATAAAGCAAATTACTCAAGTATTTTTGTTTTTGGTTAATCAAAAATCTTGATTACTCGAGTAACTGAACTTTTGAGTAATCATAATTTCCAATTAATCGAATAATTGAGTTATTTACTTTATGATTAATTAAAATTTTGAGTAATCAATTAATCGCACAGCCCTACATACAACACATACGTATGTGTGTATATCAACCAGCTTAATTCCTATCCAGATTAACTTTTGATATACTCTTAAAGGTGATGTAATTTAAAACACTCGGAGCATTTAAATGGAGTGAGTCACTGAGTTATATTTGCAAAATATACAGCTTCGACCACATAATTAGGGACCATACATTTTTATAATTTTTGACTGTTTATTTTTAATTATTATTTTTTTGTTTTTTTTTAATAAAAATATGGTGTATACCACAAAGAAATCCATGCAACTCATGGTTTCGAAGCGCGTACAAGATTTATAAAAAATTGCCAAATTAAAAAAAAAAGGTCATCAAAATTTTAAATTTTTTATTCAGAATTTGTAGAAAAAATTCTAATATCGACGGCTAAGTGGAAGATTGGCCTACCTTGGCAGCCGGTTTGAAATTGCTCTATCTCGGAAAATGTTTCAATAAAGCCGTATTTCAGAATTTTGTTGAAGAACGCCATTTTTGAGAATTCGCTTCAAAACGCTCTATCTCAACCGCTGCTTCAAAACCGACCTTTATCAACATATTTTCACAATATTTTGAGTTGAGATAGGATTGAACAAAGATTTTGAGAAAAACAGTTTTTCAATCAATTTCTCAGATAGGGCGTTCTCCATCAAAATTTTGACCTATAGGGCGTTTTCGATCCGGCTGCCGAAATAGGTCGAACTCCCACTCAGCCGTCGATACACAGTTCACCTTAACTTTTGAAATCTGTGAAGTGAAACTTCTTTAGCGGCGGCTGGTTGGCTGGGAAATGGAAATGGTGCAACGGAAATGAAAAAGGGTAAGGGGAATATGTAGATGAAGAAAATGATAAACAAATATAAAGAAAAAGATGAGGATGAGGATACCGATAAAAGTATAGGTGAATACAGAGGAAGAAAGATTAAAATTAAGGTAATTATAAGGATTTAGATAGACACACAGAGACTCAATCTGGGAACTATTTTGGGATTTTAGAGATTTTCGTGATTATCGAGACTTATCGATATATTAATCGATATATTTATCGGTTTTGTTATCGATATTTTTATAGATTTTTTTATCGGAACTTATCGATGTAGTAATCGATATTTTTATCGATTTAATTATCGATTACTTATCGATTTTGTTAGGGATTTTTTATCGATTATTTATCGCTATTTTTATGGATTTTCTAGTAAATTTCGCCACCAATATTATTATCGATCTTGCTATCGAAATTTGTATCGAATTTTTCATAGATTTTGTAATCGATATTTTTATTGATATCGATACTTTTATCGCTTTTGTTATCGATATTTTGTTGGATTTTATTATCGATAGAGTATAAAGATAAAAATGAAGATAAAGGAAAACAGTATAAAATACATGTAAGAACGAACACGGATAGAGGTAGGGATCTAGATAGAAAAAAGACCAAAAATATAATCTTAAGCAAAAGGGGATGTATGTACATACATATATATGTATGTATGTACATATGTATGTATATTGGTTATAAGACAAAATAAATATGTATCGTAAGTTTCACTTCTCCAGTGTGGCCCAGGCGCACCTCCTTTTTTATATTGAAACTGTCAAGCAAAATGTGCTGAAAAATCAACTCGAATTCATAGCCGCTTGAAACTTTCATAATATTGTGTGTTTAAGCGACTTATGCATTTCCCGCATAAACAAAGAACAGCGAA
>NW_023458561.1:51867796-51889424 GCF_013731165.1 Rhagoletis pomonella | reverse complement strand
GGTAACCCTAATGGACGTGCAAAATATATGTATCAAATCCTTTTATTTTCCATTCAATTGAAAAAGACATTAAAATTAACCGGATTAAAATTAAATTATTTAATTTTCTACTTCAATCACAAGTAAAATTATACAAAAAAAGAAACTGCATTTTCGCTCACACCAATTTACTTTGTTTAGTACTTCAACGTACGTATGTACATACATAAACACCAGTATATTCGTACACGGCTAGTGAACGCCACAGGTTCGACCCCAATACAATCTCTACGTGTACAAAATATCTCGCTCGAGTGTCAGCGATGTTGTCACTTTTTACGGCAACTGCAATGTTGCTACAGTTTTTATTATAATTCACTTTCTCCACAACCTTTTCCACACACATACATACATACATACACTTATTATATATTTATATAAGTATATATTTTTATTAGCGAAATGCAGTAAATTTCGAACTTAATATAGAATGTCATTGGATTTTCCACCGCTAGCACTGTTTGCACTGCTGCCCGATGGCACTAAACGCCCAACACATAAGCTGCTAAAGCGAATTCGTTGCGATTCCTGGGGTCCATTCAAGCATCAATGCCCTCTCTGGTTACCGTGTATCGTATTAATGTGCATAAGAATATGTGGTAGATAAATTTATATATTTTGTATAGAAATGCATTAAACTTGGATAGCACTCAACGAGTAGTGGTCGCGTTTTGCAGCATCTCCGCTGTGGAGTGAACTTTGTAAACTTTTGACCTCAAAATCCGGTCACACGTTTCAACTAAATAATGCACTCACTCACTCATATGCATTTACATACATATGTATGTATGTAGTTGTGTTTGCATAAGTATGTACATACAAATGGTGGATTTAGTTGCTGGTTTGGCGATGTAAGCAGGAATTCTAATACCAAAGGTTCATTAAAGGGGTATGGGAATGTGGAATATTTCAATGAGAATAAAAATTATACTGAAAATTGCTTGATGCTAGACCCAATTTAACAAGGAACTCGCGTTAATTCGTATCCAAATGAGACCAGTTTTTGAGGTTTCTTACGTTAAGTTTTTAACTAAACCTCTTCCTTAAATTTAGGGGTTTAAATAATATTTTCAATAAGAGGCGCCATTAGCTATTTGCGTCTTTGAAGGGTTTTGATTTTCAATTTATAGCACAATTATCCAAAATTCAATTCAGAGTTTATATGGTTAATATATATCAATATGTTCCAATGTAAGCTGGATGTCCCTGGAGTAATGTACGATTTCTAATAGAATTTTTCAGTTTAATAATTCGCTTTTTTGGAGGTATTTCTCTGCAGAATCTTGGATCTAGGAGGATCTTATGTACTCCTGATCCTACTGGCAATTCTCTACAATTAAATACAGTTTCGTTTCACTCCTGCTCAGATGTCTATCCCATGAAAAGCTTTTAGTGCAGAACCGCACCTCGCTAGTTTATCCTTTTTTCGCTCACTGCTGAATGTGTTCCTGTTAGGGTGATTGGCTTGGCTTTTCCAAACCGGCTTCCACCATTTCTTTTTTTTTTTTTTGAATATCTATAGGCAGTTTTTTTAGAAATCCTGATTTTTCGAATATCCAATTTCCTTAATAAAAATTTTGAGTTTATCGATTTGGGGATGAACAGTACATAATATTTCACCCCATAAATGAATGCTTTCCGCTTAAACGTGTTATGCTTGTTTGACCGGATTGGAGAGATCTTCACTTTTACTCCTCCTCCGAAGAAGTTTTTTCATGACAAAAGTACAGAATCGAAGATTTTCTCGAAATAATCGATTTTAGAGAATCGATTCTAAATTTTCGGAATCGATCGAGATTAGTCTATTTTCCCTATTAAATTCGTTGTTTCTTTAATTTTGTTTGAATTTAACTGCACGCCCATGCATGCAAGAGCTTTTGCCGAAAAACAATTTCCCCGCCCGGCCCATCTCTAGTGGGTAGTACGTGACATTGCAGAGTGTCATTCTATTGGTAAAATTTTAGTTATATTGTCGAAGATCTACACATAAATATGCACATGTGTCGTACATATGTATTGGCCTACTGCACTGACAGAACTATCGACTGAAACCTGGATGGCATTTTAGCCTACAGCAATGGTGAACACATACTAAACTATTGCGCACCAGTAGCAGATAGTAGGAAACTCAAATAAATATTTCAGTAAACATTTATAATTTATTAATTTCCACTTTTCAAATCTTAGGCCAAACCCAAGAAATATTGAGCAATAAAAAAGCGTGACATGGAGTCGGCAAACGTTTTAAAGCGTGCGCTCAGCATCTATAAAATTCTGTCTTACTGAAATAATTGCACTTGCCAGAAAGCCGCGCCGAGTAGGGCGGCGCGGCGCACATTGCAACCGAAATACAAAAATGCGGCCAAAATTCGAAAACAAAGTTTCTATATATTGCTTTCTTTGTCATTGAGTTGGCTAAAGGGATCCTGAAAGAAGCGAAAAGCGTTCATAGTAACGGCCTGTACCCTTGATTAGTTAGGTTAGGTTATCTCGGCAGCTCTCAAACCTCAGGAAGAGGGCACACTTAGGCCCTTTGTGATGCCATATTAGAGACTCCACATTCCCCTCCTCTTATCTTAGATATGGAACTATTTCGTAGCTCTGATGAAGCGCACAAAGTTATAGATACTGGCTGAATCCAGTTCAGCCAGCCATAAGTTCAAAAGAAAAATGGAGGAACGAGCACCAGGTATTGCCCGGTGAGAACTCCAATAACATGTAGGATCAGCGGTCGCTCCAAGCGGAGGAGAGCGCGATATCTAAGCTTGTCCGGCTTAGGCCAGATATGCCCTGCTATCCTGCAAGTAGGCTCCGCAGACCATCTTATACTATTTGCCGTTCTATAAAGTTATTCTCCAGTCAGAGTTTGCAAGAAGATAGCTGAATGCCCGCATTACGAGCTGTACTGATTGTTACTGCCTTCAGACTAATTAGAGAATCGATAAGCCATCAAGTAGCTTCGTTTATTGACGTTAATACAGCTTGAAAAACGCTACAGAGATCTGCCGGACGAAAACTAAGGCTACGTGAGAGTTCATGCGAGTATACCGCACTTCCTACATTCAGATCCAACTATCTAAGTTCCTCTGAAAAAGTCAGTGCGATGCCCGTTAAGGAAGGAAGCTGTAGCCGGACAGTTTTCGTTTTCTTTGAAAAGAGAACCATGACCGTTTTTTGCCGGATTGACACTAAGGTCGGATTATGTCCCATGCACAACATTATTGCAGATTCAAAGCAAAAAGTTATAAAAAAAAAAACTAACAAAAAAATTACTAACAATTTAACTATTTTTTATATATATAGGGAAAACTTGGCCCTCTTCCACTGGAATATTAACTTCACTTGTATGTAAAAATTTCGCGCTCTTTAATAAGATTTCTTACAAAACTGCATACCCAAGTTTTCTAAAAAATCTGAATAAGCTCGAAATTTTTGCAAAAGTTGATTTCATTTTTTTTTTTCAATATCGCAAAAACTTTAAAACTTGGATTTATTGGGTCTTTGCTAAAAATTAAATACATTTTTATAAAAAAAAAATAACTAAATTTAGATAACAAAGTGATAAATGGCTACAACTTTTCAATATATGTTGCGCTTATAATTATAACGGGAGTGTATTTTTAATTTTAATAACTAAAAAATTTTAAACTATAGCTATATGCTAGCTTAGAATGAAAAGTTGCTAAGTCCCATTTTAAAAATTTTAAAGGAGAGGAAAAAAACTTCTTATGACCATTTTCTTCATTTTGCCTGTTTAAAGCAAAGCAAAATTCCATACGAATCAGAGGGCATCGATCTGTATTAAAAGATTTCGTACTATTCACTTTCAAACTTTTCGTATTTTGAATTTTGCAATTCTGACAGCGAGTTCGTAATTAGCGAACCTGAAAACCCCCTAGTACGAAATTGTGAATCGTTTCTTCAAAGCTTCGAAATCGGTTCGCATTTTTATATTTCGGTCGCACTGTCGGGCGCCGAGGCGGAAAAAAAGCTTTGAAATGGCTGATTGGCTATTTTGATAGGAAATATGTAAAACCCTTGAACAGAGCCAACATCAAGCTGCTTATTGGTTACCTAGCCAGCCATTATCACCTGCGCTCTCACATAAATTCAGAGTCGGATTGCCGTAAACGAGGAGACGTCAGAGCAAATTATTTGTGATTGTCCAGCATTAGCCAGACTAAGACTGCAATACTTCAGTTCCTCCACATTCGGTCCTCTTAAGGTTATAAATTCGTCTACCAAGAAACTTTTATCATTTATAAGGGAGGCTAATAACATCTTGGCCAGTTTCCCCCCTTATAAGAAAAATATTTGACAGATCTTAAAAATATTAAATTTGTCTTCTTCTCAGGAGTTGAGTAATAAAGGGTTAAACTTTAAAATGGCAGCCGTAAATCGCGCTCATACTTTTTACCGGATGTTATACTTAGTGGATATATGTACACAAAATCGTAAACATAAGCACATGTTGATGTTTGCACGTATACGTACTCGCATTTTAGCCGCTAGCCTATTCTCCGTTCAGAAACTTTCCTGACCACATCCATGAGGATGTGTGATCAATAATGGTAAAGTGGTGTTCATATACATAAATATGTATGTATGTACAGCGACAAACAAAAGTATTGGCACAGTGAATTTTTTTAAATATAGTTCATTTTACACCAAAAAACATAAAAATAAAATCTCAAAACTTTATGCAAAATTCAGGAAAATTCAATAAATTTGCAACTTTTTATTCAGATTTTTTAGAAAAATTGTAAATATGAAGTTTTATAGCTCATTTAAATTTAGTATAACAAAGTGCAAGTTTGAAGTCGCTAGCAAATCGCGTGGATTTAGTGTGCAAATTTCATGAATTTTCCTGAGTTTTGCACAAAGTTTAGAGATTTTATTATTATGTTTTCTGGTGTAAAATGAACAATATTTTTATAAAAAATTATCGAAAATAAGTTAGAATAAAAAACTTTGCATATATTGCGGAAAAATCACTGTTCCAATACTTCTGTTCGGCACCGTATGTGCATAAGTGTATGAGCATTTATGAGGAGCCTTCAAATGAGCATACGAAATGAACGCTAATGTGTATTTATTGAATTTCTTGCTATTTTCGGGGTCACTCAATGCTCCAAAAGCATTTAGTTGCTCAAATATACATGTACATACGTACACATACACATAAATGATAAAAAAATTTAAATTTCCTGAATCAAATCGACTGCTCAAAAAGAGTCGTATGTACATATGTCAGTACCGCATGCCTTTAGGAAATGCAAGCATTCCGCCATGCAAGAGGGATAGCAAAGCTATTGAAGTATGTGTTTGTATAAGTGTGCAGCTAGCATAACAATTGATTTATAATTTTATTGAGCATAAAGTCTGAGCAAGTGAGCATATTAATTTTGTACATACATATGTTCGTATGAACCTACAGCCTGCGACAAAAGTACACATTTTTAAACAGTTTCGACTAGAACAGTTTGGTAGAAATTCCCGGCTTTTTAAATTTTTAATTTTTTTTTGCAGTTGAAAAACAAAACCTGTTGGGCTTACAGAGGGAAAAGTAAAGATCATAAATATAAAATTTCACACAATGTACTAGGGTGGTCCAAAAATGCATTTGAAAATGGTACATAATTTATTTTTAAGTATTCCTAATAAAAGAGAAAGTAAAAAACTAAATCTCATCGAAATCGGACGAAATTGAATGTAATAACGTACATGGATTTTACTGCGTTATCGAAAAGGTAATACTATTGTCTATGGACGATAAGAAATAGTGTCCATGGATGTTATTTCCGCTGCGCTATATTACACGTCACCATACAGCTTGCATGATTTTTAACATTTCTGACATTAACTCACTTTTCAATTGTGTATTGTGTGTGTCAACGACAATATTTCCACAATACTTCTGATATTATTTCACTTTTGGCCTCTACATTAATGTCATTGACATTTTTGTTAGCCAATCAGCTACACTTTTATAAAAAAAATAATAATAATAATGAACATAAAATAAACTGGAGAAAACTAGTCAAAACTGATCAAAATGTTGCGGTGCTATCGTTTTGTCGCAGACTGCTAATATATACATCCGTACTAGCTCCAATCGACTATAAGCACACGTTCGGTTCACTGCAAAAATATAATCATCTACATGGCTCCAGGACTTTACCACCAAGCGCTAAGTCAACATGTTGTATTGGCAACTTGCCGCCAATTAAGTGTACAGTCATATTTGTAAATAAATATGTGCAAATGGTATAAAATGGTTGGCGCGAGCAACGCTGCATATTGCATTTTTTTATTTACATAATTTTAATTTGCTTCGGTTGTGGCGTCATCCGCCTGGATGAATTTTCATATTTAGTTAGTTTATAGTCGAAAATAAAATTGTCCGTTATATACATTGATGTATAGTATATGAATATTTATAGAAAAAATATTAAATTAGTTGCTTTCAGCGGGAGTTATTTCGCGTGTAATTAATATTCGGACGAATAGTTTATTTTCGGGCATTTTTTATGAATGTTCTTTTTAAGCATTTTACTAGTTACTTTGTTGCAGAACAGTCTTAGTACTGTCGGCAGGTTTCTGACTGTCAAAAATGTTTATTTACGCTGCATACAGTAGAGGAACGAAACTCTTATTGAAATTGTACAAAAGTATATTGTCAGCTCAATCGAAAAATTTCATCAAAATTTAAAAATTTTTACTCAGATTTTAAAAAAATGTTTCTGGTACGCAGTTTTATAGCCCATTAAATTTTACTATAACAGTGTACAAATTTGAAATTTTTATGAAATCGCGTTGATTTTTAATAATTTTTTTGTTAATGCTCAAGGCATTGTTCTCCATACAAGGTAGAACGATTTTTTTATATGGAAAAGAAAACACGAAGAGCGGTTGGCAAAAAAAAAATTATTAAAAATCAACACGATTCTTAGCCACTTCAAATTTGTACATTGTTATTGTAAAACTGCATACCAGAAATTTTATTTTAAAAGTCTCAGTAAAAAGTTTAAAGTTTTGATTAAAATTTGTTAAATTTTCCATAATTTTGTATACCGTTTGAAAGATTGATTTATATAATTCTGCTTACAGCATGAACCATATTTTTGTACAAAAATAACAAAAAAGTATAGCTTGCAAAATATTGCGAATATTAAAAAACAAAAACATCAAGGGTGTACGCAGATATAATGGAGCGAGTGTATGTATGTATTACTACCTATATTCTTGTCACAATGACAATCTTACTCAATAGCCCAGAGCTCAACAAATCTTCAAGTAGATTAAGCAACAAAATTCATAACTAGGGATAAATCACGTCGGTGTTTATAACAACATTTACGACTTAATTTAATCTTTTGTTTTCAATGTTTGATGAGGCCTTTAATGGCTTTAAGTCCTCATATTTAATGCAAAGAATTCGCAGGTATGTTTTGATTTTGATTTTTTTCTTTTTTTTTTTATAAATAAAACGAGACTGCAAATAATGACTTCACAGCAGAACAGCCAGCCAGCCAGCCAGCCACAAGTCAGTTGCATTGCTGATTTGTAGTTCAATGACCGACAACCAACGAAATGAAAGCCAAATCGAAATGCAGCCCCAAACAAATATAAGGATAACGTGAATTATAGTATGCATCGCCTCTATGAAAATGCATACATACATATGTATGTAAGTATACATATGTAAGTACATATATATTTCGGCTATAAGCACATATGTCTGCTTGTATGCATTAAATACCATACATTTACTAACTAAAAGAATGTAACAACTCAAAAAACGTTTTTTTTTTTTTATTTCATTGATTTTTTAATATTTATGGATATTATACATTTACAGCGGCGGAAAAACAAATAGGGATATTTTAACAAATTTTAGATAACATGTCTTTTTTATTTATTGTTTATTATTTTTTTTTTGAAAGTATAGTTTACTGTCTAACAGAACCCGTATAAGTCCGAATTTCAAAATTTTTACAAAAATTTGGTTTTTTATTAGAAAGAAATAATACACCTTAAATAAACAAAAGGAACAAGTGACTAAAAAATTATACACTTTTAAGACAAGCTTTTATGAGTGTTTAATAAAAAGAAATCTACCCTCCCACTACCTAACGGCTAAGTTTTTTTCGAAGTTATTTTTTTCCATTTAAGTAATAATTTATTTATTACTAACAAACATTCCGTATATGAACCATATCGGACCAGAAATATGGTTTTTCCAAATATGCGCCACCTAGCGTTGACATCGTGCTCTGAGCTAAGTTTGAAGTTTCAAGATTCTAGCTCATCGGGAAGTTGGTTAAAAATTTAATGTATGATTTCATTACAAACTGATGAATTTAATAAAAGCTTGTAAAATAGCCAAGACTTGGTAAAATGTCGCATTTCAATTTATTTTCCAGGACTTTCTTCTTTAGACTTTATTAAAACTGACACATTATAAGCTGCAGTTATTCTAATAATTAGGTTCAAATATGTTGAAAAAAGAATACGTATTACAGGAAATACCTGATTCAAAGTTTTCTGAAATCAAATGGACTGATGTCACACTAAAAAGAACTAGTTTCCGACTATACTAAGTATTTACTCCAAGGTAGAATGAGTAAGTTTTAACGAGAAAGCAGCCTGCGTTAAAGCTCACAATATACAAAAACAAAAACTATTAGTACATACATCGTAAAGAGGATAAGTAAGCATAAGCAAAGCAAAGAAACCCGATAGTAAAATTTGTTAAAAGGACACTCAGGTCAGGATGCAGGTCAGATTATGCTAGCCTTACAGTTGTATATTTACATTTTGCTTTTATGTTTGTTTTTCAGAGACGCAAATGAAAATAAATGAGAAAACCTATAAGCAAGGCGTGAAATTTACCGTAAACAAAGTTATTAACGGTGCAGTTTTTATTATGTTTTTATGTTTTTTTTTTTGGTTGATTACATGTTAAGAGCGACGAGATAGTATGAGTATAGCATACTCGTAAGCGTACACACACTTATATTTATAGCATTTTCAGTTTAAGTGAAACTTTCTACAAATTAAATGAAACCATTTTCAAACAAAGCGAAACCATTTTCTAATTAATTGAAACCTTTTTCAGGTCAAGCGAAACTATTAAATTAAATTACAAATTAAATAAAACTTCCTTTTAAGAATGTTACATTCAATTTGAAAAAAGTTTCATTTAATTTGAATAAAGTTTCATTGAATCTGAAAAAGGTTTCATTTAATTTCAAAATGGTTTCGCTTAACCTGAGAAAGGTTTCATTTAATTTGTAAAAGGTTTCACTTAATTTTAAAATGGTTTCATTTAAACTGAAAATGCTATGTTTGTATTCCATAACATAGGGGGAACACTTGCACATACAAAAATCGATACAAATTTTTAATTTATACTTTTTGCACATTTTTAATTTAATCAAGAAATAATTGCCTCTTTTAGCCCAAAACGTGTTAAAAATATAATGCATGCAGTGTTTTTGTTTTTGTTTTCCTTTCTCAATTTATGAGAAGTCAAAGGCAATGCAAATCAAGTGATATAAACACCTGCAAATGGCTATTTTCAAATCACACATTCAGACTAAATTAAGATGTAATATAAGCTCTAATTTTTTTTTTTAAAGACTGCCAGTAGTCACGGTTGACGTTTTGGCCAAAACGTACCATTTTTGGTAAATTTTTTCTGGTTTGGTACAGTGGTACATGACCTTCAGATTTGGTGCATTTTTTAAATCTGGTAAAATAAGATAACTTGCATCATATATGTACATTAGAGTGGTTCAAAAACTAAAAAAAAATCCGAGATAGGCTTTGGGGCACCTTCCAAAATTTGACCTTTTGCCGAAACAGGTGCTGGTACAAAACTTTACTTTTCTAAATATAAATTTAGAGGATGCTCCTCGTGCTCATATTTTACTATAGAATTATTTGTACATATATTAATCAAACAATTGTTTAAGCAACCTAAGAACATTTAAAATTTAAATTACTTAAAAAAATATCTCAAGCTTCAGTTGTTATGGCAACAGTAGCTTTTTATAAAAATCATCAATATTTCAGCCACTTTCACAGCGATCCAGTGGCGCATTTCAAGGCCATTGAGCACCCTGTATTGGTTACAGTAGAAAATTAAAAGTTTGCCTAGAGTAAAAATCTACGGGGTGCCCCGTTTTCTATTATGCTATTTCCCCATTAATTTTTCGTTTACAAAATTTTGTGTTTTGTACATACAATGTACTCCTTTTTCTATTGAAAATTGGAAGGGTCTAACGTCATTTTTTACATATAGTTTGTTCGCTATTTTTGCTTAGATTTAATCGTAGAATTTGAATTTGCTATAGACTTTCTTCGAACATTTTGCTCCGAACATACCTACAACATGAATATCAATCAGGTAAATCTACTGGTTTTACAATACTAAACTCGCCACTAAAGTCGCTTTAACTAAAAGAAGACTTAACCTCACCGGGAATTTTGGAGGTTATGTTACTCAAATATCTCACTACTGAGATAGTGCCGACCTCGATGGTAGCCAGAATTAGGTTCTCATTCCTTTTACCTTTGCATTCTGAGTTTCGAATGAGTAAAACTTAAATGTTATTTGTTAAATTTTTTTAACTTAATTTTCAATCTTACTGCAATTTTACTATTTATTACCATCATTTCAACTGTATTTTCCAACTTAATTATCTCTCAACCCAATCCGTGCCACGCAATTAATCTTCGCATTTCTCAAACAATCACAGATATTATCTGTTCAAATATGGAAACGCCATCATGTTGACTTATGAGAGGTTCGCTTTAGCGAGCATGTGTTCCCCTTATCATAAGTATAACACATTCAATCGTACAGACTTATATCGGTATGTACGTAAAATTGTATAACTACTAAGTTTGAGCAAAGCTAATACGATCATATGAGGATGCATTCAAATAAATAACCATAACATAACATAATAATTACGTAGTTGAGAGCGCTTCAGTGTACCTAGTTATGCAGACAAAATGGGTACTTCGTTTCGCGCTTGGAAAAGCGAACTCTTCTGTCATTTGACATTTTGCCAATATGCATTTTACCTGAACTGGTATTTGTTTATGTAGTGAAAGGTTTGTCATTTTACGACAAGAAACATTTCGTGCCCTAAAAAAAATTATAAGATTCCCAAAATGGTGAATCTTGGACTAATTTTTGTGTACTTCTTTTTGGAAACCTTGATTTTTCGAATACCGAGTAAACCGCATCTGTATACGGTTTTTGTGGATAAAGTGCATTGCGAATGAAAAAAATAAATAAATAAAATTTAACATGTTAGGCATACGCCATATAGGAGTATGTACGTGTACACTGAGAGAAAATTTAACCAAAAATTGGTTAATATTACCAAAATCAAACTTGAAAAGTAATCAACGTGACTTTTGGTTAATATTAACAATGCCATGATTGATATTTTCAACAATGATTTGATAATATTAACCACAATTTTGTTTAACCAAACTTTTGGTTGGCGATTTTTTCGTTTGAGTAAGTTTAAGTTCTGCACTTCACAGATGCTTTTTCATAATTCGGTGATACAAAACAAAGATTTTTATTATCATTCTAACATGTTGACTCTGACGGGATTAGCAAATAACAGCAAGCATCTCTACACACTCAGCTACAGCCGCTTTATAAATGTGTCTTCAAATGTTCAAGCTGAATCAATTTTCTTCGTCGTTTGATTTGGTTCTGCACTTCACAGAGGCTTTTTCGTAATTAAGAAAAACCGAATACCGAAAAAAATAAAAATTGTGTATCGCGTTGACGGCACTCGTACTGCTGGAAACAATTAACAGCAAGCACCTCTGCACGTTCAGCCTCTGCCATACTTACGAATTTGTTCTCAAATGTTAAACTTGAATCACATTTCTTACAATTATTGACCATGAAAAAATCAAACCATAACTTGGTTGAATTAACCATTTTGGCTTTTGGCTCAGTGTATGGCCAAGTACAATACGGCGTATGAGTATCATTATTTCCTGCTCCTATAAAAATTTATTGCACATTTTCATTTGACCATTCAAAATTTGTTTATTTATCAATAGCTTCTCATCGTTAGTAGCTTCCTTGGCAAAAGGACAGGTTTTAATACAAATGAGAAAAAATTATAAAAGGTTTGCTATTTTTTTAATTTCTTCCTTGTATTTTTAAAGTTTGATTTTTTCATGAAAGGGAAAATATCTTGCGAAAATTACCTGATCTGAAAAAACGGCATACAGGTTCATAATCTGCGACCCAGTATAAAGTTTTCGTGTTTCGGCGGATTTCTTTTTTTTTTTTTGTCAAACCAAAGCGCGAGATTTATCATGGAGTGGTATTAAATAGGGAATTTCGCGAAACAAAAATATTCAACACAGTGCCTGAGGAGGCTAACCACAATGTGTGTATCAAATTTGGTCGAGATCGGTCAAGTAGTTTTTGAGATACGCATATATGAAATAAGTGGGCGGTGTCACGCCTATTTTTCTAAAATTTTATGAAAAACTAATTTTGTACTAATGAGCTGTGGTATATGTATATCAAATTTTAGTAAATATTGATGAATTCCTTAGTCACCTTGCTAAAAAAAAAATCTGGAAGTCCGGAACATACACACATATAAGTTCAAGGCAGTATTTTCGCTTACATTAAGGTATCAATTTATTGTAAAATAAATATTCTTTTGGGTATGTACTACATGTGTATTTGGCAACTTCCATAGAAATTTTTGAAATTAGCGATGGTTAGAGTAATTGGATCTAAACCAAATTAGTATGGCACAACCTCTGAGTTACCTCCTTTCCTTAAAAACAAAAAAAAAGAATTATTGAAATCGGTCAACGTGGTCCAAAGTTATGCGGTATATAACAAAAAATAAATAAAAAATATTCCGACGAATTGATAACCTTCTACCTTTTATAACTCACTTTGATGTTTAGAAAAAAATTTTCTTACTTATTGGTTATTATATTTTCATGGCCTTGTCTTTACAGCTAATATTATTCCAATTCTCACTCCACTAAAAGCGTAAATTTCATGTAAAATAAACATTAGCAAACGGAATGACCTTCAAAATATCTGATTATAAACATAAAATCGAACCTAATGGAACTGGAAATATGTTTGCAAATGCATATGTATGCATATTTTATGTGAAATTTATGATTAAACGTTTAATTTTGTTTATTTTCATGATTTATTTAGTTCCAAGCTCGAGTGTATAATTTCACATTAAAAATGATAATACGTAAATTTCAAGTATACACGCACGCACAAGATACATATATATAAATATGTACGTACATACATATATGTATGCATATATGTAAATTTGGCATTGGAACATTTTTTGTTTTCCTTCTGAATGAAAATATTCTCGATTCTGATAAAATATTTTCTAAGCAACACGCTGCTGAATACTTACTTACATACGAATATTTATATAATGCGATAGAGCGTAGGAATTGAAATTTAAATTGAAGCTATGAACACCCAAAACTTGCTATTATTTAATAAGCAAATTCACTTTAAGAAATCACCAATGCCATATCAAATGGTCGAAATAGTGAATTCATTGAAGGCCAAGTAAGCAAGTTCTGAAAACACTTTGATCCTAGTAGAAACGAAACTATTATCTAGACTTCTCCACGGTCAGCCATTGTTAGACATTACGATAAAGCATACCAAGTAGTTTGGGGAACCTATGGTCATTATTTTAATATAATATTATAATATTCTCTGAAACGCCGACTACTTTTCCTGCAGGATAACATTGTACAGTGATATTTGGGTTGAACTGTGGTACCCCGAGATGTGTAAATCCACCGCTTGTACCTTTTACCCGAAGGAGGGCATTCTGGCAAGTAAGGGAGTGGTTGTGCCTTTTCACTTTTCTTCAGAGTCGAAGCTCGATTATCAATGATAGCGTAGCTCTTGCTTCATTTTCTCAGAAGGACCATGTTGAAATTTCTGGAAAGGTTGGTTGTGTTACGCATTCTTTAGTGAGCTGATGGAGTCGGCACTGGGCAGTATTTCCAAATGGGCAAAAAAAATGAAGCAAGGAGTTAACCCTTGTTAAAACAAACTTGTCTTGTTCATAAGAAAAACAAAAATTAGCCCTGAAACAGTATCCTTATAGTAACATCACTAATTTGCAGGATCATTTTCCCGAAATTTTTATCCCGTAAAATTTGTTAAAAAAAATCGTTAAATTTTAGTATAACAACGTGCAATCTTAAGTCGGCATTAATTTTTGGCAATTTTTTTGTTTACGGTGTTACGCAATTTTCTCATACAATGTAAATATGGTCGACCATTTTTTTGAAAAATATGAAAATGAGTAGCACTTTCCACTCGCACTTTATTATACTCAATTTTAGTGAGTTACGAAACTGCAAACTAAATTTTTTTCTAAAGATTGTAATTAAAAAGTTTGAAGAATAAATTTTAATTTTTTTCTTGCACAAAGTTGGAAATTTGGTATTGTATGGTTTTTGTTAGGAAAAGAGCTTTACTTTCATCAAATAAATAATAAACATTAAATAAGCTAAGGAAAAGTAGCCAAAACTTACTAAAATGTCGAGTCTTAATTTTTATTTTGGTCACTGTATATATTTCTCGATTCGAATCACAGGCATTCAGATTAGAAAATAATAACTGTTTATGGAGGAAATTACGATCATATATATACCAAAATCACTTAAAACTCATTCATAGGCATGTCATTTTAATGAGCTGTTAAAGCGCCGAAACTAGAGTCCGACCAATTAATCGGCCGATGCCGAGGCTAGTATCGTGCAAAAGAATCGGCATCGGCCATGTTTGGCCGATTCTTGAATGAGGTAATGTTATTTAGTTATTTGATGATGATGATACGGGACAAATACAGGACATTAAAAGAAATACAGAACATTTGGCGTCCCATATTAAATAAATAAATTACCAGGGCAATGGGTCAAAAAAGAGGACTTTCCCGTATAATACAGGACGGATGGTCACCGTATACATACTACAAGGTTGATTTTTCTTCAGGACATTTGTTCAAATAAAATTGAAGTAAAACAGTATTCTATATTTGCGTTCCAGTCTTAACATATCGGAAAATTGCAGTTTAATATTTCAAAATTTGTCTTTTCTATCGAATATTACATTATTTAATACTCTGCAGAACTGCATAGTGAAAAGGTAAAATTATAAGCGCTGCAATTTAAATACACCAAGCTTTTAATCTGCATTCAGGAACTGTGCGTATTTCCTACCTTTGCTTATGAAAAATAATCCCAAACATTTTTGGGCAACATCATAAGTACAACTAGCCTATTGTCATAGGTGAATGAAAAAAAAAAATGTCAAACAAAGCTTTTAACAAGTAAAATAGTGAAAAAATAAATGGCCGGTAAGGCAGCCAAAAAATGAAAATAAATTTTTTTCCAAACTGTACTTACAGCGCTTGAAATCCACAGCCAAGCTCCTTGAGGGCATACTCACGCTTACGCAAAATAAAATTAAATGAACCTAGCCAAACTATAGAGTAGCCATTTGTTTAGAGATTAGAGCCAGTAAAAAGTAGCTACCGTAAAAAAGTTACCCTCGCCGCAGCATTGTTGTTGACTATTAGCTGAGGTCGTCGCATTAACTGCGTTGTTGGTCTAACACTGAAACATTTGTTGATTGCCCTGCGGCGACAGAGGCAGAGTGTCGCTTCCATGTATGTGTGCGTTAAGCCCACCTGACCGTTATAATATAAGCCAAAGTTCCATTTTGGTGCCACTAAATGGCACCCCTGATAATTCGTTTCGAGTACGCAGTTATTATTTTTAGCTCTTGCTTTAACATTAGCGTCTACATTTATTTAACTTTCAGTTTTATCGTGGCGAATGTATGTATGTATGTAGCTACGTACATTAGACCATATCACCTTAAAAGCAAACAAAAAAAGTTCGCCGTACACCTCTCATGTCCTTAGAAACCGCCCTTCACTCATAAATATTTTGTGGTAGGAGCCTTCCTTGATAACGAGGTGACTTTTAATAATGTCCTGTCGGTGATAATCGTGAATAGGGGCATCCCGCAGGGAGGTATCCTCTCACCCTTACTCTGGGCCGTACTGCTGAACGATCTACTAGAGGAGCTGTCGGGTAATTGTCTAAGAAAACGATGTTGGACACGCTTTATGAACTGACCAACCAGCATCTTAATATGGCCAAAAGTGGCCTCGCCGTCAACTCCGGTAAGGCAGAACTGGTCTTATTCACTAGAAAATATAAATTTCCTGACGCTGTTCCCTCAGTTGAAGGTCAAAGCTTACAACTGTCTGACAAGGTCAAGTACTTGGGCTTGATCCTTGACAAGAAGTTGTCGTGGAGGCCAAACTTCGAAAAAGGACATGGAAGGGATTAGTGGCCATTGGAAAGAGATGGAATATTTCACCCAAAGTTGTCTATTGGCTCTACGAGACCGTAGCCAAGTTTATTAGGTTTTATGGCGCCCTAGTTTGGTGTAACTCACTTGAAAAGGCTATACTAGTTAAGCAGCTGGAGGACGTAAAACGAGCTGCGTTAGTGGGGTACTGAGGATAACTCGCACTTTGGCACTTACCGTAATGCTGAACGCAGTGTATGTCTGAAGTTCTAGGGGCCTTCGATTTCATCCCTGATCGCACGGATATCCCTGTTGCTATTCACAGATTACTGGGTCACCGAAATGGCTCCTAGCAGCTTCTTCTCAGCCTACCTTCGCCCAAGGGTGGTTTGAGCCTGGCGTCCAGAGGTTTGCATCAGAATTAAGTTCAGGCTTACGGACTGCTGCAGTGTATTTCAGGCGAAAGTGGCTGCCATATAGGAGGCGGTGGAGTCACTGCTCAGGTATGCGATGACAGTCAGGGAGGTGAGCATTTATTCTGGGTTTCAGTACTAAACCGAGATCTTGAGGTCAGTGAACTTTGGAAAAAAATCACTGCTCGAGACAAAAACATCAATGTATCCCACTGTAAATGCCGAGGATATAACTTTCGGTCAAAAAACAAAAATATTTTTCCAAGTCGCCTTGCCAAAATACTTTGAATGTGTACGCCGACCTTTTTTTCTGGTACGGTCTAATGTGCATAGGTGGACATATCTGAATTACAACGAATTATATTTACGCTTCTGGTCTGGGTTTCAGTTATGTAATAATTTTTTTTTTTGTATATGAGTAGACTTTAAAACCGCCCAGGTTTGTATTTTTGGCTGCAATTTTTTGTATGCAAATTAATCTGTTTGCTTTACCAATATTCACTGGTTCTTTGGCAATCACAAGTGCTTGCTTGTACGAATGTTGGTTAATGCCGCGCATAGGCGCCATAATTTATTTCGCTTTACTGTAATGCCACTACAACCATTGAAATCTCTTAATTATGATTTAAGTGACCTTAGCTTGCAACAAAGACCTTAAATTTACTTGAAATAAATCAAAATATTTTTGAAATTTCCAGCGACGCTCTGGCCGAAGGAGCTTGTTTGTGGTACGCTGACAGAAAACAAAATTAATTACTTTTTATGTTGGGCAAGCAAATTTTTAGTATGTTTAATTGTAAGCGTTTTTTCATGCTAGAGTTTGTCTTTTGTTATATGGCAATTGAGTAGGGTATATGCAAAAACTTCATAAGTTTCATAAAGCAAATTTTAATGTACATGCAGCAGTGCATAGTGTACATTTAGGCGCTTGGTGCTAGTAGTCGCGCCTGAAAAATTCATGAAAAATATCAAAATACTTCAAAGCTGTACAGTAAAACGCTTGGATGGTGAAAGCTTCATAAAAAAATATCAGCTCAAAGGCGAGGGGTACATTAGGAAAAGTCTATCATGATATAAAAAACTGAGTGTGATCCCCACACAAGGAAAAAGTAAAACCTTATAGAGAAAAATCCAGAGAGGAAGAAGTCTGCAGAATACATTCTTAAAAAGTTTATCTTTATTTTTTCTTTCAGGAGCTTTATTATTATTCAGCTTTTTTATAATAAACTGCTAAGCTTGCTTATGATAATTTGAAAAATTATCTTAGGCTTAATGCAAATCTCAATCTCAGTCTCAATTCTTTAGATTATCTTTATTTTTATATTTATGAAAATTTTTAGTATATTTTTAAGACTTATGATGATATAGAACCAATGATGAAAAGAACGTTGAGCACATATCTTCAGCCGTTTGATGTCAGGCATCTCAACTTCCACTAGGCTTGCTTGTCAAGAGAACCAACCTAATATTGATGCACAAAATCAAGGAATACGAACCAGAGAACCGAGTCTAATGGAATTGAAACTAGATTCCTAAAGTCTCGAAAAATGATTTGAGACGAACCGAAACTCGATTCCAAAAGAACGGAGAACCAGACCCAAAAACGGGTTGCGGGTGAACCCAAACTAGTTTCCAAAATAAGTGCAAAGAGCTAAAAAAAAACACACTTCAAAAGATTCGGCACCAAAGATGACATGGCACTATGGACAACATAAATAAAAAAATGTATTTGCTAAATTAGAATACTTACGTATCAGAATATCGTTGAATTATTTTAATATCTACTTATTGCAAAATTTTATACAGACAAGACTAAAAAGTGGAAAATAAATAAAATAAAAAATTTTTTAATACATATACCAGGCTTTTAAAAAGATTTTTTATTTTATTTTATTTTATTTTATTTTATTTTTTCTTTGAATTTAATTTATTTTTTAAATTATTATTAATTTATTCAATTTTCTTCCTCATTTCTGACGCTTTCAAAACCACGTCAGCGTTAAAAAAGCAGCGCCAACATTACTTTGTTTTAATTGAAACCTTAACGTGGAAAATGCATACTAAATTAAATTTCATGTATTTTATTTTTATAACATTTTTGTCACACAAATATCAACTAAGGAATGGGGATATACAGTTCATCTAAAGTAGTGTTTGCATTGGTCAACTTTAAACCTCGTAAATATACTTGATTTTGTATGGAAAATCGAGGTTTACGCGGATGCGAAGCATTTACGCGTTTCCGTGAATACCCATAATATACTTATTTATTTTCTTAAGTTAGCTTTATAATGAAAATATTAAAAAAATCAAGTTTCTTAAAAATATTTTAATACTATTGTTTAGCTTATTTTTATAGTGCCTATTATTGTTATCTTTTTTTAGAATCGAAACCAACCTAAATTCCCGGTTCTGCTTAGAACTGTACTCGACAGAAACGTTTCTGTATTTTTTTAATATATATACTTTAGGACGGGTCAACTTTTTATTTATTTATTTTTTTTTTTTACTATGCGCCTATAGCATAGAGGGATTCTTCGTGTAATTCTAAGCAAATTTGCCGAAGAAATCATGGGTCTAAAATCAATTTGGAGTTTGACGAATCTGTAAATTTTCAATGTTGCGGCCCCTGGCGGAAGTTTTAAGACAAATATGAGTGCTGAAATGCATTCCTTATACCAAAAAATCTCTTACAGCATGTTTGTATACAAAATTTAAGTCATTCTTTACGACACTAAGCCAAAACTCTAAACTGATTGTTGATCCAAATTTGTTTAGACTTACACGCAGAATCCTTCAGTGCTATACGCACATAGTGGAAAAAGACTCCCATACAAATTGAGCCGCTCTAATATATATTCATACATCTCAAATGTGGACAACGAAGTCAGAAGTGCTGATGAACGCAATGGAAGGACCAACTTCAGAAGGACATGGCAGAACTAAGCATGAATAACTGGCCTTACTTTCCAAAAGGCAGAAACAAATGACAAAGTATTTTATGAATCGATCGAAAGTAAAAACGAGTTTTTTGTCAAATTATAAGCAAAAATTTAATAAACTCCAATTATATCTCACCTTGTTTAGCAATTATTTATAAACATCTCAGTGGTTAAAAGTAATACAGTAAAATAAGGTTTGATGAGAAGTTAATTATCTAAATAAAATTCTAGGCTTCTAGTAATAACAGTTATTTTATATTAACTTTTAGAACAAATTAACTCTCTCTTTGTTTTTAGTTAAGGGGTGACTATTTTGCTCACCACCACTATTTAATAAATACACAACACACCCAATACTAAGTATTTTTATTTAAGAATAATACTTTTCTTCAAAACTAATTTACTCCAAGTCTATATATACGTAAAGCATAGAAAACAAACTAAATAATTAACATTTGAGTCCACAGGCTGCTCACTTCCTCTGTTAATTCACGAATATGAAATTTATTTTAACAACTGTTTGTTTAGTTTACCTAAGAACAAGCGTTAAAAAAAAATTAAATGCCATAAACGTCAACAACGAAATTATAGCCACGCCACCATTGGCTAGTGAAATGTAACTCCACATGATCAAAGCCAGGACCACCATTAGTCAGGGTCGCATAGCCACCATTGCCATTTGTATATTGATCCTTAACCATCATATAAGTAATTTTAGCCGGCCTTGGTACACCCTAAAATAAAGCCGAAGGTGAAATAAAAACAAAAAAAAAATTAGTTTCACAACACTCTGCAACAAAACACGTCTTTTTAATTAGCACACCTTCTGTTCGTAGATAAAGTCACCCCTTTTCTTTTGCATTATAGCCGATTTAGCAAAGGCGACTTTGCGTATCAAATGTTGATCGCCTGGTATACGCGTACCCAATATGAGGTCATGACTTAATGTAGAATTAGCAGCTACAACGGCGAATAATGCAATAAACGCTATAAAAGCAAAAAACAATTTCATTTTCTTGCTCTAAGAGTTTTTGTTTTTGTTTTTGATGTTCTGCGATTTTTACTTAAATATCCTCGTACTGCACGTTGATTCTGCGGCTTTAAATTGCAAACTGATGGCAAAAATTAAATTTTGCACTATTTTGGCTGGAGAATCGGATGTGAAAACTACTGTTGGTTGTTGTTGATAAATATATGTATGTATGTGTATGTAAACACGACTAAATTCTAGGTAATTCTTATCGCGAAGGCGAAACAGTTGTTTAAATAAATGTTATATTTGTGCGTCAGCAGAGGAACTGAGTGACAAAAGTTTAAGGTAGTCTGTATGTAGATTAAAAAGTTAATAGGAATCTTTCGTTTTTATTATATTTTAAGTATCTTTTATAGTTTAAGCAAATACAAATATGGACACGCTACTGATTGTTTCATTGGTGGATTTCGCTTTATCAAGATGAATAAATATTTACGTTTAAACACATCCGAATGCTTACACACATACATAAACAGCGGTTGCCACATAATTATTTTTCTTTATTTATTTTTTATAAAATGTGTATTTTTTCTATACTACAACAAAACCGATGCAACTCAAAGTTTCCAGCCTTGTACAAGATTTACTTAAACTTTTGAATCAGAACTTTTAGAAAAAAGAATCGCACAATGTTTAGCTGAGGGAGAGCGGGAGACCAGGTTTAAAGGCGACCATATATATTAATTGGGGGACTCCATTGGAGGAGTCGTGCTCTCGCTGCCGTAGGCTGCTGTGCAATGAGCTGGGATTTATTTGGGGGACTCCATTGGAGGAGTCATGCTCTAGCTGCCGTAGGCTGCTG
>NW_023458561.1:51808192-51867696 GCF_013731165.1 Rhagoletis pomonella | reverse complement strand
AATTTCGAAATATTGAAGTTTCAAGCATTTCTTAAATTTACCGTTATATGAGAATCGGCCGTTATTTTAGTCCGATTTCAATAATTTTCAACGTTTTGCTTACACGTGGCAAGTACAATAACCATACCGAGTTTGGTACAAATTGGTAGAACGGTTACCGATATACTTATATGTGATCATAAGTGGGCGGTGCCACGCCCATTTTCCAAAATTTTACCATAAACGTATTTCTTGGTAAAGAATTGTTGCAAGCATCAACTTTGAATAAATTAGCTTCAATATTTAATGATTTTTCGAAGATTTTGTATTTCTCTAAATTACCGTTATATGGGATGTGGGCGTGGTTATTGTCCGATTTTAAAAATTTTCGGCGGTTTTTTATGCTGTACCAAGGCCAACAACTGTGCCAAGTTTGGAAGAAATTGGTGCAGCGGTTACCAAGATATACACATGTAACCATAAGTGGGCGTGGCTACGCCCATTTTCCAAAAATTTATAATATTCTTATTTTTCGTCTAAAAATTATTGTAAATATCAATTTTGAGTGAATTATCTTCAGTAGTTACTAAAATATCGCAGTTTTCGTATTTCTGGAAATTACCGTTATATGGGAAGTGGGCGTGGTTAAAGTCCGATTTCGCCCATTTTCAATACCAACCTACCTTGGATTAAGGGAAACCTACATACCAAATTTCGTTGAGATATCTCAATTTTTGCTCGAGTTATCGTGTACACGGACAGACGGACAGACGGACAGACGGACGGACAGACAGACATGGCTTAATCGATTTCTTTTTTCGTCCTGATCATTTATGTATACATTTGTCTATATCTATCTCGATTCGTTTTGGCTGTTACAAACAACCGTTATGTGAACAAAATTAATATACCCTTGTGCACAAGTGCGCTCGGGTATAAAAACAAGTAAACAAATCTTTTACATCTCGAAACTTTAACAGATTTGCCCCTAGCTTATGATTGTCTCGCACAAGTGCAATAATATTTTATTATTCGATATTTCAATGTAAATCGCAACCCTTTACTAAGAAAACACTGATACTCGTATACTTACCCATAAGTGTATGTAGTTTTAACAATTTTCCCCCAACGGCTTTTCAATGCAAGTAGCTGAGCACGTAATACTGTTATTCTTTAACATTACATACATACACACAGTGACTCAAACAAGCGACCATGTTTTAGTTGGGGGAGTGAGTAAATGTGCACGCGCCAAGTTATGCACTCGCAAAATTAAAACATATAACAGTACATATATTTATTTTGCAATGTCTAATATATCAGGAAATAAAATAATTATTTATTTTATTTTATTAGTAATAATTTTTATCAATTCAAATAAGTAATTCAGTATCATACGTACATACATACATACATATATATATGTCTTAACAAAATCGAACAAACAAGCTTATTCAATATGGATCAAGGAACGACTAAACTTAATAATTTGATGATTACCAATAATTTTCTCAAGTGTGCGTAAACTGCAAAATTACCGTAACAATATTAACACACGACGAGAGTTTTTTTTATTCACATTTCGAACATTCGGAATACATTTTTCTGTTCACTTATTTATTAGAACATTGTTCCCGGATAATATGGGACCGGGCAATCTGAATGCATTCTTTTCATTTCGTCTCTAGCACGGAATTCATAGAATATTGCATGAAATTAATGGCGCTAGCGAAACCTGGTAAGTTTTTTCAAATTGTTTTGCGAAAAAATTTAATTCAATAATAATAAACTGATACCTTATAATTTCATTTTCTTCTGTATCTTTATAATCATTGTTCCTGATAAACTACACGACTATTCTCTTCTGGATCCGAACTGAATAATAAAGAAACATGTCCACGGTCTATTAATCTTAAAAATGTGATCCACAAATAGTGTAGCCAAACATGCATTTTTTTCGTTGAAGCGGCTGTAATTTCAATTATGACTTTATTACTCATTTGTAGAATTTTGAATATGACTTTATTTCACTTCTGGATTGGAAATAACGTCATATGGTTTTATTTCCAAAACAATATGGAAATAAGACCATATGGCCTTATTGCGTATGGTGTTTTTACCGTTTGAAACTTGACTAAAATTGTTATATAGATTCAGATTAAAAGTTGAAATTTTGATGAAAATTTTTTGAATTTTCTTAAATTTTTTATAAAGTTTGAAACTGTGATTTATAAGCATTTGTTAAGGCTTGGACATGACTTTTGTAGAAAAATAACAAAAAATTAACATTATGAATAAAAAAAAAAAATCAACTCGTGAACAGTTGGTCAAGTCACTGTAAATGAAGTAAATCTCTTCGCGTTTGTGCGCCTTATATAAATGCTTAAATAACAAAGGAAAGCAAAATGGGCATACGTATTACATACATGCCGCATGGTTATGTATATAAATACATATCTATACGTAGTATAATTTCATAGGAAGTTTCCCAACAATAAGTAAGTGTTAGAGATGCAAATGTATGTACATGGCGCTTGAGGCTATGCACAAATTGATACACATTCAAGTGGTCGTTGTTACCCTGCAGCAAATCAAACTGGTTCAGAACTTGAGCTGAGCTAGCCTGAAAAGGGTCGGTACTGGTTCTTCATCTATCTCAACTCAATGCTTTCAACTGTCTTTTTTAACATGGCGATGTCCTACGAAGTGACAATTGTCGCCCTCTGCAGAACTTTTGAACTTGTTCTGAGCTGACTCTGGCTTAGATGGCTCTGAGACAGTTCATATAACAACAGTTCCTAGATAGTTCAAAAAGAGTTACCTCCGAACTAGAAATAATTTGGTTAGTTTTGAGCTGGTTCTTAGAAGTATAGTACAGAGCCTTTTCTTTAAATAAGCACGAATACAATTTTGTAAATAAAAAATATATACTTCATTTTATGTTTAAAGAGCTATTTGATTTGCACTAATTTACTTTTTGAGGCAAACTGTGCTTTAAAATTAGGAACATAAAGTGTCAATTATTCCTTTTTTTCTTTTTGTTATTCGTAAAAATAATTTATATTTGTTACGTATAATGGGTATTTCTGGGATACTTATAATTAAAAATCTAAACTAAATCGTGTAAAAAAAGGAGAAAGACGGTGATATATTGAATGCTTATTTGTGATAGCTCAGCGTTAAATTGTATTAAGTGTATTGAAATGTAATACATAGACTCCCCTGCATCTAATAAGAACATATAGAATTTTAAATATTCACAATGATTTTCATGCTAAATATTTTTCGTAAATTTTTTAATTAAGGATGGCTCATAGGTATTATAACATAAACAAATAAATTCACGTTTCTAACTGTGTTGGTAATTTAGTAGAATTCTAGAAACTATTATAAAAACTTCAATATTTTAAATCAGAGTTTATAAGTATGCAGCTCTATAAGCCATTAAATTTTAGTATAATTAATCGCGCTGATTTAATGTAACACTTTTTACGCACGCTCTTGAAGATATTCTCCAATTTAAATATTTTCGTTTAAGATGCAAGATTACACTTTACTACACTAAAATTTGAATACTCGAAATAGTTATAATAAAAAAATCTTTATTTTTTATATTTTATTTAAAAATGTTTATTTTTTTTAAATCTGATTACAAAGTAAAAAATTTTGATGAAAAATCGTTAAATTTAACTTTGTTTTATATAAAGTTTTAAAACACGGTTTATATGATTTTGTTTCAAGCATCATGATTTGTTTTATAAAATAATAACAAACAAATTTTAACTCTAAATATATTGTGAATATTTAAAAAGGAAATGGCGCACAGTGTTTCGAATATATGGAGGCAGGTAGAAAAAAGTCATGGTGACAGTTGGTAAAAAAACCGGTTTGACTTAGAGAGGGAATAGTAAAAGTCATAAGTACCAAATTTTAGATTATTTACTCACCCCCCTTCTTCACGAACGATACATTTCCAAAAAAATACGGGAATGGGCGCGATACCGACTAATCAGTTTAGTTGCATTTGGCGCTGAACCCATTACAGAAAGTGTTTCTTTTTCAATTGTAATTAATTATCTAAATGTCGTGGAATATTCAGGTGAAGGTATTTATCATTTATTTGGTATTTTCCTATTTCCTTACCAAAAAATTTACTTTGAAATGTAGATTATAAAGATTGTTAGTAAAAAAAAGTGTGTGTGTTACCGGTCCGTCAGGTCTTGAAATTAGAGTAATATTTTAGAGAATTTTATGTAGGTTTCGAATATATAATTTGATCTTTGCGCGCGACTTTGCAAATATATGTAATTTTTGATTTTCTTAATTTTTGATTTTCAGCTTCATTTTGCATAATTTAGCGAAAAGAATTTTTCAAACAATGAAAAAATCCCACCAGATATTGGGAAAAAGCGAGTATTGACACCTAAGTCATTTTATTGTATAACCTTTGTTTTCTGAGAGTGGAAAGCAGGAAACAAAAATTACCCAAAATTCTATCACATTTAATGACTGGGCCCACATTTTTTGTGAGTTTTGAACGTTATAGTAATCCAATCTTCTCCATATTTTATATTTAGGTTTTTCTAATAAAATAAAGACTACAAACTAAATTTCATCGAAATCATTACATTAATGATACCAGTAACGACTTTTTTGGAAATATTTTAGCAGTTGCCGCATAAACTATGTAGAGAACTACATATTAAATAAACGAAAACAGTTTGCTATTAGTTTTAGGGACTAAAAAATCGAAAAAATATAGTATAGCGTCTCTTGTCAGCTTTCACATGACCAGGATGAGTAACATTGATGACAGCGCAACTAGCAACATATGAGTTTCAACCGTCCAGCTCTGCATCCCTTTTGCAGTAGTTCAGAGACAGTTCTGAAATTTGTGGGGCGGAACTAGCGCTTTGCCAGACTGTCCCTAAATTTTGCTGCAGGGTAAGTTCACACACACACACACACACACACACACCCGCAATCACATATTAACGTTAAATATCCTTTTCATATTCCGTTTATATGCTGTATGGGAGTTTTCATATTACTACGTACTTATCACAGGCATATTGAACAAATTTTGTATGAATATGGAAAGCGAAGTGTACATGCTTCTTTATACATACTCATATGTACATATGTAGTAGTACTCTTTTTGTGAATATACATATATACATACTCGTTATAAGAGTACCGCTATATGTGCGAGCATTATCCTGCAGCACCTCAACATTTTTCCGGTATTGAATATTTGGTCCTTTAACTTTTAACATAGCTTCTATGCAGCCTTTTATACACAACTGAGTGTGCGTGTGTGCTTTAAGCACGTACAAAAGGCCGCGTTAGCTCCTACTCTTTCTTGTTTTTTGTTTTTGTCGCTATAAAAATAAATTTTGGGTGAGTAGCGACTTATCGAGGCTATTGGTGAAATAAATTCATTTAAAATAGAACGGCTAAAAGGGATAATAAAAATTGTGGACTTTCACTTAAACGTAGGCGTAGCCTCATAAAAAGCAAGGAGTAAAACATACGTATGTAATATTTATTATAGAATATTTTCTTATTAAAAATTTCATACATACTCGATTTTCAAATGAAGCAACTGCTTAAAAAAATATTTTTTACTTTTCAGATTTGTGTCAACATCAAATGCGGTGAGTAGATATTAGTGAATCTAGGCGAATTGTGTCAAAAAAGTAAAAAATTTAAAATAATTAATATTTTCAAATACGTAGTTATGTATGTCCAGTATTTTCGTTAATAAAATACACTTTGCTACACTTCAATAGGCACATTATGTTTTGGCGACATACGATAGCTGTTAGTTGTTGAATAAAAAATTATTTTGTAAAAATGCACCCGATACGTGTCGCGGTAGTTGCGATATTTTAAAGTGTCTCATTTAAGGGCAGATAATTCAAATGCTCTGTAGGTAAAATGCTTAAATCTTAACATAGAGACTGTGGGTATCAATTGAAGCAGATCAATTTTGGTTATGGCCTAGAAGTTAACTCGTTCTTCAGTGAAGCTACATACACTGCAGGAAAATAGTATTGGCACAGCTAATTTTGCACAATATATGAACGAATTTCTATTTTAATATTTTACCGCAAATTTTTGATAAAAATATGGTTCATTTTACAAACAAAAAACACAAAAATATAGTTTCTAAACTTTGTGCAAAACTCGCGAAAATTCAATGAACTTGCATGAAAATTTACAACTTTTTAAACAGATCTTCTCGAATTTTCTTGAGTATGCTGTTTTGTAGCCCATTAAGTTCTAGTATAAAAAATGTAGGCTTGGAGTTAGTCAAAAATCGCATTGATTTTTGAGAATTTTTTTTTGTTGAAGGTGTTTTGCATTTCTTCCATATAAAGTATTTTCGAAAATTTTTTTCTGTATGGATGAGAGTGCGTGAAAAAAAAGTGCCAAAATCAACAGTGATTCGTAGCTATTTAAAACTTCACTTTATTACAACAAAATTGATTGGGCTACAAATCCGCATACTCAAAAAAATTCGAAAAAATCTTATTAAAAAGTTGGAAATTTTTCTGAATTTTCGCGAGTTTTGCACAAAGTTTAGAAATTATATTTTTATGTTTTTTGTTGTGGAATGATTCATATTTTTATAAAAAATTGTGGGAAAAGTATTACAATAAAAATTTTTGCATATGTATATTGTAAAAAATCAGCTGTGTCAATACTTTTTGCCCGCAGTGTATGTATAACCGCTAAGGAGATCGTGTAGGTATCTTACAACGCCAGCCGCTTTTATTATTACTAACTGGCGCCAATTAGAAAAATCAAGTCCACTGACATATGCAGATTTATATTTTTTATTAATTGTTTTTAGTCTTTCATTAAATAAAATAATATCCCGTTCACGCTCGATGATGCTTTTTGAATATTTTCAGGACATGTTTCTGAATCGATTAGTATTTTTTTCTAGGGCCGTTCGATTTTTGCATGTGCCCCCCTTCTAAAAGCTGCAGGTTGGCTAAACTTTGAAGCCTAGTTCCTTTGTACGACAAGGCCTAAACACGTAGCTGCTGTAGGTTAATTAACTGCACTTTGTCCAAGTTCATTGTAAAGCTCATAATATGATAATATATTATATTTAAAACTCATTGATTCGTCGTCTCCGGTACTCGCTGTCACAAACGTACAAGGGCCTTTTCTTGTGCAAGTGTGATTTTCGTTCGTCGTGAAAAGATTTTACTGTTTAATGGTCTACTCAGTCCAAAGTAGCACTTGTTGGCTAAAGCGAGTTACTTTGTTTGGTATGAAACGGTTCTGAGAGGTCATTCCTAATTCAGACGGAGCTAATGGTATTGCTCAGTCATCTTACATATCAGTAGTAGTTTCGCATGGATTATAAATTCAGTCATCGCGGAATTGAAGCAATTGATTGAAAGTTTAATAAATTTTCTAGATAACTATAAGGTCACTCAGTCTCGCATCAGTAACCTTTTTTTTATCAAAATATAACCTAAATACCAAATAACTTTGCTCAGAAGGCTAATCCCATCTCCAAGCTGCATGCCCTTTACCAGCTTCTTGCCGGCATATTTAAATAGCTTAGCGGGCAGACCATCAGCTCTGATAGCTTTGTTAGTTTCAAGCCACGTTATTGATGTAAGAATTTCGGGAAATGGTTCCGGATAGTATTCTCTCCATAATTTAAGGCGGATCTGCACATCAGTCACCAATTCGCATTCTTAAGAAATTTCGACTCGGTTTTAAAATCTTCAGCAAGTCACCAAACTAGGGATGATTATCATTATAAGTGAAAGAATTCAAACCAGTTCATATTTATTGTGAGGTTTCACTTTTTTTTACTTAAAAACAATGATCATTCCTAAATCTTCAAATACCGTACAGACGCAACCAACTGAAATTTTGAGCTGCAAATTTTGGAACTTATTTGCTTTATTGTCGTACGTCGGAAATAATGCCTGTATAGCTCTTTAGTTTGCTGAATAAACTAAATATGTGTTTGATTCAGCCAGCGAATAGTTAGCTCACACAGGCATTCGAGAATTTTGTTTCCAGCTTTTTGAAGCAAGGCTGGGGGAAAATACATCAATGCTTAGTGATTTGAATTCACAGAAGGTGTGTAGTGCCCATTAAATTTTTTTCGGTGTTACTAAACCTTTCACAGTCAGATCGGACCATTCGTTTTCCGTTTCTGTCCTGTCGGGAAGTGTGCGTTAAGCAACGTCTCGAGAGGTTGTTCGCAGCTTTGGTTACAGTCCCATTCTCGACCTAATGCTTTCTTGTGCGGTATTGTCCTTAGATCGAACATTCTTTACCCTTGCAGTCTCTGATGATTTTCCTACTTCTTTTTTTGTAAATATTGAGTACTCCTCCCAACATTCTGTGGCTTCCGTTAACTTCACTAGCTTAAATTACTCCCTGACTTGCCTTCTGTGAGTTCCCAACTCGAGGGTTCAACCAACGTGTTGTGGTTTTAGAGGGCACGAAGCGAAGTTGCTGTTGGCCTTTTCTAGAATCTTTCAGTTCATAAAATTTTATTATAGCGCCTGCCTAGGTTTGTCAAAAGATTGGTGTGGTTTGCATGATTTTTCTTTTTCCAGCCAATCAAATTTTATTTCAGGGTTGAACAGTTTGTAAAACGTCTTTCATCAGTCTTATTTCTTAAATCAAACACATACATATTTTTTCTATCCACTCATGAACTGGCGTATGACAAATTTAGACTAAAATTTAAATATAGCTTAATTATGTAAATACATAGAACACATACGTATGTGTGTATATCAACCAGCTTAATTCCTATCCAGATTAACTTTTGATATACTCTTAAAGGTGATGTAATTTAAAACACTCGGAGCATTTAAATGGAGTGAGTCACTGAGTTATATTTGTAAAATATACAGCTTCGACCACATAATTAGGGACCGTACATTTTTATAAGTTTTGACTATTTATTTTTAATAATTTTTTTTTTTAATAAAAATATGGTGTATACCACAAAGAAATCCATGCAACTCATGGTTTCGAAGCGCGTACAAGATTTATAAAAAATTGCCAAATTACAAAAAAAAAATGGTCATCAAAATTTTAAATTTTTATTCAGAATTTGTAGAAAAAATTCTAATATCGACGGCCTTAATTTTTAAAATGTCCTTATATTGAAACTATCAAGCATTTTCTTCCTACAAAATATTCTGAAAACACAACTCCAATTCATAGCCGCCTTAAACTTTCACAATATTGTGCGAAGTTTTTCTAAAAGTTCTGATTAAAAAGTTTAAATAAATCTTGTACAAGGCTTTAAACTTTGAGTTGTATGGTTTTGTTGTAGTATAAGAAACACACATTTTTATAAAAAAACGTAAACGTATATTATTCATCTTGATAAAGCGAAATCCACCGATGAAACAATCGGTAGCGTGTGCATATTTGTATTTGCTTAAACTATAAAAGATACTTAAAAGAATAATAAAAATTAAAGATTCCTATTAACATTTTAATCTATATACAGACTGCCTTAAACTTTTGTCACTCAGTTCCTCTGCTGACGCACAAATATAACATTTATTTAAACAACTGTTTCGCCTTCGCGATAAGAATTACCTAGAATTTAGTCGTGTTTACATACACATACATACATATATTTATCAACAATAACCAACAGTAGTTTTCACATCCAATTCTCCAGCCAAAATAGTGCAAAATTAAATTTTTGCCATCAGTTTGCAATTTAAAGCCGCAGAATCAACGTGCAGTACGAGAATATTTAAGTAAAAATCGCAGAACATCAAAAACAAAAACAAAAACTCTTAGAGCAAGAAAATGAAATTGTTTTGTGCATTTATCGCGTTTATTGCATTATTCGCCGTTGTAGCTGCTAATTCTACACTAAGTCATGACCTCATATTGGGTACGCGTATACCAGGCGATCAACATTTGATACGCAAAGTCGCCTTTGCTAAATCGGCTATAATGCAAAAGAAAAGGGGTGACTTTATCTACGAACAGAAGGTGTGTTAATTAAAAATACGTGTTTTGTTGC
Source organism: Rhagoletis pomonella (assembly GCF_013731165.1). Lineage (NCBI taxonomy): Eukaryota > Metazoa > Arthropoda > Insecta > Diptera > Tephritidae > Rhagoletis > Rhagoletis pomonella. Next base: position 51,857,672 of record NW_023458561.1, on the reverse strand, counting down.
AGAGTGTTGTGAAACTAATTTTTTTTTTGTTTTTATTTCACCTTCGGCTTTCTTTTAGGGTGTACCAAGGCCGGCTAAAATTACCTATGTGATGGTTAAGGATCAATATATAAATGGCAATGGTGGCTATGCGACCCTGACTAATGGTGGTCCTGGCTTTGATCATGTGGAGATACATTTCACTAGCCAATGGTGGCGTGGCTATAATTTCGTTATTGACGTTTATGGCATTTAATTTTTTTTTAACGCTTGTTCTTAGGTAAACTAAACAAACAGTTGTTAAAATAAATTTCATATTCGTGAATTAACAGAGGAAGTGAGCAGACTGTGGACTCAAATGTTAATTATTTAGTTTGTTTTCTATGCTTTACGTATATATAGACTTGGAGTAAATTAGTTTTGAAGAAAAGTATTATTCTTAAATAAAAATACTTAGTATTGGATGTGTTGTGTATTTATTAAATAGTGGTGGTGAGCAAAATAGTCACCCCTTAACTAAAAACAAAGAGAGAGTTAATTTGTTCTAAAAATTAATATAAAAAAACTGTTATTACTAGAAGCCTAGAATTTTATTTAGATAATTAACTTCTCATCAAACCTTATTTTACTGTATTACTTTTAACCACTGAGATGTTTATAAATAATTGCTAAACAAGGTGAGATATAACTGGAGTTTATTAAATTTTTGCTTATAATTTGACAAAAAACTCGTTTTTACTTTCGATCGATTCATAAAATACTTTGTCATTTGTTTCTGCCTTTTGGAAAGTAAGGCCAGTTATTCATGTTTAGTTCTGCCATGTCCTTCTGAAGTTGGTCCTTCCATTGCGTTCATCAGCACTTCTGACTTCGTTGTCCACATTTGAGATGTATGAATATATATTAGAGCGGCTCAATTTGTATGGGAGTCTTTTTCCACTATGTGCGTATAGCACTGAAGGATTCTGCGTGTAAGTCTAAACAAATTTGGATCAACAATCAGTTTAGAGTTTTGGCTTAGTGTCGTAAAGAATGACTTAAATTTTGTATACAAACATGCTGTAAGAGATTTTTTGGTATAAGGAATGCATTTCAGCACTCATATTTGTCTTAAAACTTCCGCCAGGGGCCGCAACATTGAAAATTTACAGATTCGTCAAACTCCAAATTGATTTTAGACCCATGATTTCTTCGGCCAATTTGCTTAGAATTACACGAAGAATCCCTCTATGCTATAGGCGCATAGTAAAAAAAAAAAATAAATAAATAAAAAGTTGACCCGTCCTAAAGTATATATATTAAAAAAATACAGAGACGTTTTTGTCGAGTACAGTTCTAAGCAGAACCGGGAATTTAGGTTGGTTTCGATTCTAAAAAAAGATAACAATAATAGGCACTATAAAAATAAGCTAAACAAAAGTATTAAAATATTTTTAAGAAACTTTAATTTTTTTTATATTTTTATTATAAAGTTAACTTAAGAAAATAAATAAATATATTATGGGTATTCACAGAAACGCGTAAATGCCTCGTATCCGCGTAAACCTCGATTTTCCTTACAAAATCAAGTATATTTACGAGGTTTAAAGTTGACCAATGCAAACACTACTTTAGATGAACTGTATATCCCCATTCCTTAGTTGATATTTGTGTGACAAAAATGTTATAAAAATAAAGTACATGAAATTTAATTTAGTATGCATTTTCCACGTTAAGGTTTCAATTAAAACAAAGTAATGTTGGCGCTGCTTTTTTAACGTATTCAAATCGCAGCTGACGTGGTTTTGAAAGCGTCAGAAATGAGGAAGAAAATTGAATAAATTCATAATAATTAAAAAAATAAATTAAATTCAAAGAAACAATAAAATAAAATAAAAAACTTTTTAAAAGCCTGGTATATGTATTACAAAATTTTTTATTTTATTTATTTTCCACTTTTTAGTCTTGTCTGTATAAAATTTTGCAATAAGTAGATATTAAAATAATTCAACGATATTCTGATACGTAAGTATTCTAATTTAGCAAATACATTTTTTTTTATGTATGTTGTCCATAGTGCCATGTCATCTTTAGTGCCGAATCTTTTGAAGTGTGTTTTTTTTTAGCTCTTGCACTTATTTTGGAAACTAGTTTGGGTTCTCCCGCAACCCGTTTTTGGGTTTGGTTTTCCGTTCTTTTGGAATCGAGTTTCGGTTCGTCTCGAACCATTTTTCGAGACTTTAGGAATCTAGTTTCAATTCCATTAGACTCGGTTCTCTGGTTCGTATTCCTTGATTTTGTGCATCAATATTTGGTTGGTTCTCTTGACAAGCAAGCCTAGTGGAAGTTGAGATGCCTGACATCGAACGGCTGAAGATATGTGCTCAACGTTATTTTCATCATTGGCTCTATATCATCATAAGTCTTAAAACGATACTAAAAATTTTCATAAATATAAAGATAAAGATAATCTAAAGAATTGGGACTGAGGTTGAGATTTGCATTAAGCCTAAGATAATTTTTCAAATTATCATAAGCGAGCTTAGCAGCTTATTATAAAAAAGCTGAATAATAATAAAGCTCCTGAAAGAAAAAATAAAGCTAAACTTTATAAGAAAGTATTCTGCAAACTTCTTCCTCTCTGGATTTTTCTCTATGAGTTTTTACTTTTTCCTTGTGTGGGGATCACACTCAGTTTTTTATATCATGAAAGACTTTTCCTTATGTACCCCTCGCCTTTGAGCTGATATTTTTTTATGAAGCTTTCACTATCAAAGCGTTTTACTGTACATCTTTGAAGTATTTTAATATTTCTCATGAATTTTTCAGGCGCGACTACTAACACTAAGCGCCTAAATGTACACTATGCACTGCTGCATGTACAGAAAAATTTGCTTTATGAAATTTATGAAGTTTTTGCATATACCCTACTCAATTGCCATATAACAAAAGACAAACTCTAGCATGAAAAAACGCTTACAATTAAACATACTAAAAATTTGCTTGCCCAACATAAAAAGTAATTAATTTTGTTTTCTGTTAGCGTACCACAAACAAGCTCCCTCGGCCAGAGCGTCGCTGGAAATTTCAAAAATGTTTTGATTTATTTCAAGTAATTTTAAGGTCTTTGTTGCAAGCTAAGGTCACTTAAATCATAATTAAGAGATTTCAATGGTTGTAGTGGCATTACAGTAAAGCGAAATAAATTATGGCGCCTATGCGCGGCATTAGCCAACATTTGTACAAGCAAGCACTTGTGATTGCCAAAGAGCCAGTGAATATTGGTAAAGCAAACAGATTAATTTGCATACAAAAAATTGCAGCCAAAAATACAAACCTGGGTGGGTTTAAAGTCTACTCATATACAAAAAAAAAAAAATATTACATAACCGAAACCCAGACCAGAAGCGTAAATATAATTCGCTGTAACTCAGATGTGTCCACCTATGCACATTAGACCGTACCAGAAAAAAAGGTTGGCGTACACATTCAAAGTATTTTGGCAAGGCGACTTGAATACCGATTGGTCACTGACGTGGTAAAACCCCCAACAAATATGACAGCTGTGGCTTTTTGAGTGTGAGGGGCGCTCTCTACCGCCTCCCTCGGCCAGAGGGACCTTGCAATGGAGCATGTACTATCTATCCGAGAGTATATCACAAGTGATCAACAGCGCAAGAGTATCTTTCCTAGCCAATTCGTCAGCCACACAGTTCCCTGCTATGCCACTATGACCCGGATGAGCGTAATACATAAGCATTCTGACGCGACTGAGTGAGAGAGCAGACATTCCTTAACCAAACTAGAGCCCACCTGCAACGCACTAAAGGCTCTGATGACGGCTTGGCTATCAGAATAAATGCTCACCTCCCTGACTGTCATCGCATACCTGAGCAGGGACTCCACCGCTTTCTATATGGCAGCCACTTTCGCCTGAAATACACTGCAGCAGTCCGGAAGCCTGAACTTAATTCTGATGCAAACCTCTGGACGCCAGGCTCAAACCACCCTTGGGCGAAGGTAGGCAGAGAAGAAGCTGCTATGAGCCATTTCGGTGACCCAGTAATCTGTGAATAGCAACAGGGATATCCGTGCGATCAGGGATGAAATCGAAGGCCCCTAGAACTTTAGAGAGAACTATTCGCGCCGCGGCAGTTTTGCCTGCCTGCTTGACATACACTGCGTTCAGCATTACGGTAAGTGCCAAAGTGCGAGTTATCCTCAGTACCCCACTAACGCAGCTCGTTTACGTCCTCCAGCTGCTTAACTAGTATAGCCTTTACAAGTGAGTTACACCAAACTAGGGCGCCATAAAACCTACTAAACTTGGCTACGGTTTCGTAGAGCCAATAGACAACTTTGGGTGAAATATTCCATCTCTTTCCAATGGCCACTGATCCCTTCCCTGTCCTTTTTCGATGTTTGGCCTCCACGACAACTTCTTGTCAAGGACCAAGCCCAAGTACTTGACCTTGTCAGACAGTTGTAAGCTCTGACCTTCAACTGAGGGAACAGCGTCAGGAAATTTATATTTTCTAGTAAATAAGACCAGCTCTGCCTTACCGGAGTTGACGGCGAGGCCACTTTTGGCCATATTAAGATGCTGGTTGGTCAGTTCATAAAGCGCGTCCAACATCGTTTTCTTAGACAATTACCCGACAGCTCCTCTAGTAGATCGTTCAGCAGTACGGCCCAGAGTAAGGGTGAGAGGATACCTCCCTGCGGGATGCCCCTATTCACGATTATCTCCGGCAGGACATTATTAAAAGTCACCTCGTTATCAAGGAAGGCTCCTACCACAAAATATTTGTGAGTGAAGGGCGGTTTCTAAGGAAATGAGAGGTGTACGGCGTACTTTTTTTGTTTGCTTTTAAGGTGATATGGTCTAATGTACGTAGCTACATACATACATAGATTCGCCACGATAAAACTGAAAGTTAAATAAATGTAGACGCCAATGTTAAAGCAAGAGCTAAAAATAATAACTGCGTACTCGAAACGAATTATCAGGGGTGCCATTTAGTGGCACCAAAATGGAGCTTTGGCTTATATTATAACGGTCAGGTGGGCTTAACGCACACATACATGCAAGCGACACTCTGCCTCTGTCGCCGCAGGGCAATCAACAAATGTTTCAGTGTTAGACCAACAACGCAGTTAATGCGACTTCAGCAGCCAATAGTCAAGGAACAATGCTGCGGCGAGGGTAACTTTTTTACGGTAGCTACTTTTTACTGGCTCTAATCTCTAAACAAATGGCTACTCTATAGTTTGGCTAGGTTCATTTAATTTTATTTTGCGTAAGCGTGAGTATGCCCTCAAGGAGCTTGGCTGTGGATTTCAAGCGCTGTAAGTACAGTTTGGAAAAAAATTTATTTTCATTTTTTTGGCTGCCTTGCCGGCCATTTATTTTTTCACTTTTGTACTTGTTAAAAGCTTTGTTTGACATTTTTGTTTTCATTCACCTATGACAATAGGCTAGTTGTACTTATGATGTTGCCCAAAAATGTTTGGGATTATTTTTCATAAGCAAAGGTAGGAAATACGCACAGTTCCTGTATGCAGATTAAAAGCTTGGTGTATTTAAATTGCAGCGCTTATAATTTTACCTTTTCACTATGCAGTTCTGCAGAGTATTCAATAATGTAATATTCGGTAGAAAAGACAAATTTTGAAATATTAAACTGCAATTTTCCGATATGTTAAGACTGGAACGCAAATATAGAATACTGTTTTACTTCAATTTTATTTGAACAAATGTCCTGAAGAAAAAGCAACCTTGTAGTATGTATACGGTGACCATCCGTCCTGTATTATACGGGAAAGTCCTCTTTTTTGACCCATTGTCCTGGTAATTTATTTATTTAATAAGGAACGCCAAATGTTCTGTATTTCTTTTAATGTCCTGTATTTGTCCCGTATCATCATCATCAAATAACTAAATAACATTACCTCATTCAAGAATCGGCCAAACACGGCCCATGGCGATTCTTTTGCCCGATACTAGCCTCGGAATCGGCCGATTAATTGGTCGGACTCTAGTTTCGGCGCCTTAACAGCTCATTAAATGACATGCCTATGAATGAGTTTTAAGTGATTTTGGTATATATATGATCGTAATTTCCTCCATAAACAGTTATTATTTTCTAATTTGAATGCCTGTGATTCGAATCGAGAAATATATACAGTGACCAAAATAAAAATTAAGACTCGACATTTTAGTTAGTTTTGGCTACTTTTCCTTAGCTTATTTAATGTTTATTATTTATTTGATGAAAGTAAAGCTCTTTTCCTAACAAAAACCATACAATACCAAATTTCCAACTTTGTGCAAGAAAAAAATAAAAATTTATTCTTCAAACTTTTTAATTAGAATCTTTAGAAAAAAATTTAGTTTGCAGTTTCGTAACTCACTAAAATTGAGTATAATAAAAGTGCGAGTGGAAAGTGCTACTCATTTGCATATTTTTCAAAAAAATGGTCGAAAATATTTACATTGTATGAAAAAATTGAGTAACACCGTAAACAAAAAAATTGCCAAAAAATAATGGCGACTTAAGATTGCACGTTGTTATACTAAAATTTAACGATTTTTTTTTAACAAATTTTACGGGATACAAATTTCGAGAAAATGATCCTACAAATTTGTGATGTTGCTATAAGGATACTGTTTCAGGGCTAATTTTTGTTTTTCTTATGAACAAGACAAATTTGTTTTAACAAGGGTTAACTCCTTGCTCCATTTTGGTTGCCCATTTGAAAATACAGCCCAGTGCCGACTCCATCAGCTCACTAAAGAATGCGTAACACAACCAACCTTTCCAGAAATTTCAACATGGTCCTTCTGAGAAAATGAAGCAAGAGCTACGCTATCATTGATAATCGAGCTTCGACTCTGAAGAAAAGTGAAAAGGCACAACCACTCCCTTACTTGCCAGAATGCCTTCCTTCGGGTAAAAGGTACAAGCGGTGGATTTACACATCTCGGGGTACTACAGTTCAACCCAAATATCACTGTACAATGTTATCCTGCAGGAAAAGTAGTCGGCGTTTCAGAGAATATTATAATATTATATTAAAATAATGACCATAGGTTCCCCAAACTACTTGGTATGCTTTATCGTAATGTCTAACAATGGCTGACCGTGGAGAAGTCCAGATAAAAGTTTCGTTTCTACTAGGATCAAAGTGTTTTCAGAACTTGCTTACTTGGCCTTCAATGAATTCACTATTTCGGCCATTCGATATGGCATTGGTGATTTTCTGTGTCAAGGGATTTCTTAAAGTGAATTTGCTTATTAAATAATAGGAAGTTTTGGGTGTTCATAGCTTCAACTTAAATTTCAATTTCTACGCTCTATCGCATGATATAAATATTCGTATGTAAGTAAGTATGCAGCAGTGTGTTGCTTAGAAAATATTTTATCAGAATCGAGAATATTTTCATTCAGAAGGAAAACAAAAAATGTTCCAATGCCAAATTTACATATATGCATACATATATGTATGTACGTACATATTTATATATATGTATCTTGTGCGTGCGTGTACACTTGAAATTTACGTATTATCATTTTTAATGTGAAATTATACACTCGAGCTTGGAACTAAATAAATCATGAAAATAAACAAAATTAAACGTTTAATCATAAATTTCACATAAAATATGCATGCATATGCATTTGCAAACATATTTCCAGTTCCATTAGGTTCGCTTTTATGTTTATAATCAGATATTTTGGAGGTCATTCCGTTTGCTAATTTTTATTTTACATGGAATTTAAGCCTTTAGTGGAGTGAGAAAAGTGGAATAAGATTAGCTGTAAAAGCAAGGCCATGAAAATATAATAACCAATAAGTAAGCAAATTTTTTTTTAAACATCAAAGTGAGCTATAAAAGGTAGAAGGTTATCAATTCGTCGGAATATTTTTTAATTATTTTTTGTTATATATGTTACCGCATAACTTTGGACCACGTTGACCGATTTCAATAATTCTTTTTTTTTTTGAGGAAAGGAGGTAACTCGGAGGTGGTCCCATACTAATTTGGTTTAGATCCAATTACTCTAACCATCGCTAATTTCAAAAATGTCTATGAAAGTTGCCAAGTTCAAACCCAAAAGAATATTTATTTTACAATAAATTGATACCTTAATGTAATTGCATCAAAATTGTCGAAGCTAAGCAACTCAAGCGAAAATACGGCCTTGAATTTATATGTGTGTATGTTCCGGACTTCCAGATTTTTTTAGCAAGGTAACTAAGGAATTCATCAATATTTACTAAAATTTGATATATACCACGGTTAGCACAAAATTTGTCTTTCATTAAATTTTAGAAAAATGGGCGTAACACCGCCCACTTATTTCATATATGCGTATCTCAAAAACTACTTGACCGATCTCGACTAAATTTGATACACACATTGTGGTTAGCCTCCTCAGGCACTGTGTTGAATATTTTTGTTTCGCGAAATTCCCTATTTAATATCACTCCAGGATAAATCTCGCGCTTTGATTTGACACAAAAAAAAAATCCACCGAAACACGAAAACTTTATACTGGGTCGCAGATTATGAATACGTATGCCGTTTTTTCAGATCAGGTAATTTTCGCAAGATATTTTCCCTTTCATGAAAAAATCAAACTTTAACAATACAAGGAAGAAATTAAAAAAATAGCAAACCTTTTATAATTTTTTCTCATTTGTATTAAAACCTGTCCTTTTGCCAAGGAAGCTACTAACGATGAGAAGCTATTGATAAATAAACAAATTTTGAATGGTCAAATGAAAATGTGCAATAAATTTTTATAGGAGCAGGAAATAATGATACTCATACACCGTATTGTACTTGGCCATACACTGAGCCAAAAGCACAATGGTTAATTCAACCAAGTTATGGTTTGATTTTTTCATGGTCAATAATTGTAAGAAATGTGATTCAAGTTTAACATTTGAGAATTCTGATTCGTATATATGGCAGAGGCTGAACGTGCAGAGGTGCTTGCTGTTAATTGTTTCCAGCAGTACGATACACAAAAATTGATTCAGCTTGAACAGTTGAAGACAAATTTATAAAGAGGCTGTAGCTGAGTGTGTAGAGATGCTTGCTGTTATTTGCTAATCCCGTCAGAGTCAACATGTTAGAATGATAAGAAAAATCTTTGTTTTGTATCTCCGACTTATGAAAAAGCATCTGTGAAGTGCAAAACTTAAACTTACTCAAACGAGAGAATCGCCAACCAAAAGTTTGGTTAATGTAAACAAAATTGTGGTTAATATTATCAAATCATTGTTGAAAATATCAATCAAGGCATTGTTAATATTAACCAAAAGTCACGTTGATTCCTTTTCAAGTTTGATTTTGGTAATATTAACCAATTTTTGGTTAAATTTTCTCTCAGTGTACACGTACATACTCCTATATGGCGTATGCCTAACATGTTAAATTTTATTTATTTATTTTTTTCATTCGCAATGCACTTTATCCACAAAAACCGTATACAGATGCGGTTTACTCGGTATTCGAAAAATCAAGGTTTCCAAAAAGAAGTACACAAAAATTAGTCCAAGATTCACCATTTTGGGAATTTTATAATTTTTTTTAGGGCACGAAATGTTTCATATCGTAAAATGACAAACCATTCACTACATAAACAAATACCAGTTCAGGTAAAATGCATATTGGCAAAATGTCAAATGACAGAAGAGTTCGCTTTTCCAAGCGCGAAACGAAGAACCCATTTTGTCTGCATAGGTACACTGGAGCGCTCTCAACTACGTAATTATTATGTTATGTTATGGTTATTTATTTGAATGCATCCTCATCTGATCGTATTAGCTTTGCTTAAACTTAGTAATTATACAATTTTACATACATACCGATATAAGTCTGTACGATTGAATGTGTTATACTTATGATGAGGGGAACACATGCTCGCTAAAGCAAACCTCTCATAAGTCATATGATGGCGTCTGCATATTTGAACAGATATTAGATGTGATTGTTTGGGAAGTGCGAAGATTAATTGCGTGGCACGGATTGGATTGAGAAATAATTTAGTTGGATAATACAGTTGAAATGAAGGTAATAAATAGTAAAATTCCAGTAAGATTGAAAATTAAGTAAAAAAAAAATTTAACAAATAACATTTAAGTTTTACTCATTCGAAACTCAGAATGCAAAGGTAAAAGGAATGAGAACCTAATTCTGGCTACCATCGAGGTCGGCACTATCTCAGTAGTGAGATATTTGAGTAACATAACCTCCAAAATTCCCGGTGAGGTTAAGTCTTCTTTTAGTTAAAGCGACTTTAGTGGCGAGTTTAGTATTGTAAAACCAGTAGATTTATCTGATTGATATTCATGTTGTAGGTATGTTCGGAGTAAAATTTTCGAAGAAAGTCCATAGCAAATTCAAATTCTACGATTAAATCTAAGCAAAAATAGCGAACAAACTATATGTAAAAAATGACGTTTGTAAACGAAAAATTAATTACGTTCAGAAAAAACTATATTACATTGATTTTTCTTTTAATAATTGGGAGGGTCAAACGTCATTTTTGCTATAAAGTTTGTTCACTATTTGTGCTTGGAATCGAACGCAGAATTTGAATATGCCATACACTTTTTTCGAAATTAAATTACACCGCCCTAATGTATATTAGAGTGGTCCAATTTTTGTATGGGGGAAAAAATATCATCTTAGAAAACGGGACACCCCCGTAGATTTTTACTCTAGGCAAACTTTTAATTTTCTACTGTAACCAATACAGGGTGCTCAATGGCCTTGAAATGCGCCACTGGATCGCTGTGGAAGTGGCTGAAATATTGATGATTTTTATAAAAAGCTACTCTTGCCATAACAACTGAAGCTTGAGATATTTTTTTAAGTAATTTAAATGTTAAATGTTCTTAGGTTGCTTAAACAATTGTTTGATTAATAAATGTACAAAATACTTCTAGAGTAAAATATTAGCATCATGAGCATCCTCTAAATTTATACTTACAAACGTAAAGTTTTGTAGCACCTCTTTCGGATGGAGGACAAATTTTGGAAGGTGCTCCAAAGCCTATCTCAGAAAAAAAATTTTTTTGGACCACTCTAATGTACATATATGATGCAAGTAATACTTATCTTATTTTACCAGATTTTAAAAATGCACCAAAAAAAAGGTACATTTTGACCAAAACGTCAACCGTGATTACTGGCAGTCTTTAAGAAAAAATTAGAGCTTATATTACATCTTAATTTAGCCTAAATGTGTGGTTTGAAATCAGCCATTTGACGGTGTTTATACTTGATTTGCATTGCCTTTGACTTCTCATAAATTGAAAAAGGAAAACAGAATTAATATAAAGAAACACTGCATGCATTATATTTTTAACACGTTTTGGGCTATTTCTTAGTTAAGCTAAAAATGTGAAAAAAGTATAAATTACAAATTTGTATACCCAAAATGAAAAATGCCAAATGTCAAAGGCAATCAAAAGCTTTTGTGTTTGAGTGTGTTCAGTAAAATGGTAAAACAGCCCTCAATATCCTTGAAAAGAAATCATGTCATGTCAAGTCTGACTAAGTCTATCGTGACTTAGCATGGTATGGTTTGGAGGCGTCAATATATTCTATAATTAAGCTCTGCTATATACATATGTATGTACTTATGTAGGTATATCGATTTTTGTATGTGTGAGTGTTCCCCTTATGTTCTGGAATTCAAATAAATATAAGTGTATATACGCTTACGAGTATGCTATACTCGCTACTATCTCGTCGTTCTTAACATGTAAACCATCAAAAAAAAAAACATAATAAAAACTGCACCGTTAATAACTTTGTTTACGGTAAATTTCACGCCTTGCTTATAGGTTTTCTCATTTATTTTCATTTGCGTCTCTGAAAAACAAACATAAAAGCAAAATGTAAATATACAACTGTAAGGCCAGCATAATCTGACCTGCATCCTGACCTGAGTGTCCTTTTAACAAATTTTACTAACGGGTTTCTTTGCTTTGCTTATGCTTACTTATCCTCTTTACGATGTATGTACTAATCGTTTTTTTTTTGTATATTGTGTGCTTTAAAGCTTGCTGCTTTCTCGTTAAAACTTACGCATTCTACCTTGGAATAAATACTTAGTATAGTCGGAAACTAGTTCTTTTTAGTGTGTCACCAGTCCATTTGATTTCAGAAAACTTTGAATGAAGTATTTCCTATAATACGTATTCTTTTTCCAATATATTTGAATCTAATTATTGGAATAACAGCAGCTTATAATGTGTCAGTTTTAATAAAGTCTAAAGAAGAAAGTCCTGCCAGTTATAAGTATATACGGAGAAGGGAAAATAAATTGAAATGCGACATTTTACCAAGTCTTGGCTATTTTACAAGCTTTTATTAAATTTCATCAGTTTGTAATGAAATCATACATTAAATTTTTAACCAACTTCCCGATGAGCTAGAATCTTGAAACTTCAAACTTAGCTCAGAACACGATGCCAACGCTAGGTGGCGCATATTTGGAAAATCCATATTTCTGGTCCGATATGGTTCATATACGGAATGTTTGTTAGTAATAAATAAATTATTACTTAAATGGAAAAAATAACTTCGAAAAAAACTTAGCCGTTAGGTAGTGGGAGGGTAGATTTTTTTTATTAAACACTCATAAAAGCTTGTCTTAAAAGTGTATAATTTTTTAGTCACTTGTTCCTTTTGTTTATTTAAGGTGTATTATTTCTTTCTAATAAAAAACCAAATTTTTGTAAAAATTTTGAAATTCGGACTTATACGGGTTTTGTTAGACAGTAAACTATACTTTCAAAAAAAAAAATAATAAACAATAAATAAAAAAGACTTGTTATTCAAAACTTGTTAAAATATCCCTATTTATTTTTACATCGCAGTAAATGTATAATATCCATAAATATTCAAAAATCAATGAAATAAAAAAAAAAAGTTTTTTGAGTTGTTACATTCTATTAGTTAGTAAATGTACGGTATTTAATGCATACAAGCAGACATATGTGCTTATAGCCGAAATATATATGTACTTACATACATATGTATGTATGCATTTTCATAGAGGCGATGCATACTATAATTCACGCCATCCTTATATTTGTTTGGGGCTGCATTTCGATTTGGCTTTCATTCCGGTGGTTGTCGGTCATTGAACTACAAATCAGAAATGCAACTGACTTGTGGCTGGCTGGCTGGCTGGCTGTTCTGCTGTGAAGTCATTATTTGCAGTCTCGTTTTATTTATAAAAAAAAGAAAAAAAAGAAAAAAATCAAAATCAAAACATACCTGCGAATTCTTTGCACTAAATATGAAAACTTAAATCCATTAAATGCCTCATAAAACATTGAAAACAAAAGATTAAATTAAGTCGTAATTGTTGTTATAAACACCAACGTGATTTATCCCTAGTTGTGAATTTTGTTGCTTAATCTACTTGAAGATATGTTGAGCTCTGGGCTATTGAGTACGATTGTCATTGTGACAAGAATAAAGGTAGTATATACATACATACACTCGCTCCATTATATCTGCGTACACCCTTGATTTTTGTTTTTAATATTCGCAATATTTTGCAAGCTATACTTTTTTGTTATTTTTGTACAAAAATATGGTTCATGCTGTAAGCAGAATTATATAAATCAATCTTTCAAACTGTATACAAAATAATGGAAAATTTAACAAATTTTCATCAAAATTTTAAACTTCTTACTGAGATTAAAAAAAGAATAAATCTGGTACGCAGTTTTACAATAACAATGTACAAATTTGAAGTGGCTAAGAAATTGGAGAAAAATGCCTTGAGCGTTAATAAAAAAATTATTAAAAATCAACGCGATTTCATAACAATTTCAAATTTTTTCACTGTTATATTAAAATTGAATGGGCTATAAAACTGCGTACCTTTTTTTTAAATCTGAGTAAAAATTATAAAATTTTGATAAAAATTCGTAAAGGAATAAATTTTTTAAAGGAATAAATTTTGCGATTGAGCTGACAATATACTTATTTTTGTAGAATTTCAATAAGAGTTACGTCCTTCTACTGTATGCAGCGTAAATAAAAAATTTTGTCTGTCAGAAACCTGCCGACCATCAAAGTAAACTTTAGAAAAGAGCTTAAGTAAAGCTTTTCTTTCATAGAACACTTAAATTTAAAGCTATAAAATGCTTAAAAAGAACATTCATAAAATGTGCTCCAAAATAAATTATCCGCCCCAATATTAATTACACGCGAAATAACTACCGCCGAAAGCATCGTATTTAATATTTTTTCCATAAACATTCATATACTATACATCAATGTGTATAAGGGAAATTTTATATTCGACTATAAACTAACCAAATATGAAAACTCATCCAGGCGGATGACGCCACAACCGAAGCAAATTAAAATTATGTAAATAAAAAAATGCAATATGCAGCATTGCTCGCGCCAACCATTTTATACCATTTGCACATATTTATTTACAAATATGACTGTACACTTAATTGGCGGCAAGTTGCCAATACAACATGTTGACTTAGCGCTTGGTGGTAAAGTCCTGGAGCCATGTAGATGATTATATTTTTGCAGTGAACCGAACGTGTGCTTATAGTCGATTGGAGCTAGTACGTATGTATATATTAGCAGTCTACGACAAAACGATAGCACCTCAACATTTTGATCAGTTTTGACTAGTTTTCTCTTGTTTGTTTTATGTTCATTATTATTATTGGCTAACAAAAATGTCAATGACATTAATATAGAGGCCAAAAGTGAAATAATATCAGAAGTATTGTGGAAATATTGTCGTTGACATTAATACACAATTGAAAAGTGAATTAATGTCAGAAATGTTAAAAATCATGCGAGCTCTACGGTGACGCGTAATATAGCGCAGCGGCAATAACGTCCATGGACACTGTTTCTTATCGTCCATAGACAATAGTATTACCTTTTCGATAACGCAGTAAAATCCATGTACGTTATTACATTCAATTTCGTCCGATTTCGATGAGATTTAGTTTTTTACTTTCTCTTTTATTAGGAATACTTAAAAATAAATTATGTACCATTTTCAAATGCATTTTTGGACCACCCTAGTACATTGTGTGAAATTTTATATTTATGATATTTACTTTTCCCTCTGTAAGCCCAACAGGTTTTTTTTCAACTGCAAAAAAAAATTAAAAATTTAAAAAGCCGGGAATTTCTACCAAACTGTTCTAGTCGAAACTGTTTAAAAATGTGTACTTTTGTCGCAGGCTGTAGGTTCATACGAACATATGTATGTACAAAATTAATATGCTCACTTGCTCAGACTTTATGCTCAATAAAATTATAAATCAATTGTTATGCTAGCTGCACACTTATACAAACAATGCTTGCAAGGAATGCTTGCATTTCCTAAAGGCATGCGGTACTGACATATGTACATACGATTCTTTTTGAGCAGTCGATTTGATTCAGGAAATTTAAATTTTTTTATCATTTATGTGTACGTATGTATGTACATGTATATTTGAGCAACAAAATGCTTTTGGAGCATTGAGTGACCCCGAAAATAGCTAGAAATTCAATAAATACACATTAGCGTTCATTTCGTATGCTCATTTGAGGGCTCCTCATAAATGCTCATACACTTATGCACATACGGTGCCGAACAGAAGTATTGGAACAGTGATTTTTCCGCAATATATGCAAAGTTTTTTATTCTAACTTATTTTCGATAATTTTTTATAAAAATATTGTTCATTTTACACCAGAAAACATAATAATAAAATCTCTAAACTTTGTGCAAAACTCAGGAAAATTCATGAAGTTTGCACACTAATTTGCAACTTTTTATTCAGATTTTTTAGAAAAATTCTAAATATGCAGTTTTATAGCCCATTCAAATTTAGTATAACAAAGTGTAAGTTTCAAGTCGCTAGAAAATTGCGTTGATTTTTGGCAATTATTTTTCACGCAAGTCCTGCCATACAAAGTATACATATTCGACAATTATTTTTTTTTTTTATGGAGAAAATGAGCAACACCTTCCACTAAAAAAATTGCCAAAACTCAACGCGATTTTCTAGTGACTCAAAACTTTCACTTTGTTATACTAAATTTGAATGGGCTATACAACTGCATACTTAGAATTTTTCTAAAAAATGTGAAAAAAAGTTGCAAATTGGTGTGCAAATTTATTGAAATTTCCTGACATTGAATTTTGGACAAAGTTTAGAGATCTTATTTTTATGTTTTTTTGGTGTAAAATGAACTATATTTAAAAAAAAATTCACTGTGCCAATACTTTTGTTTGTCGCTGTACAAACATACATATTTATGTATATGAACACCACTTTACCATTATTGATCACACATCCTCATGGATGTGGTCAGGAAAGTTTCTGAAGGGAAAATAGGCTAGCGGCTAAAATGCGAGTACGTTTACGTGCAAACATAAACATGTGCTTATGTTTACGATTTTGTGTACATATATCCACTAAGTATAACATCCGGTAAAAAGTATGAGCGCGATTTACGGCTTCCATTTTAAAGTTTAACCTTTTATTACTCAACTCCTGAGAAGAAGACAAATTTAATATTTTTAAGATTTGTCAAATATTTTTCTTATAAGGGGGGAAACTGGCCAAGATGTTATTAGCCTCCCTTATAAATGATAAAAGTTTCTTGGTAGACGAATTTATAACCTTAAGAGGACCGAATGTGTGTGCAGTCTTAGTCTGGCTAATGCTGGACAATCACAAATAATTTGCTCCGCCGTCTCCTCGTTTAGGCCAATCCGACTCTGAATTTATGTGAGAGCGCAGGTGATAATGGCTGGCTAGGTAACCAATAAGCAGCTTGATGTTGGCTCTGTTCAAGGGTTTTACATATTTCCTATCAAAATAGCCAATCAGCCATTTCCAAGCTTTTTTTCCGCCTCGGCGCCCGGCAGTGCGACCGAAATATAAAAATGCGAACCGATTTCGAAGCTTTGAAGAAACGATTCACAATTTCGTACTAGGGGGATTTCAGGTTAACTAATTACGAATTCGCTGTCAGAATTGCAAAATACAAAATCCAAAAAGTATGAAAGTGAATAGTACGAAATCTTTTAATACAGATCGATGCCCTCTGATTCGGATGGAGTTTTCCTTTGCTTTAAACAGGCAAAATGAAGAAAATGGTCATAAGAAGTTTTTTCCGCTCCTTTAAAAATTTTAAAATGGGACTTAGCAACTTTTCATTATAAGGTAGATATTTCTACATTTTAAAATTTTTTAGTTATTAAAATTCAAAATACACCCCGGTTATAATTATAAGCGCAACACATATTGAAAAGTTGTAACCATTTGTTAATTTGTTATCTAAATTTAGATATTTTTTTATAAAAACGTATTTCATTCTTTAACGAAGACCCAATAAATCCAAGTTTCAAACTTTTTGCAATGTTGAAACTAAATCAATCGAATTTCGTAAAAATTTCGAGCTTCTTATTCAGATTTCTTAGAAAAATTGGGTATGCAGTTTTTTGCTTCACTTTCTACCTGTGGACCTACATGGTAAAGTACAGGCAAGCTGTAATGCTATTAGTTTAAATGCACTAATCAAATGAAGTGACGCGTGGTTTGGACACGCTAGAATTTTGGAAGATCTTCCAGAAGAATTCAGGCTCCTCGACTACACAGTCCCGCCTACTGGACTTAAGAATCACTTCCAGACAAGGATGCCTTCAAGGGAAGAATGGGAGAAGGATTCGGTGCTGATATCGTATTCTGCCTCGACAGAGATCTAATGACTCCAAGTTGAATCTGAAGGTAGGAAGTGCGGTATACTCACAAGAACCCTCAGGTGGCCTTAGTTTTCGTCTGCCAGATCTCTGTAGCGTTTTTCAAGCTAAACTAACGAAGCTGCAAGATAGCTTCTCTAATTAGTCTGAAGGCGGTAACAATCAACACAGCTCGTAAAGCGGACATTCCGCTACGTTCTTGCAAACTCTGGCTGGAGAATAACTTTTTCGAACGGGCAAATATAAGATGGTCTGCGGAGCCTACTTGCAGGATAGCAGGGCATATCTGGCCTAAGCCGGACAAGCTTAGATATCGCGCTCTCCTCCGCTTGGAGCGACCGCTGTTCCTACATGTTATTGGAGTTCTCACCGGGCAATACCTGGTGCTCGTTCCTCCATTTTTCTTTTGAACTTATCTATAACTTTGTGCGCTTCATCAGAGCTACGAAATAGTTCCATATCTAAGATAAGAGGAGGGGAATGTGGAGTCTCTAATATGGCATCACAAAGGGCCTAAGTGTGCCCTCTTCCTGAGGTTTGAGAGCAGCCGAGATAACTTAACCTAACTAATCAAGGGTACAGGCCGTTACTATGAACGCTTTTCGCTTCTTGCAGGATCCCTTTAGCCAACTCAGTGATAAAATAAAGTAATATCTAGAAACTTTGTTTTTAAATTTTGGCCACATTTTGTATTTCGGCTGCAATGTGCGCCGCTCGAATCGGCACGGTTTTCTGGTAAGGGCCACTATTTCAGTAAAACTGAATTTTATAGATGCTGAGCGCACGCTTTAAAACGTTTGCCGACTCCATGCCACGCTTTTTTATTGCTGCAATATTTCTTGGGTTTGGCCTAAGATTTGAAAAGTGGAAATTAATAAATTATAAATGTTCACTGAAATATTTATTTGAGTTTCCTACTATCTGCTACTGGTGCGCAATAGTTTAGTATGTGTTCACCTTTGCTGTAGGCTAAAATGCCATCCACGTTTCAGTCGATATTTCTGTCAGTGCAGTAGGCCAATACATATGTACGAGTCATGTGCATATTTATGTATGTGTAGATCTTCGACCATACAACTATAACTTTACCAATAGAATGTCACGTTGCAATGTCACATACTACCAACTAGAGATGGGCATGGGCCGGGCCGGGAAATTGTTTTTCGGCAAAAGCTCTTGCATGCATGGGCGTGCAGTTAAATTCAAACAAGATTAAAGAAAGGACGAATTTAATATGGGAAAATAGACTAATCTCGATCGATTCCGAAAATTTAGAATCGATTCTCTAAAATCGATTATTTCGCGAAAATCTTCGATTCTGGAGTGGAATCGGAGTCGATTTTTCCATCCCTATGTGGTCCTGCCCAAAGGAGGCTCTCAACGTATTGAGGCCTTAAGGATACTGGATAGAAAGGTCATTCGGGCGCTTCTTAAAAAGACCTAGATCTGATATAAAGCTGCTGCCTACGACTATATCATACCTGCACCACCGACAAACCTCAGACAAAATTTCCAAGCCACAATGACTGTATTCGAGGATGGACGCAATGCTTGGAGCACTTGGCGATTTTTACAGTCAGTTCTTATACCAATACGGGATAAGTTCATTGAGAAACTAAAAGCTCAGTTAGTCTACGCTTTACTTAATTTAACTTACCGTAAGAAATCATCAATAATTACCCAACACCTCAACTTAAGCCAGAAGTGGAAATATTTCGTGCATTTTGTTTTTCTTTTTCAGGTGTTTGACAGTTTCGCACCTAAAATCCCACATCAACAAAAATTTATGCAAAAAAATATGTTTACGTTCATTTATTTTTGAGAAATACAAAAAAGAAAATCTGGAGAGCCTGATTCTATCACCGCTCTCGACTTCCGTAAGGCCGTAACTTAGGAATCTAAAATCTACAGATTCTTAAGTTGCTTATGGTAAGTTAAGTTTTAACTAACCGCCAACACGGTTTCTCATATAACAGGTTGGCCAAAGTATAAACTTAAATAAAGTTGCGGAAATTATGTCCAGACTAACTGAGCTTTAAGTTTGAAGCTATTTTTGCCAGCCGGATTTCGAGAGCGTTTTCCAGGCGAAAGCAATAACTTTTAGGAGGGCAGTAAAGTAAAGGGACCGATTTCTTATGAAGTAAAAATGCGTACCAGTGCTTAGGAACGACGGTGTTCGATTATTCGCCTTTTTTACAAAACCGGTTTTCGAGTTTTTAAAAAAGTTGCAATTTGAAAAAAACCGGTACGAGATTTTGAAAGTAAAAAAAGGAACCGGACCAACCGTATTATTTTAACTTTTTAAAACTTTATTGCAATTTTTTTTACTTTTTTCGGATTTCAGTAGATATTGTATGTCCAGGGTTAAATTTCTGGGCACATCAACATCAAGAAAAGTGTTTTTCGAATCGAGGCCGCCCCTCGGAAAGCAATGGTAAGTGCCCGAGTGTATTTTTGTCATAAAGAAGATTCTTCAGAGGAGGAGCGAAGATCTCTCCATTCCGGCCAAGCAAATAGAAACCGTTTAAGCGGCAAGCATTCGTTTATTGGGGTGAAATATTATATACTGTTCATCCGGTTTATTGGATATTCGAAAAATCAGGATTTCAAAAAAAAAGCCGCCTATAAATATTAAAAAAAAAAAAAATGGTGGAAACCGGTTTGGAAAAACCGAGTCAATCACCCTAGTAAGAACATATTCAGCAGTGAGCGAAAAAAGGATAAACTAGCGAAGAGCGATTCTGCACTAAAAGTTTCTCACGGGGAGCAGGAGTGAAACTGAATTTAATTGTAGAGAATTACCAGTTAAATCAGGAGTACATAAGATCCTCCTAGATACAAGATTCTGCAGGGAAATACCGTTAAAAGAAGTGAGTTATGAAACTGAAAAATTCTATTAGAAATCGTACATTACTCCAGTGACGACCAGCTTTCATTGGAACAAATTGATATATTAACCATATAAACTCTGAATTGAATTTTGGATAATTATGCTATAAATTGAAAATCAAAACCCTTCTAAGACGCAATTCGCTAATGGCGCCTCTTATTGAAAATATTATTTAAACCCCTAAATTTAAGGAAGAGGTTTAGTTAAAAACTTAACGTAAGAAACCTCAAAAACTGGATACGAATTAACGCGAGTTCCTTGTTAAATTGGGTCTAGCATCAAGCTATTTTCAGTATAATTTTTATTCTCATTGAAATATTCCACATTCCCATACCCCTGTCTTGAACCTTGGGTATGAGAATTCCTGCTTACGTCGCCAAACCTGCAACTTAATCCACCATTTATATGTACATACTTATGCAAACACAACTTCATATATACACGTGTATGTAAATGCATATGAGTGAGTGAGTGCATTATTTAGTTGAAACGTGTGACCGGATTTTGAGGTCAAAAGTTTACAAAGTTCACTCCACAGCGGAGATGCTGCAAAACGCGACCACTACTCGTTGAGTGCTATCCAAGTTTAATGCATTTCTATACAAAATACATAAATTTATCTACCACATATTCTTATGCACATTAATACGATACACGGTAACCAGAGAGGGCATTGATGCTTGAATGGACCCCAGGAATCGCAACGAATTCGCTTTAGCAGCTTATGTGTTGCGCGTTTAGTGCCATCGGGCAGCAGTAGAAACAGAGCTAGCGATGGAAAATCCAATGACATTCTATATTAAGTTCGAAATTTACTGCATTTCGCTAATAAAAATATATACTTATATAAATATATAATAAGTGTATGTATGTATGTGTGTGGAAAAGGTTGTGGAGAAAGTGAATTATAATAAAAATTGTAGCAACATTGCAGTTGCCGTAAAAAGTGACAGCATCGCTGACACTCGAGCGAGATATTTTGTACACGTACAGATTGTATTGGGGCCGAACCTGTGGCATTGACTAGCTGTGTACGAATATACTGGTGCATATGTATGTACATACGTACGTTGCAGTACTAAACAAAGTAAATCGGTGTGAGCGAAAATGTGTTTTTTACAACGCTTTTATCAACTTGCAATGTTGTGTGTCCAGAAACTTTCAATGTTGTGGATCCAGAAACTTTCAATGTTGTGTGTCCGACACCGAAAAGCTTTGCTTTGAAAAGTTCCTATAAAAAAGCATAGTGCATAGGGCGACATCTGTAGTGAATAGGGCGAGGTAGATGACATCTAGATGTCGCCCTATGTACTACGTTTGCTACAGCGGAAATATACGACACGCCATTTCTTTAAATAAAATTAATTGGTGCTCGTTTGTATGTACATACATATGTAAATGCATGTGTGTGCACCTTTCTATTAATATCGTTGAATTATTTTAATATCTATTGCAAAATTTTATTCAGACAGGACTAAAAAGTAGAAAATAAATAATATAAAAAAAAACTTTTTAATATACAACGCTTTTATAAATGGACTAAAAAGTAGAAAATAATATTTCTCAGTCCCATAGAATTTGTTTTGATCACTTTTGATTTTGAAATTTTAGCAAAAGTCATTATAAACAATCTATGAAATTGAAAATGAAAAGCGTGGGGCGCATGTAATACACTTGAATTGATATGAAAAGTAATATATGTATGTATGTATGTGGGTATATGAATAACGACCGCTTAAAATCGATTTCAAAGTTCTACTTTCGCTGTAGAAATTTTAGGTCTACGTTGTGTAGTTTGACTATTGTCAATCAAATCGAATGCTTTGTATTGCATGCGCTCCACGTTTTTCATTTTCAATTTCATAGATTGTTTATAATGACTTTTGCTAAAATTTCAAAATCAAAAGTTATCAAAACAAATTCTATGGGACTGAGAAATATTATTTTCTACTTTTTAGTCCATTTATAAAAGAGTTGTATATTAAAAAGTTTTTTTTATATTATTTATTATAATTTTACTTGTGATTGAAGTAGAAAATTAAATAATTTAATTTTAATCCGGTTAATTTTAATGTCTTTTTCAATTGTATGGAAAATAAAAGGATTTGATACATATATTTTGCACGTCCATTAGGGTTACCGCACATAAGACAGAGATACACACTTATGCCAATTTGACCCGTTGTGATGCCACTATAGACAAACGCTTTTTCCTTTCCCTTAGTTTCCCAAATTACAGAGTCATCGTGTAACCTGAACGTATCGTTGAAAGACGCTGACGTCCACAGAGTCGAGATCAGCTAAACACCGAAAAGCATGTTCATTAAAAATAGCAAGTCTTGACCTTGCCAGAACGGGACGTGACTGAGATAGTGTTCTACACTCACCACCTCCTCCTCGTCCCTGCAGACATGAGAGAAATTGTTTTCGGGGTAACCCATTCGCCTAGCATGCGCTCCCATTGGGCTATGCCCTGTAATTATACCGTAAACTATGCTAATAATGTGGCGGTCGATTTACATAAGGGTTTTTGGTCGTTTCTCATTAATATATAGCCAGATCTGTTTTGTAACGGAACACGTTATTTATTTCGCCCATCTTTCGTTGGCCAACTCAATGCAAATAGATTTCAGTCGGTGCTTACTCGGAGACAAGGGGACTCCTGCATCGTGCATTTTAATTTTAATTGGTTTTCTTTAAATTACTCTTACCCCATTGGTAGAGGGCCTCGGGTGTAAGAATTTGTTGTGACGTCGGGAGCAGAAAGCTTGTCCCAGCTGCTTGTCGCTTAACATTTCCTACAATCCTGCCGCAAGCAGATTTCCCATGTGAACTCGCAACAGAGTTCAATTCTGCCATTTCCTTGAAGGAATTTTCGTGATTTCAGACCTTTAGTGAAGTTAGTATGATTTGTTCATATTGTTTTTGTTTTTTACACATCTTTATCTATTTATCATATTGCTCGAGCATTAGATGATCTAGACTCCATAGAGTCTAGAGTCTAGAGCCTTCGTAGCCTATTACGCCCATTTAGGTACTTCAATTTGAGATGAGAGACAATGTTTTTATGTAAAAAAAAAAAAACATAAAAAAATGCTATAATCAAAAAAAAAATCAAAAGAAAAATGCTTACTTAATTTTTTTTATACGTTGCATACTAATGTAAAAAATTTATAATTAAAGCCCATAATAAGTTTCGTTAAAATGTTTCCAAGATAGAGCACTTTAAAGAAAGGTATGTATGATGTTTTCTTAAAATTTAAGTCCCGTGTAAATGGGCAACCCTACGTCATATCTTCAATCTCTTCAACTTTCATCCAAATCCTTAGAGGTCGGGCACAGCGGTGGCCGCGGTGACATGAAGTAAATGCCTTTTATGTAAAATAAATAAGATAAACGTACGGATAGACCCAGTTTTGGATTAATCGAGTTACTAGAAAACTAAAAACCCCAAATTTTATTAGTGGTCGAGTTGAATTACTCAATTTTATACTGGAATATCAATTTCATCAACATATTCGAACAAAAAAAAATTGTCGGCCCATTTGTGTGAAATTATTAAATTAGCATGAAAGTATAAAACAAATAAGATCTAAAAAGAATAGAACAAATGAAATCAACTTAATTGAAATTTCGGAAAATCTTTATCCTCATACATTCAGTTGACCAAATTTTTGATTATGTATGCACATATGTACATATTTATATAGATGTGTGTAAGAAAAGTCCATATAAAACCAAAACAAATGATTTAAATAAACATCAATACACCAGAGGTAAATTTAATTTTAAATGAAAACGTGTCTTTCCTACACTAACAAGTATTTGAGCAATCAAAAATGAAATAAATAAATTTACTAAAATTCATACTGATGTACACAATACATATACATATGTAGTTGTACATAAATATATACTTATGTATGTAAATATATGCCTGAGCGTAGCAAAAATTTTGAACACCTCATATTCAAATTAAAGCTTTACGCAATTGCGTTTGTTGTTGCTGTGCGCATCGAATTTTTTATGAACGTAAACCAGTAAGTAGGCCATGTGGTATGAGTGACGTTTTGGCATTTGACTGGAATTTGCGTGAAATTAACTTAACAAATATTTTTGGTAAAGCAGCATGTCACGCTCTTCAATGCATATTAAGCATATCAAATACGAGTACGGAATGCCGAAGGGAGGCGCCGATGTGTACGAATTTATGTTACAAAGTATTACCCACATTCATTAAATAATTTTGCTGGTATGTCATTTGGAATTTGTCAAATAATCACGCTGGTTTATGATGGCAGTGGATCTAAGTTGAAATGTTGTGCACTCACTACATATCAGTAGCATTTTTGCTTGTGCATATGTACATATGTGTATATAGAGTGGGTAATGCTTACATGAAGGGCGTAAAGGTTTTAGCTAATTTTCAGTTGAAAAGGTTTTTATTTGATGTAAATAAAGATAAATTACCTTATGGCGATGTGTTTTTGTTTTCGTTAATTGGCAGTTGATTTCACTTCAGCACGTTTCTTTATTTATATGCGTTTAGTTATTTGTAAGACATTTTCATTAAAAGTGGAGTTATGTTCTCTAATCTATATCTAAACTAAAGCCGTTTTTTCTGTTCGCGAAGCTGGAGAACGGTTGAACCGGTCTTCTTGAAATTTCTGGCACCTACTGCAGCCTTTTTAAGGATAATAATATGCTAAACAATTTCCAATATATGAATGGAGCGTGTCTCCTCCCATAAAAACCGAATTTCTTATTACTGAATAGCTCTGAAAGTGTTCATGATGAGGTACTGGAACTTAGTATGTAGATACATATATGAAATATTGGACGAAAATGTTTCAATAAACAAAAGAAAAAATTATTTTGGTGGGACGAAATTCGCGCTGCTCCTCACAACAACCATCTAGCCTGAAAAATGCATTGAAAAGCTATCATGAAACTATTGTGCACTTGGCTTTGAAAATTGTTATTGCCAATAATTAGGATTTCGTACGGAAATAAAAATATTTTCGCATACATAATTTTTATTTCAGATAAATTTTGCGTTTTTTTTTATGCACAACGCACGCGGAATCGATGGATGTGATGCCAAATATACTGCCCATAGACATTATAGGGAAACAAAATGCAGCTCATAGAGCCGTCAGACTGCGGAATGTAGCTGGAAACTGAATTTATGCAGTGACACCTCAATTCGGGACGGGCTTAGGCTGCCGGAAGTAACGAACTAGAAACTTGCAGCCAAAAAGTGTACCAAATCAGTTTTCAAACTACCAAAGAAAAATACAGCTCATACGCGTGAGTAATTTTAAAGCAATTTTTCGACGTGTAAACACAAAGTAATTGCTCAACTAGCCACTGAGATAAAATTTCTCTACAAGATACATACATATATTTTGTTTGAGAATTTCCTTCCAATAGATTAATAGAAAGTACAAGTAGGTACTATCCACCACAGCACACAGTGAAGAAAAATTGAAAATAGTGTATCAAAATTCTTCGCAGCTCGCAATTTTCAAACATTTTAATTGATTTTCTGCCTTATTCTGAGTTTCGCCCGAAATAAAAATTCACTAGAAAACGTTCAATCCGCCCATAGTAAATGCAAGGAGATGAAGGGTTTAAAGTGAACCCATTCGGGAAAAATGAAACTCAAAATAAGGCTCATTGTGACAGTTAGGGCCGTCCGGTTGGTCAATGTGCGGTTGGTAAAAGTCGTAATCCGGTTAAACACAATGACTTCTTTATCGATCAATGGTTATATGCATGATGTCGAAAACGTCGATAATGATGTTTAATTGGTATGAACTGATAACCAGGCATTGAACATACGGCCCTTAGTCTATTTTAAGGTACTAAAAATTTCCGAAAAATAATGAATAATCGGTAGTTTTGCTTTAGTGCTGGGCATTTCCTAGCTACTTTAAACTTGTACTTTATTATACTAATGTTCTTTTAGATTTAAGTTCTTCTAGTTAAAACTAAGGCACTTATAAACCGAATTTGTTTATAATTGGCCCCAGTTGATGTAAACGTCGCTATACCTCAGAAATGGTAATCTTTAGGAAGAAAAATGTTGTGACAGTTTTTATTTATAATTGTATGATCTACACCTTCGTCTCATTTATTTTTATGATGCAAAAAATCAATTTATGTGACATTTGACCTTGAATAACTCTTTTTGCGGACGTGGGATGGATGGGGCTTTTTGACATTTCATTCATAATTGTGTTCGCAATATTCGCAGCTTTAGGCGAATTAACTTGACTGGGCTATAGTTTTTTCAAACCGTCTAAAACCGAGTTTTCATGGGCGAAATGACGAAGAGTCTACCGAAAAATTCGGTATGACTTTGGTGTGAAACATACACGTAGAACCAACAGATCTATACACCCACAGTACATGTACTTAACCGATTTCAGAGCGTCTGAAAATACCATTGTGTGCAGGCTTAATTGAAAAACGAAAACAAAATATAGTAAATTCAAATAATAAAACTCAAAACAATTACGTTTTATAAAGCGAATTCACCCAACACATACTGACATACATATGTACATGTGCTAAAGAAAGTTAAAAAAGGCACATTTCCGAGGTGAGCTCATACATTATTACCCAGCAACACTTAACACAATTCAATCGAACAATTTAAATTGTTTTCATATTTTTACGTATTCCTCCTAACATTTAGTGCGCTGGCATTTTTGCATAGCAAGCACTATTAAATCGCATTATAAAATTTGCTTCCCTTTGAAAATAAAGTTTCAAAAGCTTACACAAATAATTTACTTACCAGAACAAAGGAATAAAATAACCACAAGAACAATAAAAAATCAAACCCATTGCCCTTTTAACTCCACAAAAAAAAAAAAAAATGTTTGCTGCATACTTAACGCAAATATAAAAATAAATTCTGAATAAAATGAAACCAAACATGAATCGATTCATTTTGGACACACATCTGTACATATGTATGTACATGCTGCACACACAATTGCGCTCAATCACTGACATCGACCCTACCCTTCGTAGCACATTTGTACATATGTAGGTAGTATGTTTGAATACCGACCCCCTATTGCTGGCAATCAACTGACGCACTTGCTCTATTATTTCCTCCTTCCCATCACCTCTACGCATATCCTCTCCTCGCTAAGACCTCGTTTATACATTGCGCTGCGCACAATTTCGTTTTTACCCTTGCAGATAACTTCACTATTTACGCTTCATTGTGTTCTCTCTATTCGGCATTGACCGGCAAGCATTTGGCCAGAGGTGATGCATAAAATAGCTTACACAAAAATACCTATTGGAATACAAAAATACATACATACATACTCGCATGACTTATATGAGTACATACTATACGCATAGCCTGCCCGCCCATTACACCGCTAGCCATTTTAACTTTTTCAAGTAGCCGGCAACGTTAACGCTTATCTGACATGCCGAAGGCATTTGTGTATAAATAATTTTTGTGCAGTATTGAGTATTTATGTGCTGTTGTGTAGTTAGTGTGGCAAATAATGGCCGGAAAGGGGGTGGTGCCGGCTTAAGTATTCGATCATCAATATACCGTGGCAATAACAAATCGTGCCAACAGCATTTTGTAGCATTGGCAAATTTTATGCCGCATTCGTTATCGATATGCTTGCCGGCTTGGACTGAGGTGGTTTACTTATACATATACAGCACACCATTTTCAAAAGAGGCTTGTGTGTATTAGTGTACATATTGTTGTTATTATTGTGGGTCTTGGTATATCGTTGAAGCTAGAAGGTTATGGGGTACTTTACAGGTATTTTTTTGCGATATTTTAAGTGAAAATCTATCTTTAAAATTTGGCAGAGAGTTAAACTGATTGACGTGCGGTGGCACTTCTAAACAACTAAAATGGTTTTGGCGTAGAGTGAGAAATTCTTGCAGGCTACCATACAGTTTACTATATTCTTAACTACCATTTTTTGTCTATCGTTCGACTTTCATAAACAGGCAATGCCTATTGCAAAACTTACAACGTGGTTGTCTAGTCACTTGTAGTGTATCCCTCCTCCTCTATATACCAATTAAATATTTCATGTGTCTTTACTAGTTCATAATTTGTAATTAAAACAATGCTTATTTTCCAATGCAAAAATTATAAAATAATATTTTCTGTACCACCTCAAACTGATAAAAAATTAACAAAAAAACGGAGTTGCTATAAAAACGAATTATATGTACAAGACTATGCAAGCAAAGAAGTAAAAAAAAATATACATTGATCAACTCTTTTGTGCCGTAAAACCAACAAATATTGTATAAATAATTAAGTGTATTTGTGGTTTATTCACCATGAAATGCGGAATAATTTAATATTTGCAAGTGAGCGGGTAAATACAAGTTTTGTTTGTTGCGAAAATTCTACAATGATACAATGAAATGGTGTAAGCAATATTGCGAAAAATTTCAATTAAGCCTTTTAGGCCCCAAAAAAATTTGCCTGCAAAGTGCCTGCGGGAGCGTAGTGCGTATGCGCTATGAGTACTTTGTGAAATTGATTGTGTTCAAGGGATTTGCAAATCGACTGAGACATTAATTAACTCGCCTATTTGTTATTTTTATTTTATGCAATCTGCAATGTATGAATTAAAAAAATTTCACAAAATTATAAAAGTGCTACTAAAAAAAAATAAGTAAAAGTAAATTAAAACAATGGTTTAGTTTTTACTAGTTAATAGAGGAAAATTAACTTTCCATAAAAAAGTAAAAAAGGCTTTTTTAAACATACATACACACGCATTTTCATATCTTCCACAAGGCTATCTAAGTTACCTTACGCATGGAATATGTCGTCTGGCGCAGGGGACGCAAATGATTTGAACCAGGGACCGAACATAACAGCTATTGATGAAAACTGTCATTGAAAAATTAGCTATGAAGGAAATGCGCTACAGCTTAGTGATACATACCAATCGATTTCTTTTTTCATGAAGACTCAAAATAAATTTGAAAATAAATTTTTATTTGCAATTTTTATGCAAAATTAAAAAAATAACAATTATTTTTAATTTTTATAAGATAAATCCAAAATAAAAATTGTTTTGGATTTTTATATTATCCCTGCAGGGAAACCGCGGACTAGTGATTCAAGTTTCTAGTTCCGTACTAGGTCTTTATCGCCAAAAAGGAACTAGGCCGATAGGAACTAGATCCCCACCAGTCCAAAATCGGCGAAAAGTGGTACTTTTAAGAAACTAATTTTTTTCAGTTTTTTTTCACTAGAAATCCATATCTAAAGTGACGAATTTAGAAATATTTCGGAACTATAGAAAAAG
This sequence comes from Rhagoletis pomonella, assembly GCF_013731165.1. Classification (NCBI taxonomy): domain Eukaryota; kingdom Metazoa; phylum Arthropoda; class Insecta; order Diptera; family Tephritidae; genus Rhagoletis; species Rhagoletis pomonella. Next base: position 51,827,712 of record NW_023458561.1, on the reverse strand, counting down.
GGCTTGTTTACTTTACATAGATATGTTTTCGGCGGCTTTTTCGTTCAAATACGCTTCTATTCTGTGCTTCGCAGATGCTTTTTCATACCTTGATAATACAAAACTTAAATATGTGTTAACATTTCAACATCTTGGGACCGTCTGGAATCTAATAAATAACAGCGAGCACCTCTGCAAACTCAGCTACAGCTAAAGGTATGTAAACGTACATTTCTTAGAATCATTCAAACATATTTAATTTCAAATTTCTACCAAAATAACTAAAAATCGCACACACGGAAGAACCAAGAAGAAAGAAAAATCATGATACTTTTTTCTTTCGTCTGTCGATTTTGGAACTGGTTCGGAACTATCGAAAAAGGGATGCAGCGGGGGGCAATTGACACTTCCTAGGACATCGCCATGTTAAATTCGCCAGTTGCTTGCATGCAAAAGAGATTTATCGCGAACCAGTACTGGGTCGAAATGTATTAGAAGCGCACCAGTTCAGAACTAGAGACTTTCCCCACAGGGATATGTCTTAGATAACAGTTATTGAATACTTTTATGTACAATTGTCATTAATAAAACTCAGTCAGTGACTTTTAATTTTAAAACTCATCAATTTAAATTAGTCACCTATTTTTTTTTCTTTTAATCATTTGTATAAAAGTCATTCACATTTTTCGCAGTTAAGGAGGTGTTGGGAAACAAAAGTTTACAACGACTTATACAAATGACTTTAATAAGTATGATTTAAAAAATAGAGGTCAGTGTCTGGTTTTTCTCTATGACTTTTATAAATAAAAGTCTTCGATAACTATTATCTAAGACATATCATTTAAAAACCAAAAATAACTGTTATTTGCATATCGCATTATTACATTAAAAATACATACTTATGTATATGCAAATAACTAAATTACAAAAATCGTTAATTTCAGTACTTGAAAACGATTTCTATCTATCTATAACTGAAGTCTTATACTGAATTTAGTTTGCTTATCTTATATCGGCTGCATGTTTGTACCTATGGAATACATATGTAAGTTATGCATATGTACCATCCATATTATGTCAATATTAATAAGCATTTTAATTGTTAATAAATACTAAGTCCTTAGACAGCTAAAACAAAAGCTAATTCTTATTAAATGCAAATCGGCAATTAAATCATTGTCATTGAATTTTGAGAAATACAACGACAAAACTTTGGATAACAAAATTTAATATTCAATAGAGAATGGCAGAAAACTCCTTCAAGGATCTACATATAAGATCTAACTATTTGCCTTGCCTTTGAAAATTTAAAACAAACAATTGCAATATGACCTTTCAGTGTACGAACTTATGTCTACGATTGAGCACCTTGTGGGGAAATTTCAAAGTTTTTATTAACTTTTAGTTATAAAATATGAAGTTAAGGATACTTGTGCCTGAGTTATACTCCACAAGTACTTGAGTACATAAATACGTATGTACATAAATACCCGCGACAAAAGATAGCACAACAACATTTTTACCAGTTTTGACTTTGATTTTTTCTTTTGATTTTTTAAGGTTCATTATTTGTAAGTAAAAGTATAGCCCTTTATCTAACAAATGCCATATAAATCTAAATTTCAGACTTTGTGCAAAAATTATAAAAAATCCGCAAACTTTTCAACCCAATTCCATGCATTTTAATTTTAATTTCTGGAATAATTTTTGATATGCAGTGAGTTTGTTTGTGACAAAATCGAATTTGAGTGTAACGGTATTTAGGATATTCTTGTAAACACTGCATCCAATTTGTTGACAGATAGAAAGTGAACTAGAATTTTGACACAAAATAAGGCAATTATGAAATTTTTGGAAAATAGAAATTGATGAAACCAAGTGTTTCTGAAAGTCTGGATTGTAAGTATATAGCTTTTGAAACAATTAAAACGGATTTCGGTGCACATATTTATACCACCAAAAGGCTTTCTGGGGGTATTCGGGTACGAAGAATCTGAATCTTTAATTCATTTTTACCATTCACTTTTACCAAAATGGGTGTGCTTATGTGCGCTTTAGTGCCAAACATAAAAAAAACATGAAGAAACATCGTTGAGAAACATTGATGCCACTTTTCGTTCACTTTCCTTCCATGCGTTTTGCATCATAGCACACCCAGCGGTTCTTTTTTGGCAAAAATAAATTGAAAATTCAGATTCCTCGGACCACAAAATCTTTAGAGATGCAATATATATGCATTTAAATAATTTCCATTGCTGTAAAAGCGGCTCTGTGACCAGCAGCTTCAAATTGCAAAAAAAGCTTAAAATCTATATACAATCCAGACTTTCAGAAAAACTTGGTTTCATCAATTCCCTAAAAGAAAAACTGAAAATGTTGTACAGTGTAGTGATCAGTTTGAAGATAGCTCTCCCGATTTCTCCCAAGCGGGATCTTAGTGCAACTGTTGCTGCTGCACCTTCTCCCTTTTTTATGATTCTTAGTTTCGTAGCCTTATTTCGTTTGTTTAGGCTAGACCACTAAACCAGGCGGCAATATGCTTGAGTTGGTCTTATGTTAGCGGAATAAACGCAAATCACAAATTTAGGTTTTAGATCTAGGCGACTATTTTCAATGTTTTTTTTTCAGTTAAGTTTTCTGTCTAAAATAATCCTAAGGTTCTTATCTCTCGATTAAATGCATGCGCGGTTGTGACTAAGCTTTTCATTTATAAGACAAGCTTATGTTTCTACTAAGTGTTTGGTCGCACTATCCTCCAATTTGTGATGTGGGTCTTGTTGATATAACACAAGTGGAGTGACTTACAAATGGTTTTATGAAAAGTTTTCAAGACAGCTTGCCAAGAGGCAACCGTTGTGAGACATAATAATTTTAAGTATTGCTCGAACCAGGCATCGAATGCCGACCTTATAACAGGAGGTGCGCCCCTTTAACCTTTCGTGAGATTTTCGTACTTTTCAATTTAAGTATTTCAGTCCAAAGTTTCTAGTAAAGCAAATATAACAGTTTTAAGGTAAGCTTAGCCTGAAGGTACAATGAATAACACCATATTTAGTATCTGCTGCATTCCGAATTTTGCTGATGCGTTCATTATTTTCAAATAGTTTTAAATAGGATGTTTTGTAGATACAAATATTATTAGCATGTCAATAAATGTAGCTACCTCCGTATTTTGCCCATGCCTTACTAATCATACATACATAGTTACTTAGTACAATAAGGTACATATCTATCTAATATTGACGTAGGAAGGGATATATACCCATGTATGTATGTATGTATGTATGCCCCTATGCATGCATGTCTACCTTAATTTCACGGTAACCTTACATTAAAATCCTAATCATAAATGCTAATAATAATATTTGCATGCCTTTGTTGCTATCTAGAAATTCAACTCAATTTACATTTGCCCTTCGACTATATAAATGCAGTGTATACGTATGTACACATATATGTATGTGTGTAAAATCCATGTGGTTTTTTGGGTGAAAATTTGTTGGTGAAATTATCGAAATCTAGCAAATTACGGCGATTGTTATGTTGCTCTGTACGCTGCTCGTATGTATTTAATTTGCATTTAATGATACTAAAATCTCTAGAAATTTGTAGGAATTGCATGTACTATTTAAAGTCTAATGAATTTATTGTAAAATAATTGGCCAATTTTAAGTAATTGTAAAATATTGTATTTACATAACTACAATTTGCATAAAGAAAGGTATGCCTTTCGATTTGAGTATGAGGATCTGAGTAAGAGAGGGTAGCAGTGATAATTGCATGCAATTTTCAATATAAGCGGCGCTCTCCTTATGTATAACCACCGCCGTGGAGAAAGTGGAGTACTGCGAGTCAAACATAACCTTCAACAAAGGGTATGAAGTAGGAATTCTTAGCATGGAGCAATGTACCTTGGACGTTCCGGTGCTTCTGTTCCACACTGACGAATCCAGTTTGGGCAACAAGGACGATGGTGGCTTGCACTAGAAATAACTAGAATTACAAAAGTCGTTCCGTCTAGCAGATCATTGCAATCTCTTCCAAGTAAAACTTGCAGCTATAAAGGACGCCGTTGAGTGTTTATGGCCAAGGGATAACACATGCAATACTATTTCTATTTTCTCAGACAGACTAGATTTTATCGAATCGAACATCGCTTAGAACTTTTTAATTTTTTGTTGGCAGTTACAGGCAGGAATATTGCAAGGTGAAGGCAACTAAGTTATTTCTTTCTTGCTGTACTTACGCCACATAATCGATCGCTTTGTCGTTTACTACCCGGTGCATACTTTGCATTAACAAAAAAAGAAAAATTCCAAAAATCAGGGGGTTTTCAGCTACTTTAAATCTGCATTTAAATAAAATTGAATGGGCTACAAAAATCCATACCCGAAATTTTCTAAAAATATTATTGACTTATTCACTGCTGGTCACTGAGGAAGTACACCAGTTTGTGGGCTTTTTTTATTTATAAAAAAAAAATAACTAAAATAAAATTGGATTCATATTGTGTAAGCGCCAATATATTATCAGTAGCTAATAATATATTTCTGAGCTTTATTTTCTTATGTACAGGAGTAAAAATTTTTAATCGCGTTGTATTTTTTATTAAATAAAAACGAAACTAATTTTTCGAGTACTATTTTTTATCTCTGAAATAGGTATTAATAGTGAACGCGCATGGCGTTAAAATGCCCAAAATTGATTTCTAAATACCTAAGAAATATTCCAAATGCAAGTCCGAGGTATAAGCGATCCGTGTGCCATATTCCAATCCAATCCAAATCCGCGAATCTGTTTTTGAGTAATTTTTAATGTATTAAAATTTCAACTAAAATTCAAATTACAGGCGAAGGGTTTTAATTAGACCTCGCATTTTTGAAATTCAACAGAATGGTACAAATCTAATGGCTCACAAAAAATGCCTATTCGTATAATATATGTACATACATACATATATACTCTTATACTTAGTTATATCGATATGACTTTTCGAATCTAAAGCTTTCATAAATCGATTCGTGACTTTTTGAAATAACAAAACAAATTCTTATCATCAAGATAATCTAAGAAAATATAATTTGAAAATAAACATGAACATATTTTCTTGATAAGGTATACTAAAATAAATAAGAAAATTTTTGTTTAAAGCAAGAAAATTTTTTCTTGAAAATTTATTTATAAATTAAGAAATCTTATTTCATGGTACCCAGTAAAATATAGTTCAGAAATAAATATTTTTCTAACCCTCTTCGATTAATAGCCATATTTTAATTATTCATTTAACTTATTAAATGATTTGGATTTAAATTTTTAAAGAGGTGGCAACCCTTTTCCAATACCTCAAAAATTTGTTTAGTGTTCAAACTAAAAATTTCTTAAGAGTCTCTCATCTAACATGCATATATGTATAAGTTAATTAAATTCGAGATTTCAAGCAGGTGGCGTCTCTCTTCAAATATTGTAAAACTACGAACTTCTGAAACCGCTTTCGTTTGGCGCCCATATGGTGATACATATTTCTTTTACCAAATTACTTTAAATACTCCTATAGCTAAGTTAAGAAACAAAGCTTTACAAAACCATTTCGATTGATACCCATTTTCTAATAATTGATTTATTTTTTTAAATAGTTCGAATATAATTTTATTTAAAAGGTGGCAACTGTTTTCAGAAAGATGAAACCTTATTGCGCGGGGTGGATATGACGTCATTGATTATTAAATAATTTTAGTTTAATTGCGCTTTAATTTAACACCCAATTTTTGAAAATCGAGCGAACGGTGGCGATTCTATGTTTTACCTGCTTGCAATCAAAGCTGGCAATAAATTTTTAACCAACTTCCTGATGAGCTGGGACTTGAAACTTGAATAATCGATAATAATATGTAAACACTTGTCTGAAAAAAGATCACTCAAAAGTAAAAAAAAATAATTGTAATTTATTAACGAAAAGGGATAGAGGAACCATCAGTCCAGTCCCTACATCTGGCTATGCCACTTTTGGCGTTAAAATTTTTACCAAGTGTTTAACGGAATCGAATGTGTGGTGTGACAAATTGTTTTAGGTTGGAAAACCTTTTTCCATTTAGTTGTTGGTCGGACAGGGAAGCTATCATATAGGGGTTTTCAAAAAATTTAAAGACACCTCGCTTTTCGCCACTTTTATCGCGACAGCAGGAGACTTAGACGATATCTTGTGATGACTATAACTATGCAGTAAACCTTGCAAATTAAGCTGGCAGTATGGCCCACTCCATTGAAAATGTGGGCTTTAATTAAATTTATTTTTAAACCGTCATACAAATTGTTAAATTCTTGAAATTGCCCATCACTGGGTTGTTTGAAATGTTTAATCTAATTTTTAGTAAAGTTAGTTAATTTCAAATTTATACATACCTAAACGCTTCAAGGTTAAATCTGAATATTTAAATCGCCATTTTCCTAGGCAAAAAGTTTAACCACAGTTTGCGTTTTGCAAGCATCGCTATTTGCACCATGACACTGCAGTGAGTGAATGAATCATTTTAAGTGACGCGACCGTGGCAAACGTTTTTCTATTTTCACAACCCACTTAGATTTGCTTATTTTTTCCTATTACTTTTTAGTGTCTAATGGTTATTTATTCGTTTTAACCATTTTCTATTTACTCGAAACGTTAGTCACGCAACAAATGCTCGCGTGGACGCTAGCCATATTATCCAGCAATGCAGCGCGGAAATAAGGGGGAAAAATTTGCAGGAATAGAGGTTAGAGAAGGATACAAGGTAGCAACAGTGTAAAAAAAACAGTTGAAAAATAAAATCAGGAAAGCACAAGCACGCGATACAATGAACTTTCAATGGCTGCGGAAAAGATAACCAGATATGCAAAAATAGGCGGAATGCTCAAAATAAAACACAAATGCAAAAATAACGATAGCTACGAAAAAAAGGCGAAATAAGGTTGATCTGAAGAGCAATGACTAAACCGAGTGATAAACACGACTAGCTTAATATGCAGGTACATAAATACAGTAACTCAAACAAATGACCACTTGTTGTTTTTTGTTTAATATTCCTAATATTTTTCCAGCTAATTTTTTTTTGTTATTTTTATTTTTTATACAAAATTTAGGAAAATTCAATAAATTTTCATCAAAACTTCAACTTTTTTTGAAAATTTGATTTTTGAGATTTTTTTTTAGAGGCTACTTTTTCGGGTTTTTTTTAATAAAACAAGCGCAATTTACAAAAACTTGCGTGATTTTATTTCGTAAGAAATTCATACTTATGTGAAAAAAGTGCAAAAATCCGTCACCAAAAAGAAAAAAAATCTCAAAAATCAACGCGATTTGTTGGCCGTTTGAAACATGCACTCCATTAGACTAAAATTGTATGGGCTATAAAATTGCATACCCAAAAATTGTTCAAAAAGTCAGAATAAAAATTTGAAGTTTTGATGAACATTTACTGAATTTTCCTTAATTTTGTGTAAAGTTTGAAACTGTGATTTACACGGTTTTGCTTAAAGCTTAGACGGTGTTTTTATACAAGAATAACAAAAAAAATTTAGCTCGAAAAACATTACGAAAATTTAAAGAAAATCAACACGCGGTAATTTGTTTGAGTCAGTGTATATATGCAGGTAGGTAGGCTGCAACAACAACTGGGTATTGTGGCACTGCGATTTTTCTGGATGAGTTCACAGTTAAGCAAATGTGTTGAGAGTTGGGAGTCAGTGAAGAGTCAGCCATAATGGAAATAGACATAAATGGTAAAAATTTCAAAAACGTTTAATGTTCTTTGACTGCATAGTTTTACTATGTATGAATATTTAGTACTTCTTTTTGGGAATTTCCTATAGAAATTTTAACTGATTTGAAATTTTAGCATTTGCTTCGTCGGACTATACGGCGGGGCGTATGAGTAATGTAAGCCCGTTTAATCTCGGAAAGCAACAAAAGATGTTTATAAAACGCGGTAAAGATTTTTTTGCAAATATAAATACTTGAAGTCTTCGAACTTAATTTTATAAAATTTTTGATATGACATAATAATAAACAAAGCCATATTTTGTAATTTCGCCACTTCTTCGACGGTTTATTGAAACTGATGTTTAAAAATGTAAATTTTCAAGCAACATAAATATTCCTTTGGAAGTGCTCGAGTCGTTTTTTATCGGATTTGGCACACCTATGTTTGCCAGACTAGATTTTTTTCCTTGAAATTCAGGGGTCTTTGATCGGGGCTCAGGGTTTGCCACACAATTTTCGGGGTTTGGAAAAAGTTCCTAGGTTTGACAAAATTTATTTTTTTATGCATCAATTTAATTTTTACTCCTAAGAAACTTACATATTCATATTGTACATACATACATATGTACCTGTTTGCTTATCAAATTAGTTTTTCCGCAATATTTGTTTATCTAGATACTTTTGTGCTTTTAGGCCACCAAAGTCATGCTTCGTCAAAAGTTTTCACAAAGCTGTGACTTACCAGCGTTGAGTTAAAGTTTTGTTAAGAAATATTTATAAAAAACAACAAAAGATAAAATTAAAATTTCTATTTTTAAATATCGGGATATGGACAACTGAAAAGGTGGTTACCCTAGGCACACCTTAGGAACTAGGATTTTTACTTATTTTACATATATATTTTGAGGCATTTGAACAACCGATACTGTCAATATATTTTGGGGAAATTATTATTTTTTTTTTACACAAGTTTGAACCACGTTAATGTACATATGTATAACTATCCACATATACATTGCGCACAATTTTACATCCTTTGTGAATGCTGATGACTCAGCTATCCTGCTTTGAATTTGATTAAACTTGTATGCGCATGCAACTCTTGTGTAAAAAAGCCATGGCAGTAACATTCAAAAACAAGTAGCGGAAAGGTGTTGAAAAAAATGGCAAGAAAACGGAATTAGTATAGAAGCGAATGCCACGCTGTGGAAAGAGTTATTAAATGCAAAAAAAAGGAAAAATACAAAACTAACTACGTAGACATAGAGTTCATAGCCTGTAACCACAAATTACATTTAAGCATGCAACTATCCAACTGACAGCAGTGAATAACACAACACCAACTAAGGTGACTGCATAGAAACGAAAAATAAAATTAAAAGGAAAACAAACCAATAAAAGTAAAGAGAAAATATTGAGCGCAAAAAAAAAAACAAACCAACAGAAACTTCTTAGAGGGCAAGTCAAATACATTCTGACTCACTCCTGTTTACCATTACAGTTGCAGTTGCCGATGCAACCTCAAGCAATAACAACTACTTACAATGTCTGCATTCGCTTTTTGTTTGTCTTTCATTTGCGTTTCTCTTCCGATAGACAAATTGAAAAATATAATTTCCCAGTTGAGCTGTTGAATGCTGATAAGCGGGCAACAACAGTATGTGCTTCGCAAAGGGTTATCTGCTGGTCCTGCGTTCGTAAAATACTCATACTTCGGCCGTTTTTGAAGTAACCTTTAAGTTTAAACCTCACTTTATATTTAAAGGTTGGATTAAAAATAAAGCTATGTCTAAAGTTAAACATTTCTATTATCGGTTTTTAACGTATGTATGTGTCTTGGTTGTAAACCATTTTAAAACCGATAGCGAATTACTTTACTTTAGACATAATCATAAATTTTAATGCAATTTTATGTTGGCAGCTAAAACTATTAAATTGTGTTATCGCTTGGTGATTTATAAGGTATATCTTCCACACCTCTGATTGTTTAGATAAGTTTTTTTTTTTTGTACATGTAACTCCTCTATCTATGTATGTAGGCTGTGTATATTAAAATTTTGTTTAGCTCCCAAGCAACTAATACAATTTGCTGATGTCCATGAAAGGTGAGAAGCCCTCGGCATAGCCGAAGACAGCAGTGCTCTTACTTGTTTCTCCCTAATTATCCTCCTTAGGAAAAATTTGAGTATGCTGTTCTATGGCCCATTCAATTTTAGCTTAGTGGAAGTGGAAGCTTAAAGATGCCATGACTTACCGTTGATTTTGGCGATTTTGTCTCCTGTCCCTCAATCAAATTTCCTTCTACATAAAAAATAATTTCGAGCAGTCATTGTACGGAGACATAGAGCAACAAATTCAACAAAAAAAAAAAAAAACAAATTGTCTGAAATCGAAACTGTATTTCATTAACTAAAATTCAATGCGTTACAAAACTGCGTACTTAAACTTTTTCCAAGTAGGGTAATTAGCAAAAACAAAAAAAAAATTAAAAAAGTCTGCATCGCAAAAAATTTGTGTACATAAGCTTTATTGGACTAGTGCATGTATAATACATTTTTTAAAACATTGGTTATTTTTTAAGTTACATAAAATTTTTTTTCCTCTGTGATAAAAAAAAATTGCGTTTTCTTAAGTAGGACTAAAAATTGATAAGTTTCTGGCGAATGCCCATATCGTTGGCTTATTGTAGAAAAAGCTTTTCTCATATTTTTTTTTTAAAGCTGAAAGCTTTTGAGTAATTCTGGATATTGAAACCGCGATGCACAATGTAAATTTTTAAAATTAATTACAATAAATTTTTGTAATTTCAAGGCCATTCAGATCGCTGTGTGTTTTTTATACAAAAATAAGTAAAAGGCTTTTTATTTATGATAAGATATATGAATCGACCTCGGGAAATCGATATATTTTTTGATCGATTATTCTTATTCCGGTACGATTCGATTCAGAATCCGATTTTTTGATTTCGATCTCTCATCGCTTGTTTAGTGACCATCAAAATTACAGTGATTTATGGAAAAATCGAGATTCGCACGATATTACATTTATAGTAACTCCGCGATACGGCTTTTTATTAACTGGCCAAATTGTTGTATTTTAAACAAATTCAAGATTTCTTCTAAGGCCCTAAATTAATTTGGCCGTAAACTATTTCAAAATAATTTCGCGGTAATATTTTTTTTTTTGTGTAGAGCGTGGCACTCTAATTTATTGGGGTATACGCGTATGTACCTACTTTCGTTGCATCAAAAACACTCTATAAACTAAACAACTTAGATTTTGCATCAAACTAGAAACTTGATAATTTAATTAAGAAATCGTTCAAATTGTTGGCAAGTTGGAAGCGTCTTTGGGTGTTGTTTCAACGCAGACTTATGTACATTGATAAATCTGCCTTGGAATGGCTGCCCATGCATTGTTGTACTAACAAACACTACATTTACATATATGCATATACTATGTACATATAAAAGTAGAGAACAATAGTAAAGTATATATATACATAGGGGTATTTAAGCGTTGTTATTTGCACTCAACTTTGGAAGAAGCAACTTAAGTTTTGATCTTCTCCAGTGCATACGCAATAGTTTTCCATTGCAGCAATTTGGAGACCCACTACTTATACATATCTATGTACATAAGTACATAAATTTTCCTACATTGACTTACTTCGCGAAAACGTTATAGGAGCTGCTGTTGCGCTGTTGCTGATGTTGATGTTGATGCTACTCCTGTGTGCAGTTTCTGCTTGTGGCTTGGTTTCGAACTGAATATCAATTTGCTTGCATTATTTTTGCATTTTCAACGATCAGGTAGTGTGTAGGAGAGTGCGAGAGTACTGCTAGAGAGAAGTAAATGTATTGTTAATGTATGCCTACCCTGCAGGAAATGTATCTAACAATAAGCTAACTTTAAGTTGATTAGGAGGGAGCTAAAAGTCACTATTATCTATATATTTTCTTTGACGAAAGCTAATTATATTTCTATGGCGATGGCCGCGAAATAGTCAAGGGCGGTTACCTCTGCATTTGATGTGACTAACTTGTAGCTAACTAATTTTGGACATAAATTATCAATAGGAAAAACAAAATATTTTTTTATATTTTTTTATTTTTATTTACATTATTTATTTTATTACATTTCATATTTGTTTTCATATTCTGCTGTAGATGGTCCCATACTCGAAATCTGTGAGACATAGCTTCAAAATGATTATATGAAATTTCGATCTTCCTTTTATTTGTCCTCAAATCGAAAAAGTATTTGCGAAGTGCAGGATATTTAAATGGAAACGCGTTTAAAGAAAACAATCTCCTGCATTACTTGTCAACTAGTTTCATGTTAGCTTTTTGTAGCTAATTACAAGTTATATATTTTATAAAAATCTCGCAAAAAAACTAACTACAAGTAGGTTATTTTTTATCAATTGACAATTTTTTTCTGCAGGGTAGTTGCGCAATAAAAATGTGTGTGGGGCTGATAAAGTTGTAAATAGTTGCACACGGCTTTTCGTTGAAATGCTTCCCAAGTCTGTAATAATTTAAAACACAGCTTGAACAAAATACATATTTACAGATATGTACGAGAATATGGACACCTTTGAGTCGAAAGTATTTTAGACAGGTAATTTCAAATTTTTTAATTTTTAAAATTTTTATTTTTTCGTCATTTACAGGTGGATTTTCAAGTATTGTATATCGAGGTTCTTGTCCCCGTTTTTAATTCTTAATTTCGTTGATCTCAAATATCCATTTCTAGTAATTACCCACCAGATCTCAGTTTCTACCACCCTATCGTAACATTATAATGTCTGTAAATTAAAACTCACCCGAAATCTTTAAACTTTTGCTATAGGCAAAAGGCAAAAGGCAATTTGGAATATTTTTTTTTCGCCGAACGTAGGTTATATGTTCTTCATTTCTAGGCGGAATTTAAAGTATGGTACTCGTAGGTCGATATTTTTGCCCCAAATAGACAAATTTCATTGACCTCAAGTACTCCGCTCTAGTACGCCACCCCTTGGTTCATATCATCCAGGCGACCACCCTATCGGCAGTAAATTAGAGCTCTCTAAAAATCATTAAACTTCTGTTTAGGAAGTATTTTAATTATTGTGGTAGAACGATTTTACTTTATACTTTAGAATCAGGGGTATACGGCGAACTTTTTTGTTTGCTTGTTAGGTGATAAGGTGCAATGTAACATACATACATACATACACATAAAATTGATATTTTTTGAGCAGAAAATAACCGGTTTGGTTTTGTTTTTTAGAGTGTTCATAGAAATCAAAGCTTAAAATTAATTTACTTTAAAAAATTCAGACAGATTCCGAAAAAATCACGAAAAATATTACGGAAGCCTTTCACAACCTTAAAATTGCTCGTACAAATCTAAAAAAGAAATGCCCAAAGAAAGCGAATAATAAAGCACGAAAAAATCGAAATTCCCGAAAAGCTTCGCAGGATCCCTAAACATAAATCATTACGAAGTTCAGAAAATTCCCCAAAAGTCCCAACAAATCTTGCAAAAATCGCGAAAATTAAAAAACTAATAATAAAACGCGAAAAAATCCTGTATATTCCGAAACTATTCCGAAAGAAATCCCGATAAGCCTCGAACAAAAAATAACGAAATAATAAATCAAAAGGGTAGAAAACAACTAAATACCAAAAATGAAAAATGGGTATTGTTTTTTATTAAAAAAAAAATAAAATAAAAATTATTTATACTGAAATTGACCGTTAGTTTCTTCATCATCCAACTACAGGAACTAAGCCAAATTAGTATGGGGCCATCCTTGAAATCGAAAGGCTTGACAGTGTCCAAAGTTGGGTGGTAATTTTTGAATGATTTTAAGAATAGCATAGTTGCTATATAAAATGGTGCATAAAAACTTCTTCAAATTTGAAAAAGGCAAAAAAAATGGCTGGGTGAATGCACACACATCTCCTATGAAATTGACATATTCACCATTCGAAGCGTCTAAGTTTCTTCTTCTATAACCGGTAGAAACCCAACGTCGGTTGATATTCAACTTAGTTAAGGGCCCAAAATTACGTAAACCGTTTTTTTTTTTTTTAACCATGAGTCAAGATTTTGGGGGTGTTTGTCAAATTTCATATATCGATTCTTGTTTTACGCGACAAGACCTGCAAGAAGAATAAAATTACTTCCCATTAAAAGTGATATTTTGGGACCTTTCAAAGTGAAGTAGGTTATTTTCCACCAAACGACCAAAGTCAAAGAGCCTAGTTGTTGGTTTCTTTACACATCGCTGCCAAAATACATACATATACCTAAATTTTATAAGGAAGAGACAGAGTTACAAAAGGTGTTGTGCCCTCCTTATTCCTTACAAGAGGGGTTGTCAGTTCACTATACCGCTGCTTGTGTTCAGTTCCGTCTGCTAAATTAAAGGAGCTTCCCAGCTGGATTCTGCCGAGACTTATATAGCCGAACTAGTCTGGAATTAATTTAAGCCTTGAATGCAGCTTAGCTAGCTATCACTCTGGATATGTTAACCCTTACCGCTATTTTTTTTATTTTTTAGTCAATGGCCTTCACATCAACCTGATGCATGACTGATAATGGGTCTGATGATAAATGTGTATATCCACAGTATATCTCTTGATGGGATTCTGAATTTGTGGTTGTATGCATTGTGTTGTTTATATATATATACATCAGGGTGGTCAAGAGATAAATGCGGGGGAAACAAGCTTCAAATGGCCTCAAGCGCAATGAAGTTTTCCATGTATTTTATATAGGGAAAACACTTTTTGATAGAAATGGTATATAATTATTGAAAATTAATATTTTTCGATCGGAAAACACTGTTTTTCTTTAGAAGACTTTCAGTAATAAATAATACCCAATTGTTTATGTAACCATTTTATAATACAAAACTATTTTTATAAGCCCCTCAAGAAACCCAAAAAATACATTGGGCGGTGCAAACAAAAAAAAATAGTAATAAAAAAAGGTAAAATAAACAATTGTATTTAACACTGCCTAACAAAATTGCACTTTTGGCCTAATGAATGACTTATGTCAGATAATGTTTACTAATTGGTTAACGAGTTATAGCTTTCACCTTCGTACGATGGAGGAACGCTATCAAGGCCTCTGAAATGCACCTATGATGGCTGACTATTGTTGGAGCATTCACACTGCACAGCACTCTGGCTGCCCCTTCTGCAAGGAAGTTTTTTAAATTAATTTTTTTCTTCAATTTAAAATTAAACAAATTTAGATAAATTACGCTGCCAGAAAAAAGTGTTGGCGCAGAGATTTATTTACAATATGTGCAACAATTTTTTTTTTCTGCGAATTTTTTATAAAAATGTGGTTCATTTTTTGAGTTTTATCGCTAGGACTTAACGTCGATTTTTGGAAATTCTTTCAGTTTCTTCCATACAAAAAAAAATCGAAAATACTTTGAGTGGAAAAAATGCGAAACACCTTGTGTAATATTTTCTAAACTAGAGCGGATACACAAATCAAAGATTTGAAGTCGTCATTAAAATATAAGCTAGTGTCAAGTAACAAAACCTAATCATCAGAAATGCTCTTGAGTGGTGTTATTATTGGAAGACTGATGAAAAGAAGCAGAGTTTTTTGAACGAAAAATATTGATTTTCAAAATTTCTGTACCATTTCTATGAAGAAGCGTTTTTTCCCTATATAAAATACATGGAAAACTTCATGGGCTTGAAGCAGTTGTAAATGTAATTAAAAATAAAACGAGTATTCTTTTTTTCCATTTAGAAAAATTATAGGGGGTGGGAGCTTAGCATTTTAATATTTTTTTATTTTTTTACCACCTTAGTGTATTATATGTATACATATATGTCTGTAATTATGAGTCTTGTATATACATTAGTGCATGAAATTTATTAATATCGGATATATCAATATGCAGTGACCAACAAATTTACCAACCTACTCATGTTGACATTGGAGTCCCTAATATGGACTTACTCGTATTTATATACACGTGTGTTTTCCATTGACATATGTATACAACAATAAATCGATGTCAAAACTATTTGTTTAATGTTCATTGTTTGTAAGCTAAAGTCGAAAGTTGTAAATGTCACTGCAGTGATGGCTGCGCACATTGCTTTATTGTCCATACATATTGTTAATTATAAATCAGTGTCTAATTTATTAGCCCTGTGGAGGAAATATTCGTGCTAAAGATGAAGAAGGTTATGGCATGTGTTCAGGCTTTTATTGTGCCTTTACTTAGAGTTCAAGGCCTTGTTGTCACAGCCGTTAATTTTATTTCTTTTATTCAATGTTTTTGCCTTTACAAATACTTAATTTACCATCGGAAAGTCGAATTTGATTTATTATTGTGAGTAGAGACAAAGAATTATTATGTCGGCTTTGTTGCAATGTCTTATAGTGGTTGTTATTGTAATGTCATGGCAAATGCTAACTAAATCTCCACACTTGGCTAAGAGCTATTTTTGGATGCATGATATTTAAATATTGACCCTCGAGTAGTTTACATTTAATAGCAATTTCTCTCCGGAAATTACAGTTTACAATTAACACTAAAAGAGAAGCTGAAAGCCAAACCAAAGATACTTACTGGATAGGTAGGTAGGTTTATTTATTATAAAAATTTATTTTAAACATATAATAAAATTGTAACAGGCCGATATCTGCACATTATAGATTTTAAAGAATAACTAATACGTGGACCTTTATTACAATATTTTCGCCCTCATGTAGAAGTTGAATCATGAAAAAATAACCAAAAAGAGTAAAGAATCGTGTAGAGAAAGTCAGGATTGAGAGCTCCTAGAAGGTTTCCTTTACATAATTTTGCCTTGAGTCTACTAGCACACATTTAGGCGTGCACTGTATCAATAATGTACGACGTTAGTAAACGAGAGGTAGCAGACAAAAACAGACAAAGATAAACTGTCAAAGACAGCGAGACAGTTAAACGGGCAACGACTCACAATGCGAACTGATTTGGGTACACCAATGTTGCTGTTTAAGACTCACAGACATGTGATAAATGAAATGTTTGAGCAAACACATATCGCGTATGTGTATACATATTTACCGATGCGTCAATTTTTGTGTCTGCGTCGATTTGTTTACCCATTTACATACATATGAAAGCACGAAATGGTTGTTGCTGCCGCAAAGGGCGCCGCCAAACGTTCACTAGAGAGTACACACGGCGTATACGCAACGCAGCAGATTGAAAGGCCATTTACATACATACATACGTTCGCTGGTGCTGGCCAGCTGGCAGACTTCACTGGCACTGTCACAGACATCATCATTATTAGCCTGTAGTGAAACGCCAAACTAGTCAGGAAAAATACTAGTTTTGCAACTAGAATTTCATGACTGAAACCGAACTAGTTCGAAAATGACCAGACTTGTACCAAGTGCAAAACGATTTATTCTTACCCGGTTTTATTTGACTTTATTAGAATATTAGAACCTTTTTAGTGTTTCACAATTAAATAAAAATTGTTAATTAATTCATTAATTTCAATTACATGAAATTTTGAATTTGATTAACTTCAATTATCAATCAACAAGCCAAACTATAGACAAAAATTAGTTATATTTAATAACTGCTTGCATTTTTTATTTATTTTATTCTTATCCAAATTTCAAATTTTAAGCGTTAATTATTACTTTTATAAGAATTTAAAAAGAAAGCACTGAAATGTGCTAAATTAATGAATTTAATTTTATTTAATGAAAACTTTTATTTTTACTTAAGTTCGCTTGAAAATGAACTAAAGTATTTATTTTCTTTTTAATTAAAATGTTTTCTTTTGCATATTCAATATTATTAAAAAAGATCAAAAATATAGTACTTATTGTACCGGAAACCTTTTGCTTTTAATAACATTTATCGAAAAATGCATTTAAATTTATGTTCGAAAGTATGAAATATTTATGTATTTATTTTTCCTTCTAATTAATACTCAAAAAATGTAACACTAATTACACTGGATCACAAATTTTAGTTTCGTTTTTGTTCTTCAAACGCCACCATCCAATTTCTATGTAGAAGTGCTCGGTGATTCCGCAAACCGTGTTAATTTTTTTTCTATAGATACTCTATAAGTCACGCAATGAAAACAAGAAGAAGATAATATATTACAGTGCAATTAATCAACAGTTTTTTTATTGTATATTAATGAATTCATTTTATTTTTTGACTCCCAAAGTAGTGGTTGTGGCCCATAATTGGACTAGTAGTTTTCTGTCTATTTTGAACTAGTATGAGACTGGTATATTTCTGACCGAAATCTGACTATCGCCATCTTACCAGTTGATTGCGTGGAAAAAAGATAGTTGGCTGACTAGTTGGACATGTGGTTCATACTAGTTATTAGTTAGTTTACAACTGGTACATTTGACTACATGCTATCAGCACTCTATATGGTTAGTTGTTGTTGGTGTTGTTGATGTGCCTAAATGTATAATTGGATGTAAGCGTAACACCGATGATTTGGGTACACGGTACGCGAAGCTAGCGTCAGAGTGTGGGTGGTGCGTAAGTTAATGTCAAAGTTGCGTGCATTTGGCTGATTACTTTGGTGCCATTATATCAGACGCGCGTTGGTAGTGCGTCTGGCGTAACCGTCTGCTTACCATTTATGTTTTGTTGTTTTGAATGCCGCGGTAAATAAATATACCATTAAGGTGGATATATGACAGAAAAAAGGTTTGGGGCACTAAAACAAGTTTTCCCCGTTTTTTTTTGCTTTAACAACGACGTTTATGTACATAAATATTTAGTTATTTTGTTTTAAGGACTTTATTAATACATAAGTAAGTAAGTGTGGGAGTAACTACATTAAGTCAAAAAGTTTCGTAATTGGTCTGCATTGGTGTGTTCTTCATCGTTTTCGTTAATGTGTTTGTAAATCTCATTTTGTTTTGTCTGCCAGACAAGTTTCATAAATTTTTCATTTGAGTGCTTTTTCGATTGAATTGTATAAAGACTGCGTAAAGATTATTTGTTAATGCATACACAGTTTTTGTAAATATCAAAGATTTTTTGATAAGTAGCTGCCTATATTTTGGTATCAACATATATATATGCATCATCCAAAAAAGTTGCGGTTTTCCAACGGAATTAAAAAATTTATTGTATTCTAAGACGTCCACCAAAATATTTCAGAAAAATATTAAGATTTACGTGAGCTGGACCGATTTGAAAATACCTCCAAAAGTGGTGTTTTTTATGAATAAAAATGGTTTCTTAAAGAAATTTTTCAAAAAAAATCCCCTCAGATGACCAAAAAGCTTAAAAAAACTGCATACAAATATTTAAAAATTCTTTCAACGGAATCGTAATAATGAGATTTTTGATGCTGTTTTTTTTTTTAATTTTTTCATAGATTGACTAAAGAAAAACTTGAATAACTAGGCCAAAACTATTCTAATTTAGACTTATGAGATCTCAGTGTACAAAAAAAAATTCATTTGAATGACGCTCGTTCATCCTACCTTTCTTTTCCATCCTTTAAATGAGTTTAGTAGCAAAGAAATAAAAAGGTTGAGAAAATACCTTTCCAATGACACAACACAAGTCTAAATCGAAAGAGTTTACGTTGAAAAAAGTTAAAAAAAAAACAACACCAAAAATCTCATTACTACGATTCCGTTAAAATTTTTATTTTTTATATTTTTTTAATTATTTTTATGGCCTTATAACAATTATATTCAACAATTTTTATTGAGCTTGAGGCCGTTTTTAAAGGAAAACTTATTATGGAAAAGCAACAATAACACATGTCTACACAAAAAA
>NW_023458561.1:51801619-51808092 GCF_013731165.1 Rhagoletis pomonella | reverse complement strand
TATTTAATGTTCGGCTCCGCCCGAACTTAGACTTTCTTACTTGTTTTGATGATGCATATATATATGTTAATACCAAAATATAGGCAGCTACTTATCAAAAAATCTTTGATATTTACAAAACTGTGTATGCATTAACAAATAATCATTACGCAGTCTTTATAAAGTTCAATCGAAAAAGCACTCAACTGAAAAATTTATGAAACTTGTCTGGCAGACAAAACAAAATGAGATTTACAAACACATTAACGAAAACGATGAAGAGCACACCAATTCAGACAAATTACGAAACTTTTTGACTTAATGTAGTTACTCCCACACTTACTTACTTATGTATTAATAAAGTCCTTAAAACAAAATAACTAAATATTTATGTACATAAACGTCGTTGTTAAAGCAAAAAACGGGGAGAACTTGTTTTAGTGCCCCAAACCTTTTTTCTGTCATATATCCACCTTAATGGTATATTTTTTTACCGCGGCATTCAAAACAACAAAACATAAATGGTAAGCAGACGGTTACGCCAGACGCACTACCAACGCGCGCCTGATATAATGGCTTAAAAGTAATCAGCCAAATGCACGCAACTTTGGCATTAACTTACGCACCACCCACACTCTGACGCTAGCTTCGCGTACCGTGTACCCAAATCATCGGTGTTACGCTTACATCCAATTATACATTTAGGCACATCAACAACACCAACAACAACTAACCATATAGAGTGCTGATAGCATGTAGTCAAATGTACCAGTTGTAAACTAACTAACAACTAGTTACCGACCACATGCCCAACTAGTCAGCCAACTATCGTTTTTCCACGCAATCAACTGGTAAGATGGCGATAGTCAGACTTCGGTCAGAAATATACCAGTCTCATACTAGTTCAAAATAGCCAGAAAAATACTAGGCTAATTATGGGCCAAAACCACTACTTTGGGAGTCAAAAAATAAAATGAATTCATTAATATACAATAAAAAACTTTTGATTAATTGCACTGCAATATATTCTCTTCTTCTTGTTTTCATTGCGTGACTTATAGAGTATCTATAGAAAAAAAATTAACACGGTTTTCGGAATCACCGAACAATTCTACATAGAAGTTGGATGGTGGCGTTTGAAGAACAAAAACGAAACTAAAATTTGTGATCCAGTGTAATTAGTGTTACATTTTTTGAGTATTAATTAGAAGGAAAAATAAATACATAAATATTTCATATTTTCGAACATAAATTTAAATGCATTTTTCGTTAAATGTTATTAAAAGCAAAAGGTTTCAGGTACAATAAGTACTATATTTTTGATCTTTTTTAATAATATTGAATACGCAAAAGAAAACATTTCAATTAAAAAGAAAATAAATACTTTAGTTCATTTTCAAGCGAACGTAAGTAAAAATAAAAGTTTTCATTAAATAAAATTAAATTCATTAATTTAGCACATTTCAGTGCTTTCTTTTTAAATTCTTATAAAAGTAATAATTAACGCTTAAAATTTGAGATTTGGATAAGAATAAAATAAATAAAAAATGCAAGCAGTTATTAAATATAATTGATTTTTGTCTATAGTTTGGCTTGTTGATTGATAATTGAAGTTAATCAAATTCAAAATTTCATGTAATTGAAATTAATGAATTAATTAAAAATTTTTATTTAATTGTGAAACACTAAAAAGGTTCTAATATTGGTATTTAATCATTAAACGGTTATCCGAAAAAAACATGCTTTAATTAATAATAATAGGTATAATTGATTATGTACTCGCAATAATCGTTTACAATATACCAAATAAAAGTTATATCATTTTACTGACGAAGTCAAATAAAACCAGGTAAGAATAAATCGTTTTGCACTTGGTACAAGTCTGGTCATTTTAGAACTAGTTCGGTTTCAGTCATGAAATTCTAGTTGTAAACTAGTATTTTTCCCGACTAGTTTGGGGTTTCACTACAGGCTAATAATGATGATGTCTGTGACAGTGCCAGTGAAGTCTGCCAGCTGGCCAGCACCAGCGAACGTATGTACGTAAATAGCCTTTCAATCTGCTGCGTTGCGTATACGCCGTGTGTAATCTCTAGTGAACGTTTGGCGGCGCCCTTTGCGGCAGCAACAACAATTTCGTGCTTTCATATGTATGTAAATGGGTAAACAAATCGACGCAGACACAAAAATTGACGCATCGGTAAACATATATACACATACGCGATATGTGTTTGCTCAAACATTTCATTTATCACATGTCTGTGAGTCTTAAACAGCAACATTGGTGTACCCAAATCGCAGTTCGCATTGTGAGTCGTTGCCCGTTTAGCTGTCTCGCTGTCTTTGACAGTCTATCTTTGTCTGTTTTTGTCTGCTACCTCTCGTTTACTAACGTCGTACATTATTGATACAGTGCACGCCTAAATGTGTGCTAGTAGACTCAAGGCAAAATTATGAAAAGGAGGCTTTCTAGGAGCTCTAAATCCTGACCTTTTAAAGCGATAGGCCTTCGCTACTCGATTCTTTACTCTTTTTATTATGTTATAATGTGCAGATATCGGCCTGTTACAATTTTATTATATGTTTAAAATAAATTTTTATAATAAATAAACCTACCTTGGAATCCAAGAAAAGAAATACAGTATGCGGCAAGTATCTTTGGTTTGGCTTTCAACGTCTTTTTTAGTGTTAATTGTAAACTGTAATTTCCGGAGAGAAATTGCTATTAAATGTAAGCTGCTCGGGGGTTAATATTTAAATATCATGCCTCTAGAAATCGCGCTTAGCCAAGCACACAATAACAACCACTTTAAGACATTGCAACAAAGCCGACACAATAATTCTTTGCCTCTACTCACAATAATAAATCAAATATGGAAAGGCAAAACCTTTGAATAAAAGAAATAAAATTAACGGCTGTGACAACAAGGCCTTGAACTCTAAGTAAAGGCACAATAAAAGCCTGAACACATGCCATTTACTTATTCATCTTTAGCACGAATATTTCCTCCACAGGGCTAATAAATTAGACACTGATTTATAATTAACATTATGTATGGACAATAAAGCAATGTGCGCAGCCATCACTGCAGTGACATTTACAACTTTCGACTTTCAAGCTTACAAACAATGAACATTAAACAAATAGTTTTGACATCGATTTATTGTTGTATACATATGTCAATGGAAAACACACGTGAATACATAAATACGAGTAAGTCCATATTAGGGACTCCAATGTCAACATGAGTAGGTTGGTAAATTGGTTGGTCAGTGCATATTGATATATCCGATATTAATAAATTTCATGTACTAATGTACATACAAGACTTATAATTACAGACATATATGTATATAATACACTAAGGTGGTAAAAAATATTAAATATATAATATTAAAATGCTAAGCTCCCACCCCCTATAAGTTTTCTAAATGGAAAAAACAATACTCGTGTTATTTTTAATTATATTTACAACTGCTTCAAGCCCATGAAGTTTTCCATGTATTTTATATAGGGAAAAAACGCTTCTTCATAGAAATGGTACAGAAATTTTGAAAATCAATATTTTTCGTTCAAAAAACTCTGCTTCTTTTCATCAGTCTTCCAATAATAACACCGCACAAGAGCATTTCTGATGATTAGGTTTTGTTACTTGATACTAGTTTATATTTTAATGACGACTTCAAATCTTTGATTGAAATTTGTGTATCCGCTCTAGTTTAGAAAATATTACACAAGGTGTTTCGCATTTTTTCCACTCAAAGTATTTTCGATTTTTTTTTTTTTTTTTTTTTTTTTAAAAAATTATAATTTTTTTTTTTTTTTTTTTTTTTTGTATGGAAGAAACTGAAAGAATTTCCCAAATTCGACGTTAAGTCCTAGCGATAAAACTCAAAAAATTAACCATATTTTAATAAAAAATTAGCAGAAAAAATAAAAATTGTTGCATATATTGTAAATAGATCTCTGCGCCAACACTTTTTTCTGGCAGCGTAAATTATCAAAATTTGTTTAATTTTAAATTGAAGAAAAAAATTAATTTAAAAAACTTCCTTGCAGAAGGGGCAGCCAGAGTGCTGTGCAGTGTGAATGCTCCAACAATAGTCAGCCATCATAGGTGCGTTTCAGAGGCATGGATAGCGCTCCTCCATCGTACGAAGGTGAAAGCTATAACTCGTTAACCAATTAGTAAACATTATCTGGCATAAGTCATTCATTAGGCCAGAAAGTGCAATTTTGTTGGGCAGTGTTAAATACAATTGTTTATTTTACCTTTTTTTATTACTATTTTTTTTTGCACCGCCCAATGCATTTTTTGGGTTTTCGGTAGGGGCTTATAAAAATAGTTTTGTATTATAAAATGGTTACATAAACAATTGGGTATTATTACTGAAAGTCTTCTAAAGAAAAACAGAGTTTTCCGATCGAAAAATATTAATTTTCAATAATTATATACCATTTCTATCAAAAAGTGTTTTCCCTATATAAAATACATGGAAAACTTCATGCGCTTGAGGCCATTTGAAGCTTGTTTCCCCCGCATTTATCTCTTGACCACCCTAATGTATATATATAAACAACACAATGCATACAACCACAAATTCAGGAATTCCTAATTTTCACGGAAGTCTTACAGTGACAGGTTTTTGACAAACGTGGGTCCTCCCATCAAGAGATATACTGTGGATATACACATTTATCATCAGACCCATTATCAGTCATGCATCAGGTTGATGTGAAGGCCATTGACTAAAAAAAAAAAAATAGCGGTAAGGGTTAACATATCCAGAGTGATAGCTAGCTAAGCTGCATTCAAGGCTTAAATTAATTCCAGACTAGTTCGGCTATATAAGTCTCGGCAGAATCCAGCTGGGAAGCTCCTTTAATTTAGCAGACGGAACTGAACACAAGCAGCGGTATAGTGAACTGACAACCCCTCTTGTAAGGAATAAGGAGGGCACAACACCTTTTGTAACTCTGTCTCTTCCTTATAAAATTTAGGTATATGTATGTATTTTGGCAGCGATGTGTAAAGAAACCAACAACTAGGCTCTTTGACTTTGGTCGTTTGGTGGAAAATAACCTACTTCACTTTGAAAGGTCCCAAAATATCACTTTTTGCACTGTGCGAAACACCAAAATGAATGGGAAGTAATTTTATTCTTCTTGCAGGTATTGTCGCGTAAAACATGAACCGATATATGAAATTTGACAAACACCCCCAAAATCTTGACTCATGGTTAAAAAAAAAAACGGGTTTACGTAATTTTGGGCCCTTAACTAAGTTGAATACCAACCGACGTTGGGTTTCTACCGGTTATAGAAGAAGAAACTTAGACGCTTCGAATGGTGAATATGTCAATTTCATAGGAGATGCGTGTGCATTCACCCAGCGATTTTTTTTTGCCTTTTTTCAAATTTGAAGAAGCTTTTATGCACGATTTTATATAGCAACTATGCTATTCTTAAAATCATTCAAAAATTACCACCCAACTTTGGACACTGTCAAGCCTTTCGATTTCAAGGATGGCCCCATACTAATTTGGCTTAGTTCCTATAATTGGATCATGAAGAAGCTAACGGTCAATTTCAGTATAAATAATTTATTTAATTTTTCTTTAATACAAACAATACCTATTTTTCATTTTTGGTATCTAGTTGTTTGCTACCCTTTTGATTTATTATTTCGTTATTTTTTGTTCGAGGCTTATCGGGATTCTTTCGGAATAGTTTCGGAATATACAGGATTTTTTCGCGTTTTATTATTAATTTTTTAATTTTCGCGATTTTTGCAAGATTTTTTGGGACTTTTGGGGAATTTTCTGAACTTCGTAATGATTTATGTTTAGGGATCCTGCGAAGCTTTTCGGGGATTTCGATTTTTTCGTGCTTTATTATTCGCTTTCTTTGGGCATTTCTTTTTTAGATTTGTACGAGCTATTTTAAGGTTGTGAAAGGCTTCCGTAATATTTTTCGTGATTTTTTCGGAATCTGTCTGAATTTTTTAAAGTAAATTTATTTTAAGCTTTGATTTCTATGAACACTCTAAAAAACAAAACCAAACCGGTTATTTTCTGCTCAAAAAATATCAATTTTATATGTATGTATGTATGTTACATTGCACCTTATCACCTAACAAGCAAACAAAAAAGTTCGCCGTATACCCCTGATTCTAAAGTATAAAGTAAAATCGTTCTACCACAGTAATTAAAATACTTCCTAAACAGAAGTTTAATGATTTTTAGAGAGCTCTAATTTACTGCCGATAGGGTGGTCGCCTGGATGATATGAACCAAGAGGTGGCGTACTAACTAGAACGGGGTACTTGAGGTCAATGAAATTTGTCTATTTGGGGCGAAAATATCGACCTACCATACTTTAAATTCCGACTAGAAATGAAGAACATATGACCTACGTTCGGCGAAAAAAAAAATATTCCCAATTGCCTTTTGCCTATAGCAAAAGTTTAAAGATTTCGGGTGAGTTTTAATTT
>NW_023458561.1:51796330-51801519 GCF_013731165.1 Rhagoletis pomonella | reverse complement strand
AACAAAGTTATAATACCCTTGTGCACAAGTGCGCTCGGGTATAAAAACTTTATTCCACATCTACAGGCGATGGTTTTTAATTAGACCTCACATTTTTGAAATTCAACAGAATGGTACAAATCTAATGGCTCACAAAAAATGGCTATTCGTATAATATATGTTCATACATACATACATCCATATATACTTTAATACTTAGTTAGATCGATATGACTTCGAGAGTAAAGCTTTCATAAATCTCTTCGAGAGAATCTTTTCTTAAACGAAAGCAGTATAAAGGAAATTGAGACTTGTTTTTGAAATTAGAAAACAAATTCTTATTATCAAGAAAATCTAAGAAAATATAATTTGAAAATAAACATGAACATATTTTAGTGATAAGGTATACTTAAATAAATAAGAAAATTTTTGTTTAAATCAAGAAAATTTTTTCATGAAAATTATTTTATAAATTAAGAAATCTTATTTCATGGCACCCAGAAAAATATATAGTTCAGAAATAAATATTTTTCGAACCCTCTTCGAATAATACCCTTATTTTAATAATTCATTTAACTTATTAAATGATTTGGATTTAAATTTTTAAAGAGGTGGCAACCCTCTTCCAATACCTCAAAAATATTTTTAGTGTTCAAACTAAAAATTTCTTAAGAGTCTCTCATCTAACATGCTTATATGTATAAGTTAATTAAATTCGAGATTTTTTTAAATAGTTCGAATGTATTTTATTTAAAAGGTGGCAACTGTTTTCAAAAAGATGAAACCTTATTGCGCGGGGTGGATATGACGTCATTGATTTTTAAATAATTTTAGTTTAATTGCGCTTTAATTTAACACCCAATTTTTGAAAATCGGTGGCGATTCTATGTTTCACCTGCTTGCTATCAAATCTGGCAATAAATTTTTAACCAACTTCCTGATGAGCTGGGACTTGAAACTTGAATAATCGATAATCCCAAATATGTAAACAAATTATTTTTTCACTTCTCTGAAAAAAAGATCACTCAAAAGTAAAAAAAAAAATTGTAATTTATTAACGAAAAGGGATAGAGGATCCATCAGTCCAAACCCTACATCTGGCTATGCCACTTTTGGCGTTAAAATTTTTACCAAGTGTTTAACGGAATCGAATGTGTGGTGTGACAAATTGTTTTATGTTGGAAAAACTTTTTCCATTTTTAGTTGTTGGTCGGACAGGGAGGCTATCATATAGGGGTTTTCAAAAAATTTAAAGACACCTCTCTTTATCATGTGATGGCTATGGCTATGCAAAAAAATGTGAGCTTTAATTAAATTTATATAGCTTTATCTGATAGAACTTTGCTTTTTAAACCGGAAGAAAGTCATAAAAATTGTTAAATTCCTAAAATTTTCCATCACTGGTTTGTTTAAAATGTTTAATCTAATTTTTAGTAAAATTAGCTAGTTTCAAATTTATACATACCTAAACGCTTCAAGGTTAAATCTGAATATTTAAATCGCCATTTTCCTAGGCAAAAAGTTTAACCACAGTTTGCGTTTTGCAAGCATCGCTATTTGCACCATGACACTGCAGTGAATGAATCATTTTAAGTGACGCGACCGTGGCAAACGTTTTTTTATTTTCACAACCCACTTAGATTTGCTTATTTTTTCCTATTACTTTTTAGTGTCTAATGGTTATTTATTCGTTTTCTATTTACTCGAAACGTTAGTCACGCAACAAATGCTCGCGTGGACGCTAGCCATATTATCCAGCAATACAGCGCGGAAATAAGAAAAAAAATGGAGGAATAGAGGTAGAGAAGGATAGAAGGTAGCAACAGTGTAAAAAAAAAAACAGTTGAAAAATAAAATCAGGAAAGCACAAGCACGCGATACAATGAACTTTCAATGGCTGCGGAAAAGATAACCAGATATGCAAAAATAGGCGGAATGTTCAAAATAAAATTCAAATGCAAAAATAACGATAGCTACGAAAAAAAGGCGAAATAAGGTTGATCTGAAGAGCAATGACTAAACCGAGTGATAAACACGACTAGCTTAATATGCAGGTACATAAATACAGTAACTCAAACTAATGACCACGTGTTTTTTTTAATATTCGTAATATTTTCCAGCAAAATTTTTTTTATTTATTTTTTATTTATATAAAAATATTGGCTAACCTTCAACCAAAACCATGTAAATAACAGTTTCAAACTTTATACAAAATTTAGGAAAATTCAACAAATTTTCATCAAAATTTCAACTTTTTATTCTGAATTTTTAGAAAATTTTTGGGTATGCAGTTTTATAGCCCATAAAATTTTATTCTAGTGAAGTGCAATTTTCAAGCGGCTAAAAATCGCGTTGATTTTTGAGAATTTTTTTTTGAGGCAAATTTTTCGGGTTTTTTATATAACAAGCGCAATTTACAAAATCTTGCGTTGTTTTATTTCGTAAGAAATTCATACTTATGTGAAAAAAGTGCAAAAATCCGTCACCTCTCAAAAATCAACGCGATTTTTTAGCCCTTTGAAACTTGCACTTCATTAGACTAAAATTGTATGGACTATAAAATTGCATACCCAAAAATTTTTCAAAAAGTCAGAATAAAAATTTGAAGTTTTGATGAACATTTACTGAATTTTCCTTAATTTTGTGTAAAGTTTGAAACTGTGATTTGGTTAAAGCTTAGACGTTTTTTTTATATAAAAATAACAAAAAAAATTTAGCTCGAAAAACATTACGAATATTTAAAGAAAATCAACACGCGGTAATTTGTTTGAGTCAGTGTATATATGCAGGTAGGTATGCTGCAACAACAACTGGGTATTGTGGCACTGCGATTTTTCTGGATGAGTTCACAGTTAAGCAAATGTGTTGAGAGTTGGGAGTCAGTGAAGAGTCAGCCATAATGGAAATAGACATAAATGGTAACAATTTTAAAAACATTTAAGGTTTTTTGACTTCATAGTTTTACTATGTATGAATATTTAGTACTTCTTTTTGGGAATTTAGTATAGAAATTTTAACTGATTTAAAATTTTAGCATTTGCTTCGTCGGACTGTACGGCGGGGCGTATGAGTAATACATATAAGCCCCTTTAATTTCGGAAAGAAACAAAAGATGTTTATAAAACGCGGTAAAGATTTTTTTTTGCAAATATAAATACTTAAAACCTTCGAGCTTCATTTTATAAAATTTTAGATGTGACATAATAATAAACAAAGCCATATTTTGTAATTTCGCCTCTTCTCCGACGGTTTATTGAAACTGATATGAATAAATGTAAACTGTTAAGCAACATAAATATTCCTTTGAAAGTGCTCGCGCCGTCTTTTATCGGATTTTGCACCGACAAACAAAAGTTATAATGGCAATAGTTCAAGATAATCTGCACTTAGTTGTTGTTTTTCTAATACAATTGGTAAATATTGTAAATAATGTAAGTGAAGCGGTTTGTATTGGGCAAATTCAACTAAGTTACATTGGACATAATTTTGTCGAACTTTAATTGTGGATTTCCTAATAGAATTTCAAGAAATTGTGGTCTTATAAATGGTGCTTTTCCTATATAGTTCCAGCGTAATGCAGTGTCGCTCGACCAAAATATTTGCTGCAAAAACTGCATAAGATTTGAATATATTTTTTGGCTTCTGCAAATGGGCAACAACAACAAGTTTGACGATTTTTGTTCTTATACTTTATAATCTCCGTCGTTTTTGCACGTTGGTGTCAATTATACAATTTTTCCGGGGCTAAGTGCTTGCTCGCTCTTCTCTAATTGAACTTCTGCCTTCTGCTCACAGACTTGCGTTGGCTTTGTCTAGGCCTTTTTATTTGACGTATCTAAACAAACTGAAGCCATAGTACGAGAAAAAAAAAACATTAGGGGTATTCTCGAAGTCTTGCACGATACACGGATTGCACGAAATACAAAAATACTATTCCAAATTTCGAAGAGTACGAGAGCACCCCATTGCAAAGTGGTAGCATGCATGGCTAGCCAGCAGCGAAATTATGTATCAAATACAATACCAAGAGACAGCAAAAAAAAATGAAGTGAGCGAGATGAGGGAAATATGTAGCAATTCCAACAACAAAACAACTAGCACAGGGTCGCATTTATCTTGCTTTGCTATTTTGAAAAATATATACCTGGGTTTCGACGTTTCATATTTTGCAGCGATAGGAAATGTGGTTGGCCATGTATTTTGTTGTTGTGTGTTTGCAAGTTTTGCAACCCGTGCTACGTGCAATGGCTTTGCAAGATTTGGAGAATACCCCTTTTGATTCGGTAGGAACGCCCTGTCCTTTTCATTTCTCACTTTATCCACTGATTCTGATGCAGCTACCACAAACAACTTGGATATATAATTTGACAATGCTTCACGAAAAACTATGTATATCGGGCACACCTATGTTTGCCAGACTAGATTTTTTTCCTTGAAATTCAGGGGTCTTTGATCGGGGCTCAGGGTTTGCCACACAATTTTCGGGGTTTGGAAAAAATTCCTAGGTTTGACAAAATTTATATTTTTATGCATCAATTTAATTTTTACTCCTAAGAAACTTACATATTCATATTGTACATACATACATATGTACCTGTTTGCTTATCAAATTATTTTTTCCGCAATATTTGTTTATCTAGTTACTTTTGTGCTTTTAGGCCAGGAAAGTTATGCTTCGTCAAAAGTTTTCACAAAGCTGTGACTTACCAGCGGTGAGTTAAAGTTTTGTTAAAAAATGTTTATAAACCAACCCAACTAACAATATCGGGCTCTGGAAAACTGAAAAGGCGGTTACCCTAGGCACACCTTTGCGGCTAGGAATTTTTACTTATTTTACATGTATATTTTGAGGCAATTGAATAACCGGTAAGCCGTAGTCCACATATTCATCCAATACTGTCAATATATTTTGGGGAAATTATTATTTTTTTTTTTACACAAGTTTGAACCACGTTAAATTACATATGTATAACTATCCACATATATGTACATTGCGCACTATTTTACATCCTTTGTGAATGCTGATGACTCAGCTATCCTGCTTTGAATTTGATTAAACTTGTATGCGCATGCAATTCTTGTGTAAAAAAGCCATGGCAGTAACATTCAAAAACAAGTAGCGGAAAGGTGTTGAAAAAAATGGCAAGAAAATGGAATTAGCATAGAAGCGAATGCCACGCTGTGGAAAGAGTTATTAAATGCAAAAAAAA
>NW_023458561.1:51794040-51796230 GCF_013731165.1 Rhagoletis pomonella | reverse complement strand
TATTTAATGTTCGGCTCCGCCCGAACTTAGACTTTCTTACTTGTTTTTTTGTAAAGTTTAAAAATTAATTACAGTAAACGTTTGTAATTTCAAGGTTGTTCTGATCGCTGTGTGTTTTTTTTTTATAAAAAAAATAAGTAGAAAGTTTTATAGTTATGAGAAAATATATGAATCGATCTCGGGAAATCGATCTATTTTTTGATGATTTCTTCCTACACCGATTATTCTTATTCCGATATGATTCGATTCAGAAATCGATTTTTTTATTTAGATCTGGCATCGCTTGTTTAGAGGTCATCAAAATTACAGTGATTTATGAAAAAATCCAGATTCGCACGATATTACATTAAATCTTCGATACGGCTTTTCATTAACTGGCCAAGTTGTTATATTTTATACAAATTCAAGATTTCTTCTAAGGCCCTAAATTAATTTGGCCGTAAACTATTTCAAAATAATTTCGTGGGAATAATTTTTTTTTTGTGTAGAGCCTGGCACTCTAATTCATGGGGTATACGCGTATGTACCTACTTTCGTTGCATCAAAAACACTCTATAAACTAAACAACTTAGATTTTGCATCAAACTAGAAACTTGATAATTTAATTAAGAAATCGTTCAAATTGTTGGCAAGTTGGAAGCGTCTTTGGCAGTTGTTTCAACGCAGACTTATGTACATCGATAAATCTGCCTTGGAATGGCTGCCCATGCATTGTTGTACTAACAAACACTACATATATATGCATATACTATGTACATATAAAAGTAGAGAACAATAGTAAAGTACATATATACATAGGAGTATTTAAGCGTTGTTATTTGCACTCAACTTTGGAAGAAGCAACTTTAGTTTTGATCTTCTCCACTGCATACGCAATAGTTTTCTACTGCAGCAATTTGGAGACCCCCTACTTATACATATCTATGTACATATGTACATAAATTTGCCTGCATTGACTTACTTCGCGAAAACTTTATTGGAGCTGCTGTTGCGCTGTTGCTGATGTTGATGTTGATGCTGCTCCTGCTCCTGTGTGCAGTTTCTGCTTGTGGCTTGGTTTCGAACTGAATTTCAATTTGCTTGCATTATTTTTGCATTTTCAACGATCAGGTAGTGTGTAGGAGAGTGCGAGAGTACTGCTAGAGAGAAGTAAATGTATTGTAAATGTATGCCTACCCTGCAGGAAATATATCTAACTATAAGCTAACTTTAAGTTGATTAGGAGGGAGCTAAAAGTCACTATTGTCTGTATATTTTCTTCGACGAAAGCTAACTAAATTTCTATGGCGATGGCCGCGAAATAGTCAAGGGCGGTTACCTCTGCATTTGATGTGACTAACTTGTAGCTAACTACTTTTGGACATAAATTATCAATAGAAAAAACAAAATATTTTTTTATATTTTTTTTTTATTTCTCTTTACTTTATTTATTTTATTACATTTCATATTTGTTAACATATTCTGCTGTAGGTGGTCCCATACTCGAAATCTGTGAGACATAACTTCAAAACGATAATATGAAATTTGGATCTTCCTTTTATTTGTCCTCAAATCGAAAAAGTATTTGCGAAGTGCAGGATATTTAAATGGAAACGCGTTTAAGGAAAACAAACTCCTGCACTACTTGTCAACTAGTTTCGTGTTAACTTTTCGTAGCTAACTACAAGTTATATATTTTATAGAAATCTCGCAAAAAACTAACTACAAGTGGGTTTTTTTTTATCAATTGACAATTTTTTTTCTGCAGGGTAGTTGCGCAATAAAAATGTGTGTGGAGCTGATAAAGTTGTAAATAGTTGCACACGGCTTTTCGTTGAAATGCTTCCCAAGTCTGTAATAATTTAAAACACAGCTTGAACAAAATACATATTTACAGATATGTACGAGAATATGGACACCTTTGAGTCGAAAGTATTTTAGATAGGTAATTTCAAATTTTTTAATTTTTTTAATTTTTATTTTTTCGTCATTTACAGGTGGATTTTCAAGTATTGTATATCGAGGTTCTTGTCCCCGTTTTTAATTCTTAATTTCGTTGATCTCAAATATCCATTTCTAGTAATTACCCACCAGATCTCAGTTTTTACCACCCTATCGTAACATTATAATGTCTGTAAATTAAAACTCACCCGAAATCTTTAAACTTTTGCCTATAGCAAAAGTTTAAAGATTTCGGGTGAGTTTTAATTT
>NW_023458561.1:51790316-51793940 GCF_013731165.1 Rhagoletis pomonella | reverse complement strand
TTATTTTGAGTTTCATTTTTCCCGAATGGGTTCACTTTAAACCCTTCGTCTCCTTGCATTTACTATGGGCGGATTGAACGTTCTCTAGTGAATTTTTATTCCGGGCGAAACTCAGGATAAGGCAGAATAATCAATTAAATCGTGTGAAAATTGCGAGCTGCAAAGAATTTTGATACATTATTTTAAATTTTTCCTCACTGTGTGCTGTGGTGGATAGTACCTACTTGTACTTTCTATTAATCTATTGGAAGGAAATTCTCAAACAAAATATATGTATGTATCTTGTAGAGAAATTTTATCTCAGTGGCTAGTTGAGCAATTACTTTGTGTTTACACGTCGAAAAATTGCTTTAAAATTACTCACGCATATGAGCTGTATTTTTCTTTGGTAGTTTGAAAACTGATTTGGTACACTTTTTGGCTGCAAGTTTCTAGTTCGTTACTTCCTGCAGCCTAAGCGCGTCCCGAATTGAGGTATCACCGCATTCATTCACTTTACAACTAGATTCCGCAGTCTGATGGCTCTATGCATTTTGCATTTTGTTTCCCTATAATGTCTATGGGCAGTATATTAAGCATCACATTCATCGATTCCGCGTGCGTTGTGCATAAGAAAATGCAAAATTTACCTGAAATAAACATTTTTTATGCGAAAAAATTTATATTTCCGTACGAAATCCTAATTACTGGCAATAACAATTTTCAAAGCCAAGTGCACAATGGCTGCATTATAGCTTTTCAATGTATTTTTCAGGCTAGATGGTTGTTGTGAGGAGCAGCGCGAATTTCGTCCCACCAAAATAATTTTTTCTTTTTTTTATTGAAACATTTTGGTCCAATATTTCATATATGTATCTACATACATACTAAGTTCCAGTACCTCATCATGAACACTTTCAGAGCTATTCAGTAATAAGAAATTCGGTTTTTATGGGAGGAGACACGCTCCATTCATATTTTGGAAATTGTTTAGCATATTATTATCCTTAAAAAGGCTGCAGTAGGTGCCAGAAATTTCAAGAAGACCGGTTCAACCGTTCTCGAGCTTCGCGAACAGAAAAAATGGCTTTAGTTTAGATACAGATTAGAGAACATAACTCCACTTTTAATGAAAATTTCTCACAAATAACTAAACGCATATAAATGAAGAAACGTGCTGAAGTGAAATCAACTGCCAGTTAACGAAAACAAAAACACATCGCCATAAGGTAATTTACCTTTATTTACATCAAATAAAAACCTTTTCAACTGGTAATTAGCTAAAACCTTTACGCCCTTCATGTAAGCATTACCCACTCTATATATAGTATATGTATATATGCACAAGCAAAAATGCTATTGATATGTAGTGAGTGCACAACATTTCAACTTAGACCCATCTTCCCACTTCCCATCATAAACCAGCGTGATTATTTGACAAATTCCAAATGACATACCAGCAAAATTATTTAATGAATGTGGGTAATACTTTGTAACATAAATTCGTACACATCGGCACCTCCCTTCGGCATTCCGTACTCGTATTTGATATGCTTAATATGCATTGAAGAGCGTGACATGCTGCTTTACCAAAAATATTTGTTGGGTTAATTTCACGCAAATTCCAGTCAAATGCCAAAACGTCACTCATACCACATGGCCTACTTACTGGTTTACGTTCATAAAAAATTCGATGCGCACAGCAACAACAAACGCAATTGCGTAAAGCTTTAATTTGGATATGGAGTGTTCAAAATTTATGCTATACTTAGGCATATATTTACATACATAAGTATATATTTATGTACAACTACATATGTATGTATATGTATTGTGTACATCAGCACGAATTTTAGTAAATTTATTTATTTCATTTTTGATTGCTCAAATACTTGTTAGTGTAGGAAAGACACGTTTTCATTTAAAATTAAATTTACCTCTGGTGTATTGATGTTTATTTAAATCATTTGTTTTGGATTTATATGGACTTTTCTTACACACGTCTATATAAATATGTACATACATATGTGCATACATAATCAAAAATTTGGTCAACTGAATGTATGAGGATAAAGATTTTCCGAAATTTCAATTAAGTTGATTTCATTTGTTCTATTCTTTTTAGATCTTATTTGTTTTATAATTTCATGCTAATTTAATAATTTAACACACATGGGCCGACAAATTTTTTTTTTTTTTCGAATATGTTGATGAAATTGATATCCCAGTATAAAATTGAGTAATTCAACTCGACCACTAATAAAATTTGGGGTTTTTAGTTTTCTAATAACTCGATTAATCCAAAACTGGGTCTACCCGTACGTTGGTTTTATTTATTTTCCATAAAAGGAATTTATTTCATGTCACCGCGGCCACCTCTGTGCGCGACCTCTAAGGATTTGGATGAAAGTTGAAGAGATTGAAGGTCTAGGTGACGTGGATATACGTGCAGCATATTTTGCCGATATGGCGTAGGGTTGCCCATTTACACGGGAAAACATCATACATACCTTTCTTTAAAGTGCTCTATCTGGGAAACATTTTAACGAAACTTATTATGGGCTTTAATTATAAACTTTTTACATTAGTATGCAACGTATAAAAAAAATTAAGTAAGCATTTTTCTTTTGATTTTGTTTTTTGATTATAGCATTTTTTTTATGTTTTTTTTTTACATAAAAACATTGTCTCTCATCTCAAATTGAAGTACCTAAATGGGCGTAATGGGCTACGAAGGCTCTCGACTCTATAGACTCTAGATCATCTAATGCTCGAGCAATATGATAAATAGATAAAGATGTGTAAAAAACAAAAACAATATGAACAAATCATACTAACTTCACTAAAGGTCTGAAATCACGAAAATTCCTTCAAGGAAATGGCAGAATTGAACTCTGTTGCAAGTTCACATGGGAAATCTGCTTGCGACAGGATTGTAGGAAATATTAAGCGACAAGCAGCTGGGGCAAGTTTTTAGCTCCCGACGTCACAATAAATTCTTACACCCGAGGCCCTCTACCAATGGGGTAAGGGTGATTTAGAGAAAACCAATTAAAATGAAAATGCTCGATGCAGGAGTCCCCTTGTCTCCGAGTAAGCACCGACTGAAATCTATTTGCATTGAGTTGGCCAACGAAAGATGGGCGAAATAAATAACGTGTTCCGTTACAAAACAGATCTGGTTATATATTAATGAGAAACGATCAAAAACCCTTATGTAAATCGACCGCCACATTATTAGCATAGTTTTCGGTATAATTACAGGGCATAGCCCAATGGGAGCGCATGCTAGGCGAATGAGTTACCCCGAAAATAATTTCTCTCGTGTCTGCAGGGACGAGGAGGAGGTGAAGAGTGTTGAATACTATCTCTGTCACTGTCCCGCTCTGGTAAGGTCAAGACTTGCTATTTTTAATTGAACCTGCTTTTCGGTGTTTAGCTGATCTCGACTCTGTGGACGTCAGCGTCCTTCAACGATACGTTCAGGTTACACGATGATTCTGTAATTTGGGGAACTAAGGGAAAGGAAAAGGGTCTGCTCTATAGTGGCATCACAACGGGTCAAATTGGCCTAAGTGTGTCTCTCTGTCCTATGTGAGGTAACCCTAATGGACGTGCAAAATATATGTATCAAATCCTTTTATT
>NW_023458561.1:51789497-51790216 GCF_013731165.1 Rhagoletis pomonella | reverse complement strand
ATGAACATGCTTTTCGGTGTTTAGCTGATCTCGACTCTGTGGACGTCAGCGTCTTTCAACGATACGTTCAGGTTACACGATGACTCTGTAATTTGGGAAACTAAGGGAAAGGAAAAAGCGTTTGTCTATAGTGGCATCACAACGGGTCAAATTGGCATAAGTGTGTATCTCTGTCTTATGTGCGGTAACCCTAATGGACGTGCAAAATATATGTATCAAATCCTTTTATTTTCCATTCAATTGAAAAAGACATTAAAATTAACCGGATTAAAATTAAATTATTTAATTTTCTACTTCAATCACAAGTAAAATTATAATAAATAATATAAAAAAAACTTTTTAATATACAACTCTTTTATAAATGGACTAAAAAGTAGAAAATAATATTTCTCAGTCCCATAGAATTTGTTTTGATAACTTTTGATTTTGAAATTTTAGCAAAAGTCATTATAAACAATCTATGAAATTGAAAATGAAAAACGTGGAGCGCATGCAATACAAAGCATTCGATTTGATTGACAATAGTCAAACTACACAACGTAGACCTAAAATTTCTACAGCGAAAGTAGAACTTTGAAATCGATTTTAAGCGGTCGTTATTCATATACCCACATACATACATACATATATTACTTTTCATATCAATTCAAGTGTATTACATGCGCCCCACGCTTTTCATTTTCAATTTCATAGATTGTTTATAATGACTTTTGCTAAAA
>NW_023458561.1:51781168-51789397 GCF_013731165.1 Rhagoletis pomonella | reverse complement strand
AACGTTCTCTAGTGAATTTTTATTCCGGGCGAAACTCAGGATAAGGCTCATTGTGACAGTTAGGGCCGTCCGGTTGGTCAATGTGAGGTTGGTAAAAGTCGTAATCCAGTTAAACACAACGATTTCTTTATCGATCAATGGTTATATGCATGATGTCGAAAACGTCGATAATGATGTTTAATTGGTATGAACTGATAACCAGGCATTGATTAAACGGCTAAAATAGACTAAATTTTAAGGTACTAAAAATTTCCGAAAAATAAAGAATAGTCGGTACTTTTGCTTTAGTGGGCATATCCTAGCTACTTCAAACTTGTACTTTAATATATTAACCTTCTTTTAGATTTAAGTTCTTCTCGTTAAAACTAAAGCACTCATAAACCGAATTTCGTTAAAATCGGCCCCAGTTGATGTAGACGTCGCTATATCTCAGAAATGGTAATCTTTAGGAAGAAAAATGTTGTAACAGTTTTTATTGATAATTGTCGTCTCATTTATTTTTATGATGCAAAAAATCAATTTATGTGACATTTGACCCCGAATAACTCTTTTTGCGGACGTGGGATGGATGGGGCCTTTTGACATTTCATTCATAATTGTGTTCGCAA
The DNA here is from genome assembly GCF_013731165.1 of Rhagoletis pomonella. Taxonomy (NCBI): domain Eukaryota; kingdom Metazoa; phylum Arthropoda; class Insecta; order Diptera; family Tephritidae; genus Rhagoletis; species Rhagoletis pomonella. Next base: position 51,788,789 of record NW_023458561.1, on the reverse strand, counting down.
TATTCTTACCAATTTTCGGCTTTTGGCGAATTAACTTGACTGGGCTATAGTCTTTTCAAACCGTCTGAAACCGAGTTTTCATGGGCGAAATGACGAAGAGTCTACCGAAAAATTCGGCATGACTTTGGTGTGAAACCTACACGTAGAACCAACAGATCTATACACCCACAGTACATGTACTTAACCTATTTCAGTGCGTCTGAAAATACCATTGTGTGCAGGCTTAATTGAAAAACGAAAACAAAATATTGTAAATTCAAATAATAAAACTCAAAACAACTACGTTTTATAAAGCGAATTCACCCAACACATACTGGCGTACATATGCTAACGAAAGTTAAAAAAGGCACATTCCCGAGGTGAGCTCATACATTATTACACATCAACACTTAACACAATTCGATCGAACAATTTAAATTGTTTTCATAGTTTTACGTATTCCCCGTAACATTTAGTGCGCTGGCGTTTTTGCATAGCAAGCACTATTACATCGCATTATAAAATTTGCTACCCTTTGAAAATAAATTTTCAAAAGCTTACACAAATAATTTACTTACCAGAACAAAGGAATAAAATAACCACAAAAACAATAAAAAATCACACGCATTGCCCTTTTAACTCAACCCAAAAAAAAAAAATAAATTTTGCTGCATACTTAACGCAAATATAAAAATAAATTCTAAATAAAATAAAACCAAACATGAATCGATTCATTTTGGACACACATATGTACATATGTACATATGTACATATGTACATGCTGTACACACAATTGCGCTCAATCACTGACATCGACCCTACCCTTCGTAGCACATTTGTACATACACATATAAAAAGGTAGTATTTTTGAGTCCCGACCCCCTATTGCTGGCAATCAACTGACGCACTTGCTCTATTATTTCCTCCTTCCCATCACCTCTACGCATCTCCTCTCCTCGCTAAGACCTCGTCTATACATTGCGCTGCGCACAATTTCATTTTTACCCTTGCAGATAACTTCACTATTTACGCTTCATTGTGTTCTCTCTATTCGGCATTGACCGGCAAGCATTTGGCCAGAGGTGATGCATAAAATAGCTTACACAAAAATACCTATTGGAATACAAAAATACATACATACTCGCATGACTTATATGACTACATACTAAACGCATAGCCTGCCCGCCCATTACACCGCTAGCCATTTTAACTTTTTCAAGTAGCCGGCAACGTTAACGCTTATCTGACATGCCGAAGGCATTTGTGTATAAATAATTTTTGTGCAGTATTGAGTATTTATGTGCTGTTGTGTAGTTAGTGTGGCAAATAATGGCCGGAAAGGGGGTGGTGCCGGCTTAAGTATTCGATCATCAATATACCGTGGCAATAACAAATCGTGCCAACAGCATTTTGTAGCATTGGCAAATTTTATGCGGCATTCGTTATCGATATGCTTGCCGGCTTGCACTGAGGTGGTTTACTTATACATATATAGCACACCATTTTCAAAAGAGGCTGGTGTGTATTAGTGTATATATTGTTGTTATTATTGTGGGTCTTGGTATATCGTTGAAGCTAGAAGGTTATGGGGTGCTTTACAGGTATTTTTTTGCGATATTTTAAGTGAAAATCTAACATTAAAATTTGGCAGAGAGTTAAACTGATTGACGTGCGGTGGCACTTCTAAACAACTAAAATGGTTTTGGAGTAGAGTGAGAAATTCTTGCAGGCTACCATACAGTTTACTATATTCTTAACTACCATTTTTTGTCTATCGTTCGACTTTCATAAACAGGCAATGCCTATTGCAAAACTTACAACGTGGTTGTCTAGTCACTTGTAGTGTATCGCTCCTCCTCTATATACCAGTTAAATATTTCATGTGTCTTTACTAGTTCATAATTTGTAATTAAAATAATGCTTATTTTCAATTGCAAAAATTATAAAACAATATTTTCTGTACCACCTCGAACTGATAAAAAATTAACAAAAAAAAACGGAGTTGCTATAAAAACGAATTATATGTACAAAACTATGCAAGCAAATAAGTAAAAAAAATATATATTGATCAACTCTTTTGTGCCGTAAAACCAACAAATGTTGTATAAATAATTAAGTGTATTTGTGGTTTATTCACCATGAAATGCGGAATAATTTAATATTTGCAAGTGAGCGGGTAAATACAAGTTTTGTTTGTTGCGAAAATTGTACAGTGATACAATGAAATGGTGTGAGAAATATTGCGAAAAATTTCAATTAAGTATTTTAGGTCGGTCCGAAAAAAAATTTCACTTGATTGGTGCTGCAAAGTGCCTGCGGGAGCGTAGTGCGTATGCGCTACGAGTAATTTGTCAAATTGATTGTGTTCAAGGGATTTGCAAATCGACTGAGACATTAATTAACTCGCCTATTTGTTATATTTATTTTATGCAATGTGCAATGTGCGAATGAAAGAATTACACACAGTTTTTTGTATTATACGAGTGCTATTAAAAAAAAAGTGAGACCCATTAAAGTAATATAAGGTATGCATTTGTACCATCCATATTATGTCAATATTAATAAGCATTTTAATTGTTAATAAATACTAAATCCTTAGACAGCTAAAACAAAAGCTAATTCTTATTAAATGCAAATCGGCAATTAAATCATTGTCATTGAATTTTGAGAAATACAAACACAAAACGTTTGATAACAAAATTTAATATTCAATAGGGAATGGCAGAAAACTCCTTCAAGGATCTACATATAAGATCTAACTATTTGCCTTGCCTTTGAAAATTTAAAACAAACAATTGCAATATGACCTTTCAGTGTACGAACTTATGTCTACGATTGAGTACCTTGTGGGGAAGTTTCAAAGTTTTTAGTAACTTTTAGTTATAAAATATGGAGTTAAGGATATTTGTGCCTGCGTTATACTCCACAAGTACTTGAGTACATAAATACGTATGTACATAAATACCCGCGACAAAAGATAGCACAACAACATTTTTACCAGTTTTGACTTTGATTTTTTCTTTTGATTTTTTAAGGTTCATTATTTGTATATAAAAGTATAGCCATTTATCTTACAAATACCACATAAATCTAGATTTCAGACTTTGTACAAAAATTATAAAAAATCCGCAAAATTTTCATCCCAATTCCATGCTTTTTTTAATTTTGATTTCTAGAATAATTTTTGGTATGTAGTTTTTAAGCTTATCAAATTCTAATATAATAAAGCGCAAATTTGAAGTTACTAAAAGGTCGCGGTAAATGAATTTGTTTGTGACACAATCGAATTTGAGTGTAACGGTATTTAGGATATTCTTGTAAACACTGGATCCAATTTGTTGAAAGCTAGAAAATGAACTAGAATTTTGGCACAAATTAGGCATTTATGAAATTTATGGAAAATAGATGAAACCAAGTGTTTCTGAAAGTCTGGATTGCACATAGTTTTTGAAACAATTAAAACGGATTTCGGTGCAAATATTTATACCACCAAAAGGCTTTCTGGGGGGTTTTTGGGTACGAATAATCTGAATCTGTAATTCATTTTTACCATTCACTTTTACCAAAATGGGTGTACTTTTGTGCGCTTTAGTGCCAAACATAAAAAAAAACATGAAGAAACATCGTTGAGAAACATTGATGTCACTTTTCGTTCATGTTCCTTCCATGCGTTTTGCATCATAGCACACTCAGCGGTCGTTTTTTGGAAAAAATAAATTGAAAATTCAAATTCCTAGGACCGCAAAACCTTTAAAGAGGCCTTTTGATGGTATAAATATATGCATTTAAATAATTTCAATTGCTGTAAAAGCGGCTCTGTGACCAGCAGCTTCAAATTGCAAAAAAAGCTTAAAATCTATATACAATCCAGACTTTCAGAAAAACTTGGTTTCATCAATTCCCTAAAAGAAAAACTGAAAATGTTGTACAGTGTAGTGATCAGTTTGAAGATAGCTCTCCCGATTTCTCTCAAGCGGGATCTTAGTTCACCTGTTGCTCCTGCACCTTCTCCCTTTTTTATGATTCTTAGTTTCGTAGCCTTATTTATTTTGTTTAGGCTAGACCACCAAATCAGGGTGCCATATGCTAGAGTTGGTCTTATGTCAGCGGAATAAATCCACATCACAAATTTAGATTTTAGTTCAGCTTTTGCTGCAGATCCTCATGTAAGTGTATTCTTCGGATCTAGGCTACTATTTTCAATGTTTTTTTTTCCAGTTAAGTTTTCTGTCTAAAATAAGCCTAAGGTTCTTATCTTTGGATTAAATGCATACGTCGTAGCGACTAAGCTTTTCATGAAAAAGCTGAGCTTATGCTTCTGCTAAGTGTTTGGTCGCACTATCCTCCAATTTGTTGGGTGGGTCGTGTTGATATAACACAAGTGAAACTACTTACAATTTTACGCCGCCTTCAGACGGCAGATGGTTTTATGAGATGCTTTTTCAAGACAGAATACACTCGGAGGTTTGCCACTGCTTGCCAAGAGGCAACCGCTGTGACACAACAACTTTTAATAATTTTAAATGTTGCTCGAACCAGGCATCGAATGCTGGCCTTATAATAGGAAGTACGTACCTTTAACCTTTCGTGAGATTTTCGTACTTTTCAATTTAAATATTTCGGTCGAAAGTTTCTAGTAAAGCAAATATAACGGTTTTAAGGTAAGCTTAGCCTGAAGGAACAATGAAGAACACCATATTAAGTATCTGCTGCATTCCGAATTTCGCTGATGTGTTCATTATTTTCAAATAGTTTTAAATAGGAAATTTGTTACAAATGTAGGTATCTCCATATTTTGCCCGTGCTTTACTGATTATACATACATAGTTACTTAGTACAATAAGGCACATTTCTACCTAATATTTACGTAGGAAGGGATATGTACCCATGTATGTATGTATGTATGTGTGCCCCTATGCATGCATGTCTACCCTAATTTCACGGTAACCTTACATTAAAATCCTAATCATAAATGCTAATAATAATATTTGCATGCCTTTGTTGCTATCTAGAAATTCAACTCAATTTACATTTGCCCTTCGACTATATAAATGCGGTGTATACGTATGTACACATATATGTATGTGTGTAAAATTCATGTGGTTTTTTGGGTGAAAATTTGTTGGTGAAATTATCGAAATCTAGCAAATTACGGCGATTGTTCTGTTGCTCTGTACGCTGCTCGTATGTATTTAATTTGCATTTAATGATACTAAAATCTCTAGAAATTTGTAGGAATTGCATGTACTATTTAAAGTCTAATGAATTTATTGTAAAATAATTGGCCAATTTTAAGTAATTGTAAAATATTGTATTTACATAACTACAATGTGCGACAAAGAAAGGTAAGCCTTTCGATTTGAGTATGAGGATTTGAGTAAGAGAGGGTAGCAGTGATAATTGCATGCAATTTTCACTATAAGCGGAGCTCTCCTTATGTATAACCACCGTCTTGGAGAAAGTGGAGTACTGCGAGTCAACCATAACCTTCAACAATGGGTATGAAGTAGGAATCCTTAGCATAGAGCAATGGTGGAATGGAACGATGGTGGCTTGCACTAGAAATAACTAGAATGACAAAAGTCGTTCCGCCTAGCAGATCATTGCAACCTCTTCCAAGTAGTAGTAGTGTTTATGGACAATACTATTTCTATTTTCTCGAACAGACTAGATTTTACCGAATAGAACATCGCTTAGAACTTTTTCATTTTTTTGGCAGTTCCAGGCAGGAATATTGCAAGGTGAAGGCAACTAAGTTATTTCTTTCTTGCTGTACTTACGCCACATAATCGATCGCTTTGTCGTTTACTACCCGGTGCATACTTTGCATTAACAAAAAAAGAAAAATTCCAAAAATCAGGGGGTTTTTAGCTACTTTAAATCTGCACTTTAAAAAAATTGAATGGGCTACAAAAATCCATACCCGAAATTTTCTAAAAATATTATTGACTTATTCACTGCTGATCACTGAGAAAGTGCTCCAGTTTGTGGGCTTTTTAGTTTATAAAAAAATAAAATAAAATTGGATTCACATTGTGTAAGCGCTAATAATATATTTCTGAGCTTTATTTTCTAATGTACAGGAGTAAAAATTTTTAATCGCGTTATATTTTTTATTAAATAATAGAGGGCTGCATGAATGCATTCAAAACGGCTTATGAATTATTCATATACAAAACGAATGAATGATATTGGCTTCAAATTTTTTTGAATTTAAGTGAATAGCTGTTCTGATATTTGTGTCGACATTAAATGAAAATTAAATTGAAATAAATGACAATTTTTTGTATAAATATCCAGAAATTTTTTTCTGTGCACATATGTACAAACATACATATGTATGTATGTATGTATTGCTGCGCTCCTATTATATACGAAAAAACTTGTTTGTAGAAAAAACTTTTACCGAAATGAGTTTGAATGATTTGAATCTTTTCTATTCATTCATTCACATTCTTCCATTTGAAGGAAGAAAATATAAAACAAAATGCATATTCATAACTTACAAAATTCCAAACGCTGAGTACTCTGTTTGGCTAAAAGTTTGAATGAGTTCATGCAGCCCTCTATTAAATCAAAATGAAACTAATTTTTCGAGTGCTATTTTTTATCTCTGAAATAGGTATTACTAGTGAAAGCGCATGGCGTTAAAATGCCCAAAATTGGTTTCCAAAAACCTAAGAAATATTCCAAATGTAAGTCAGAGGTATAAGGGATCCATGTGCCGTATTTCATCTAAATCCGGGCCTCCTCTTTCCGAGGGAATAGAGGTTTTAACGTCATCAAATTTCAAAATACCCTATACCAATAAAAAACAAGTAAGAAAGTCTAAGTTCGGGCGGGGCCGAACATTAAATACCCGGCGCAAGTATTACATATATGCCTTTTCACCTTTCCGGAAGCTACAGCTACATGGTAAGCCGGGGTGTATCAATTTTGAATAAATTATCGTCCTTAAATTTCGAAATATTGACGTTTCGAGCATTTCTAAAATTTACCGTTATATGAAAAGCCGTAATTTTAGTCCGATTTCAATAATTTTGAACGTTTTGCTTTTATGTGGCAAGCACAATAACCATACCGAGTTTGGTACAAATTGGTAGAACGGTTACCGAGATACATGTATGTGATCATAAGTGGGCGGTGCCACGCCCATTTTCCAAAATTTTAGGATAAGCGTATTTCCTGATAAAGAATTGTTGCAAGCATCAATTTTGAATAAATTAGCTTCAATATTTGCGGATTTATCGAAGATTTCGTATTTCTCCAAATTACCGTTATATGGGATGTGGGACACATGTAACACTAAGTGGGCGTGGCTACGCCCATTTTTCAAAAATTTATAATTTTTTTATTTTTCGTCTAAAAGTTATTGCAAATATTAATTTTGAGTGAATAATCTTCAGTAGTTACTAAAATATCGCAGTTTTCGTATTTCTGAAAATTACCGTTATATGGGAGGTAGGCGTGGTTATTGTCCGATTTTACCCATTTTCAATACCATCCGTCCTACGCCCGAAAGAAGTACACGTGCCAAGTTTCGTTAAGATATCTCAATTTTTACTCGAGTTATCGTGTGCACAGACGGACGGACAGACGGACGGACGGACGGACGGACGGACGGACAGACAGTCACCGCTTA
>NW_023458561.1:51756824-51781068 GCF_013731165.1 Rhagoletis pomonella | reverse complement strand
AAAACTTATTATGGAAAAGCAACAATAACACATGTCTACACAAAAAAAAATCGATGAAAGGTTCATTTAACCAAACCTAGTCTATCATATGTTGTTGGGGTCGCTGAATACGAATCTGAAGCCCGTATTGCTCCATCACGTCTAGATATTTTCCTAACCTCAAAACACACCTCAGATTTTCTCTGTCACGTAAAATCCGAAATGTTTTTTGAGGTTGCAAAAAAATCCAGACGTGATGCAGCAAAACGGACTTTAGATTCGTGTCTGTGTTTGAGCATTAAAAACATCCAATTAATGTGTAGTTCGCCTTACAATTTCTAATTAGGAATCCAATGATTTTCTTTTTATTGCAGCTCAAAAATAAATTGCAAGGCGACGCCTGAAGAAGCCATCGCGAAAACTCTAAAAGCCGAAATTTCTCAGTCACTAAAATTTTAAGGAGATATTTGGAACATTTTGTAGAAAACACACTTCCAATATTACAATTCGTCTATTAAGCCAAAGGTTTACTATTTGGAGCCTACTCGTTGTTGTAGTTGTTATGACTATACTCTGTATTTTTCAAAATCAAAAATAAACGGAAAGAGTTCATGCGTACAAAAGTGTCTAAATATGTGTAGGTGTTTGTTTAGTGTACGAGATTGCTTACATATTTTTACATACACATTAAAAAAATATATCCATAGTAATTTTTACAATGTATGTATGTATGTTCATACATGCCTAAGTACATTCCAATTGATATGCCTACTAAGAATTACCTGTATCAACCTGGGATAACAAAGGATTGGTATGTGATGAAAACATCAAACACAGCAAAGGAATAAAATGCTTTTCAAAGTTTCAACATTTTTATGTTGGAATATAAAATGTCGACAACTACTGAATGAAGCAAGAAAAGCAAGTAAAACATCACACGCTGTACATTGAAAGGATGCCACAAGTGGGTATGCCGCAATAACTTTTCTACTTTCCACAAGATAAAAGAAAAGGAAAAATATCAGCTATTGAATTTAAACGTACACATACATAAGCATTTGTCTCACTTACATGCTCATGTTTGGGTATGTAACATAGTATGTATGTATGTACGAGTATTTGCCGACGCCTATTGCTAGCTATTCTAGCCAACAGTTGTGCCACAGACATGCCGGAAGTGCATTGTCTGTGGCGCCTTCACTTCACTTTTCTTTTTATTCCTCTCAGCGCCACCCGTTTGCCTTCAGCAAAGTCCGGTGCCTCAATGAAATTGAATTCAGCACGAGACGATGGGTTTGGGGGCGTTCATGCGATCGGCTTGTGCGCAAGGGAAATACGAGGGAAAACTTAACGAAACAAGCAATAAGGAAAGTGAGACAAACAAGCTGCAATGCCAGTTTGTTAAATGCAATTTGAACTCAGTCAATATGTTGTGTTACAGGAAATTTGTAGATGCATTTGTAGCTGCAGTTGTAACTGCATTTGTGATTGGGGGAATTACCGGTTCAAAATGGCGTTAGAGGTAAGGCATTTACTAGATATTTCTGCACGCTTATAGAGCTTTTGCTGGATTTATGTTTTTCACTTTACTGCTAAGCAATGTGCATAAATAGTATGTTGTATCGCTGATAAGAAAAAGCACGCAGGGACTCGTTAATATTTATAAAATTTCTTTAAAACGAATTCAATAAAATTTTAGCTTTAATATCACATAAGCAAAAGAGTTTCGAAGCAAAGGTTTTTATTATTCACTCAAATGTCAAATTTTATGTTCTTAACTGCTTCGGAGGATGAATTGTAACGTAAATCAAAATCTCTTATCGGCCACGGGGTTATATATTTATGTTCCGATATAGTAGGTTCCAAGAAATGATTAATATAGGATATATCTCTAATCAAGGGACTAACATTTACGTGCAAACAGACGCAGAGAGTGGTATAGACGGAGAAATATTTTTTGGGCTCTATCTCTTCTTTTTATGGGACTTATAAAAACATGTAAAAGTGAAATTTTCATATTATAAAAAAGGATGGATATTGTTGAATGTCAAAACATCTAGCTTCTTCCTAACTGATATAAAAAGAGATGCATGTTTGGTTCAAATCGATTAAATGGTTTTAGATTTTATAAGAAGTAAACTTAATTTTGGTTCGTAGAATACGGGTCTGTATACAATTTTTCCAGATCAGGTCATTTTGACAAGATATTTTCATTTAAAAGGCCAGTATGCAGCTCGCAAGAAAACGTTCAAGAAAAAATTGCCATTATTTCGTGTGTGTGTCTATGGAATTTTGACATCTGATGCTTCACAGCCTGGTGCCTCACTTTTTACTCAGGAAATAATGCAACGGGCATTTACATATTTATGTTGCAAACATGGGTTGCCTTGTGCTCTTTTTTTAAAAAAAAAAGAAAAAAAAATTTAGAAACCCGTAGTAGAAAGCGTAGCAAATTTCTTAAGTAAGCTGCATACTGACCTTAAGTTTGCATTGCGAAAGAAAAAAATTCAAACTTTAACATGGAAAATGCTAAACAAAAAATAATTAAACTTTCTTTCAGCGAAAGTGTATTTAGATACATATATATTTATGAATTAGCATAGAAATCAATTTTTCAATTAAATTTACTTAACAATATTTTTATTTTTTACGACAGCAAAAACGTAATTAGGCTTTTGTTGTGAATTTTTCGGGTATATGCGAATCTTTAAATTGAAATATTTCAGAAAAAGCGTTTCTGTTTTTGATTCTTATTTTATAATTTTGACTGTGCCTTTCATTAGAACCGCAAACTAAAAAAAGTAAGTACGTCGGGGCCACACTAGAGAAGTTAAACTTACAAGCAGCATTAAGTATGTCAAATTCAGTGGCATTTGTCGTCAAATAAGTGAAAACACATTGTCAAATGGGATCAGAAAGCGGTTTATCGATTGATTTGGATCAGGATAGGTCTTTAGTCGTGTACATGCGCTGCGAAATCGGCTGTCTGTCAGTTTTAGGCCCATAATATCATTGGTAAAGGTATGGACAAAGGAGATAAAGTTGTGTCAAAACATGTCGCCAAATTTTGGTCTCAAAATATGACAGAGAGAAAACCAGTCTTTACGTTACATACATATATATTTTTTCTCATACAATATTTGTACATATATACATATATACATCTCCTTTTGTTTAAGGTCATATTTTTTGTCTTTTTTCTATCTAGATCCCTACCTCTACCCCTGTTCGTTCTAATTACATTTATAAACATATATGTTATTATGTTTTCCTTTATCTTCGTTTTTATCTTTATACTCTATCGATAACAAAATATATTGTAACATCCAATAAAATATCGTTAACAAAACTGATAAAAATATCGATAACAAAACCGAATCGATAAAAATTTCGATAACAAAATCGATAATAATATTGGTAGCAAAATCGACTAGAAAATCGATAGAAATATCGATAACAAAATCGATAAAAATATTTATAACAAAATCAATAAACAACAACACAACAAAGCCGATCACAAAAATCGCTTAGAAATTCGATAAAAATATCGATTACAAAATCTATAAGTAATCGATAACAAAACTGATAAATAATCGAAAAACAAAATCGATAATAAAATCGATAAAAATATCGACAACAAATTCGATAAAAATATCAATAACATAATACATACATAAGTAAAGTATTTAAATTTGCCTTGGACTTCATTTTTGCTCTATCTTTACGCTTCCTTGCTTTTGTTTTTATTTTTACCTTTGCCTTTAACCTTTTCTGTATCTATGTACTTACTCACCTTTACTTTCATTCTTGTTTTAATCTATTTCTAAGTGTTATTCTTTAACCTTTTATTAGCAAATTTTTGTTAAAGTAATACTATATGCATACACTCAAGAAGCACTTGTTTCAGCTCCAACTATTTCCGTTGCACAATTTCCGTGTGCAATTTCCGTTGAATATGCCAATTTACTCCCAACCAACCAACCGCCGCTAAAGAAGTCTCACTTCAAAAAATTAGAGCGTATCGATTTTTATGAAACGAAATTTATAAACCTTCTGTACCGCATAGGGCGAATTAAAAAAATGTATACAACAAAACTTTATAAAACCGTATATAAAAAGTATCTTGAATATTCATATGCATATATGTATAACTACTTATTAGACTTCATTTATTTGTGTATTCTGGTCATTTACTTGAACCATCATTTGAAAATAATACAAGAAATTCCTTTCTTACTTATAACGCAATTTTTATCCGAGTTAAGATATATGATAGATATATTTTCCTGAAAATTTATTAGCTAGGCGATAGGTTGTTTAATATTCATATCAAATAAGCTAAAAATACATGTTTTTTTTTAAATTATCGAATGGCACTGTATATTGAGTATTTGCTGCTTTACTATTGTTGTCTATATGTAGTTGTTTTAATAACTATTTTAAAATATTTTTCTCTTATTCTTTTATTACAGCTTATTTGAGTAAACTCTCAATTGGATCCAGCTGCAAATTCTGTTGAAATTACAAACAAAAGCGAAAGGAAGTCAATGAGGTGAAAAAAAAATCAAAAGCGATGCAAATGCAACAAAACATATCAACAGTGCCACAATAAGCGGAAAATAGGTTAATAGAAGTAAAAAAAAAATAAACAAAGAAAAAAGCACAACAATCAACAATTCTCATTTATGAATTTGTGGATTCAACACTTGTGAATACAAATATACAAACATATCAGAATAGCAGAGCTATAAAGGACTATTATAAGGAAAAAGGCAACTAAAATAATAGCACTTCGATAGTGAATTAAAAAAAATAAAATAAACCAATAAAAAAATAGTATTATTTTACAACAAAGTACAAACAAATGAACACCAATAACTGGAATCAACTGCTAAAGCAACAACAACGACAGCAAATATTTATGTTAAGTTGAGCGCATACAAACGTTACGGCATATACCCATTTATGTGTGGCTATACATACATATATATAATTAAATAAAAAGTTATTCCTTAAATGCAGCGTAGCATAAAGAATAACAGCAACTACAAAGGGGTAAATATTAGCAACAAGCGTAAACATAAAAAAAAACACTACCAACAAAGGGAAATACAACGCAGAAGCAAACAAATTCTAATTGAATGCAAATGAAACGGCAGCAGTCCATACAACAAACTCTTCTAAAGTGGCTACTGAAGTAACAACAACAGAAACTACTCCAAAAACAATAGCAACAAAGCAAACGACATCATAAATGAGAAGTGCGAAAGCGGAAATGTTGCAGCAGCTATAAGGCAGATAATAGCGATAAAACAACGAGAGCTGCAACAAGCAACAAGCAACAAAATTAAAGCAATTGTTGTTACCACTTGAGAAGAACCAACAACAACAGCCGTGAAAATAGCAGCGCAGTGCAATAAATCGACTAGAAGTTTAGCAAATAAAGCGCGCAACCATATCATAATTAACAAAACCGTCTATGGCCACAGGGAAAACAAGACGAAGCAGTGACAACGCCTAGCAGCACAGCAACGATAGAGGTAAAGGTAATAGGAAGTGACTAGGAATAATAACAAGACAACAGAAGGAGGAGCATTAGAGACCACAGCCGAAGAGAGTGGAAGCTAGAAATAGCAGCCTAGGCGAAAAGCTGAGTGTGGCAAAGCAAACGCAACGTAAAGCAACTATTAGCACAAATATTCTTGAAAGCAATAGCAATAATGAAAACAAATGAATAGCAACAACAGGCAAGCAAACAATGGCACATATCGAGCAATTACATCGACGCTTTAGCTGAACGGAGCAAAATACACAGACATAGATTTTCCACTCAGACGCTTACTACGCTCACTCGACTGGTAAAGCGGCCGTTAGAAGAAGGTAGATAAGAGAAGGCGCGAGAGAAGGGAGTCCTTGTAATGCAGCAAACATACATATTTGTGCACAAACAAATGTAATGCTGCTCAGTTAAGCGAGTGGCAGCACATCGAAGGAAAACAAGGAAGAGCGCGCGCGCTAAATCTAATTATCCGCTACAACGACTTCAATAACAAACATTGCATGCAGCAATAAACCACAACAACACAACAGCAGCAACTTCACAAGCAACAACAACAACATATAACGTCAGACTGTATCGGTGGAGCGGCAGCAAGTAAGCAAAATTGCCGCTATTGCTGTCAAGTGGAGAGCAACTAAGTAGTCGATTGTGCAAAGCTTAGCAACAACAAAAACAAGTAGTGGAAACAGCAATAAGCAGCTGCATCAACAACAAAACAAAGACATAAGTAAAAGACAAAACATAAAAATCTTGCGCTCGACTGCACTCAGCGCATCTGGAGCGCGCGCACCCACATACATGCATACACATGAAATACATATACATATGTATGTGTGTACATAAAGGACTATAAGCGCGTTTATGAGCCAAGCCAGTGCGATTAAAATTGTATGCATGTGTGGATAAGTATTTTGTGTTAAGCTTGTGCTATCATCAAGAGTGTATGTACATACATATGTGGCTATTATATTCAACAACAAATTTTCATTGTTCGAAGCGGTTGTTGTTGCTGCTGCTGGTATCATTAATGCAATTTGCTGCAAAGCGGAAATAGTTGACGGAAATTAAACGGCCACTTAAATTCCGGTGTTGCGGTGACGCCATTCAAATCGACGAGGCCCGTAACAACAATAACCAACCATAGTAGTTACAACAAAACCAATTGAAATTATTTCACATACCATCAACGCATGTCAACTGTAAAATGAGTTGAACGTAAGTTAACAACAAAACAAAGACGAAACACGCATATTGAAAGCTTTCATAATCGAGCGTTTTTTGATTATTCGCTGGTACTTGGACATTTCCAAGTGTTATTTGCAAAGCAATATTGGCCACGCATATATAAAAAAAAAAAAAAAAACAATTCATCAAGGTAATCAAATTGAATTCGTATATGAGCAGTGACATGTTAAAGGCATGTGTAAGAGAGAACTGGGTGCAGCTAATTACACTGATACGCGAAAGCTTTTTAGTGGTTTATACTTCGTAAGTGGCAGCGCAAAATTGAGTTTAGTCAAAACCGTAACATATAGGTAGAGTTAAAAACTATTCCAAGTGTACAACGCTCGAAAGCTGCAAAAGCTTTTTTTAAGAAAAGCTCTGAAAGCGATATTTTCTTTCAACTTAGCAGAAACAGAAGAACGTTTTTACAGCGAAAAATATGATTCAACCCGGCCAATACTAGAAAAAGTTTTAATTTCGTGAGCGCCAGAATAAAACCCACGCAAAGTTTTAAAAAGCTCGGACAGCGGATTTCGTTGTGACCATTATTGAAACAAATAAAAGAACCACTCGCTAATATGGACACCTAAAGTTAAGTGTAATAAAGAAAGCTTATATCGCGAATTTAAAGAAGCTCAAATAAGTTTTAGAGCTTTTAAACCAGACAAAAACATTCAAATCAACTGAGGAGACAGGCAAATGTAGTTGTAGATGAACCTGAAAACGCACTCAACAATATAGCCACGTCATAAAATAGTTGGGCCAAATTAACTACTATGAGATACACTTAAAAAATCTGACACTCTTAAAAAAGGTTAAGAAAAAATATTCGTGCAGCTAGGGAAGCTTGCAGGCCTTGTGTCAGAAATGGTCTCCTCAAACGGTGTCTCAGTATCCGCATAACCAAATAAAAACTAGAGTCCCCTAAGTAAAGTAGTGTAAAAGCTTCAATAGCTACCTAAAAGTGGAAAACTTGGAAGCTGTTAGTTAATTCAAAAAAGCTCGAAGCTAAATTAGAAGCGCTTTGCGTAAATACCAAGAAAGAAGAGAAAGCTTAACCTGTGCAGCTTAAAGCTTATTTAAAAGAAGTTAAAGAAACGTGCTTTTACTAATTCAGAACATGCCTAGTGATCGAACAATATGCAATGAGAAAAGGATTTAATTATAAGGCAATTTTACAGCATCCGAAACTTTGTGAAAGCTGCAAAACTACAGAAATCATAAGCCTCACACCCCTTAGAAAAAGCGCAGTTTATTAACCAATGAAAATTTCTCGAATAAATCTGCAAAATAGATAATTAATAACTTGGATGAACCAGTGCTTAATACAAATTCTTGCCAGTAGATACTAAACCTAAGTCCAGCACGCATATCAACGAAAGCACAAACAATCTCAACTAAAGCAACATACTAAGCAAAAAACAAAAAAAAGAACATCAGCTCAGCAACAGTTGATACGCTCCTCTGACGCAAATCACTTACCCTAAACTAGCCTCGTGTCATCCCTCCAGCTACTTTATAAAAAATCAATTTCGCAACGAAAAGTTACCCTTTGCCACGGCTGTTGTTTCGCTGCGCTTTTACTTTTTTTGCTGCAGTAGCCACTTTCTTCCGTTTTGCCATTACTTCGCTTCCCTCGTCAAAAGTTCCGCCCAACTCACCCTACCACTGATGACTGCCGCTAAAAGACGCGCAAGCAGTGGCGCGACAAATCACAACAACAACACCAACAATGATACGGATGAATATCAACAACAAACGCAACATCTCCTCCAACATCCACAACAACAATATCATAGCACACAGCAACGCCATCCATACCTACAGCAACAGCAGCCGTTGCAGTCGCAACAACGTCAGCATCAATATCATTATCAACAACAACAACAACAACAACAGTATTCGCAGCATACGTCGCATTCACAATTTCAATCAGAAAATTATCAGTCACATCATCAACAGCAACAACAACAACACCAGCGACAACAACAATCATCGTTGCGTGATTGTTCGGTGAAATTGCCTTTGGATATTCTGTAAGTACTCGTACTGTTTTCGTCTGCTTTCTTTATTGGCAAGGTTTTTGGCTCGAGGAAATAATACATGGGTTCGGTAGTGGAACTGAAAAATTACGGTTGAGAGCAGTACAAACTGTCAGTATAAATTTATAACAGACAATCAAACATCTCCATACGCCATCCACTAGTCCCTATTTCAGCTTCAAAAGACATTTCGAAACACAGGTGCGAAATCTTATTGACATATTAAAATTGAATGTCAAAGCGACCAAATTTTTAGATTTTTTTGAATGGGCGCTCAATCGACCTCTTAATTGTATGCAGGGTGATCTTGAGCGACGTACCCTTGACGTACCCATGTTGAGCTCCCGATAGGCCATCGCAAGGTATTCCGTTCCCCATATACAATATATCCCAATATGTATATCGAGCAGCTGCTCGCTTTCGGTATAAACAACACCCTGACCACTCACCAAGCCTTGGCAATGTACCCCCGTGTGACACAACCAGAAAAATTGGATCCATCCAACTGCATGACACATCCATAGTTTTTTGGAACTAGGCGGGTACAATGCCATCCGGTGCCGCAGGATCAGAAAAAGTTTATCGCTCAGGCGAGTCGACGTCTGTAGGGCAGGTTATTCAAGGCAGTGCCTTTATCCCCTGATCCCAACTCGGAGGCGTGAAAAGTGGACACTGAGGGGGAGGAGCTTGAGCGAATTCTCACCGCTCATAGTCCAGTTACCCGACTCGTACCTCAAGTATCTCAGAGGCGCGCGACCGATAGCACACGTCAAAATCTTGAGTTAGGTTTATAAGAATTCATTGCTATTGGGTCCCTACTCAGAGCCGCGCTATCTTCTCTCACTGGAGTGTTTAGTCGCCTTTAATAGTCCTGCCGCTACATCTTGCAAAGCTATAGCGAGACATGCCCTTATTGGGTCACGAGTTCAGAGCTGACCAGCGCAACAACAGCAGTTATCTCATTGGCATCTGCTACACCAACTTTACCGCGGCGGGAGTAGGAAAACATTTTCTAAAAATTTTGATGAAGAAGTTTGAAGTTTCGTGAAAATTTGTTGAATTTTTCAAATTTGTGTACAAAATTTCAAATTTAGATTCATATCTGTACGTATGTTTGTACATATGGATAACTATATGTAATTATGCTACAGTTTGAATTCAACGGCTTAGACGATTTAGTAAAAATGTTTTCTGTTATTTCACTTGTATTGTCTTACTTAAATTTAATTTATTATTGGTGTTTACTTCCTTCTCTATATTCTTTACTTTCCTTTTTAATTGTCATATTACAAGTGATAGCTACATACTTTCTTGCTTTAGCAACAAATATCTTAGATTTTCGCAAAGCTAATTTCATTTTCGCGTCAGCTGTCACTTGTTGAGAATGCGTTTATGGTATTTTACTTCAGCCTTTGACCTTCAGCTTTTTGCAATGTTCTGGTTTGTTTATTTTTTGTTCACATACTTGTTATCTTCTTATTATTTTACGCTGTAGCCGCCTTAGCAATTTTGGCATACATACATATATTAAATATATAAAAAACGCAAGCGATGTCCTCTGGCAAAATTGTACATAATCTGCATATAGATACATTAAAAGTCCATAATTCACGTAAATCTAACAACATGTCTAGGTTAATGTCATTATGACAATGTCATGCGGGCCAAAAGTGGTGCTTTTTAAGATTGAAATATTGGCTTAAAAGTGAGCCGATATAATGCAAAGCGCCCAGGGATGGTTTTTAAATACTTGGTGGTCGACTAATAAATAACAGCATCGCACATTTGTATGTGTGAATTTATTATGTGTACATTTTCGAAAAAGCACTAACGGGAATGCTTACCGGAAGCTATCGGAATACAGGTGAATATTTGAATGACAACGCGCCGTTAATGAGTATGTATTTTGCTACTCACTCATTTTCTGCATTAGGTCGAGGCCGCACAATGAGCAAAAAAAAAAAAAAACAGTGAGCGGCTTAAACTCAAAAGATATATCACACTATCACGGACTTCCAAAAAAATTAATATTAGTAGATTTTACATACAAAAAATGATAGAAGTTGCTAGATTTTTTTTTAAGAAACAATGTTAGTTAGTTGCTACTAATTTAGGATAAATCAAGGCAAATTCATAAAAGGTGGTGTGATCGGAGCAGCTGGACTTTTGCCTTGGGGTTTTTAATGTCAAAATTATGTATTTGTGATAATTTTAGCTGTTTTCTCTCAAATATATTTTTAATTGATAAAGCGAGCTCGCTTTCGAGATTAACTCAAAAACAAGTTTGATTCGAATTTTATTCCATTACGGATGCCGTAATTCTGGCACTGTATTAATTTAAAAAGCGGCTCTAACAATTACATATCTTCATTTTAAAATTTTTTTATTAAAATTAGAACGCATTGCATCCGAAAAATATTTACATAAACAGTTGATAGAGACGCTATTTCATTTTTAAATTGGTTATGGTCAGAGTTTCTAAAAAGGGTAAATATAGAGTTAGCGAAAACGACAAAAAATATGATAAAAAAAAATGTTAAAATTTCCTTATGTATGGTTATTGATGAATTTCCGCTAAGCATTAAATGCCCAAAATTTTAATGACAACCTTGGACATTAAGTTCATAAAAATAGCCATTAGTGCGATTCCGGAAACATAGCTAAGTGACATTTTTGGTGAAATGACAACTTTGCGAATAAAATTTTATGTATGAGCTATCGCAACTCCGGATAGAATATGTAAATTTTTTCAAAATGCTTACATAAGTGAAAAAGAAACGTCTTTACCATTAAATACATTGACATAATTTCTTGTAACTTTATTTTTTTTTCAAAGTGTTTATGAATTGTTAGCTACTTGATAGCTTTTGAATAAATCTCTTTATTGAAATTGTTATGAAAAATGTATCTTTACTTTAAAAATTATAATAAAAGTTTGGTCAGATTGCAGTACTTTGTTCCTTATTAATTAGAAGACGTTATTTGCCCAAATATATGAATGGGGATATTTTTTTTTGCCGATTTCAGCATCGATTATTTCTATTTCGATTCGAGTTGATTCAAAGATCGATTCTTTTTTTTTTTATTTCAATATGACATCTCTAATTTGAATATGCTCTAATGTATGCCCCCACATTGTATGTATGTATATGCGTGCGTTTATGTGAAACCCATCTCGCTGCCTTTTTCATTTCAATAAAATTTACATATTTTGCCACGAAATTGTGTGAACGAAGCACGGCGCTGAAGCAGGTTAAAAGTGCTTAGTTGTCATATAAATCGTTGCTGCTTATTGTGCAAACAAACGCATGCAACCTCACGCATACGAGGTAGGTGCATACAAAAATATGTACACAATATAGTGTATGAGGTATTTTACCCGAAATATTCAAAAAAGTTCGACTACCTCACATCGAGCTGAGAACTGGGATAATTATTATTCCATCTGGTGGTAATATACCTTACTTGTCACCGCCCACTACTAAAACTTTTTGGCGTATGTGTTCATGTAATAAAAAAAAAAATCGAACAAAGATGTTTCCTATTAATTTTTAGATGCTCTTTATATTGGTGAATTTTGTTTTTTAATTTGTTTTGATTTTCAACATCTAAGAAAAATTTTTCTGAAATTTGTTATGCTTATAGGAAATAGGTTAATTGTGAAAGCAAATATTTTTTAAACTAGCTTTCTAAATATGAACGAAATCGGACTATAAATACTGGTTAGCCAAATATACCAACTCGTGCGCCATCTATCGGCAACTTTTTTAGTGGAGTTATTCCTTTTCGTGTAGCTTATATACACTCTAAATATGAACCAAATTGGACTATAAATACGGGATTTTCAAATATCTTGACTCCTGCGCCACCTATCGGATTAACTCATCTTTCGTATTGCATTGTCGTCGGGTTCTGAGCCAAGTGTGAAGTCTCAAAAAAAAAAATCGGCAGGCTAATAATTTTCCCAGGTCTCAGCCTGATCCGAGATGTTCAGAATTTTACCCTGAACAAGTTCACATAAAATGCCTCATATATGGTCTATGAGCGCCACTTGCAAAAGCAATAACAACCATATTAACAGCGTCACTGCAAAAACCTACAATGACAGCGGCATTTTAATAACAAAGTAAACAAGCAAAATATTGCGTAAATTACATAAACACAGCAGACGTGAAATTACACAACACTCATACATACGCCACATGCACCTACATATGTACCATACAAGTCGGCCAGCAAAATGTTACTCATACGCCATGTATACGCAACGCGGTTAATTTTCTTTTTATCACATTTTGTTGTTTGAAACGTGCGTAATCCGCGTTACAATTACCCAATTTGCACGGCTGTTGCGCCGATAAGATGCTTGCCTGTCTGCTTGTCTGTTGCTGAATCCCCTGAATGTCTGATATTGTTGGGTATCGGATGGGATGGGAGCTTGGCGCTAACCTTGGCTTATGTATATTTATATTGTAATTTGATTTGTATCAAAAAAAAAAACGTTAATGCAAAATGGGGTACTTAATGCATACATTACATAAATACGTACAGATGCATGAAAATATTGTTGCACACATACGAGTAGAATAAAAATAAAAAATAAAAACATTTATGTATGTAAAAAATTCATTAGACTCTTTAATGTTATTTGCCGCTACCTCCGTCTGGGTTTGCAAAAAAAGTTCACAATTTGCAAATGAAGTTATTTGTGTTTGATAGGTTAACGAGAAAACCTGCAATTTAGACATTTTTAAAAGGGGATCAGCTAACGATTTTATGTATATATTTTGTATGTTTATGTAAGTATTTGTGTAATTTCTTTATAAGTAATCAGCAGCATATATATGTATACGTGTTTATATGTATTGATGTGTTGGCACTTAACTATTCGCCTGTGTGTTTTTCACGATGCTATTAAATATACAATTCATGTGCATTTCACATGCCAGACGGCAGTTAAGTGGAGCAAAAAATGAATAAGGGAAAGAATAAATAAAAGAAGTGAGCCGTTGAAAAATGCAAAATTAGCATAAAACATTTTTACACTTCAAGAAAATAATGAGCGTAAATAATGCTTGACTGAAAAATGTGCGAATATACAAAAAACCACAACCGAGCAAGAGGAAATAATAAGATGAAATAATTATAAGTTTTAAAATTAAGCTAGAAACGTGCGATTGTACGTTAATGAAGGGTCGAGTAATTAAAATAAAAAACTTGTGTGAATTTTGATATATATTCGATTTTAATAACATCAGTCAAGCAGGACTTTTCTTTTGCCTATAAAATACATTAGAATAGATAGCTTAAAGCCATTCCTACCATTTTCATGATAGGTATAAAGAAAAAAGTTAATTATGAAAACTCGGATACTTTACGTAGTTATAGATGTTGTATAATTTATATTTGGAATTCAGTGAATCCCTTCTAAAATATTTTCTCATTTTATTGTCTGCAGTTAGTTGTTCTATTTCCAAGTGTTTTGTTACTACTTGCTAAACACTTTTATGCCTGTCCAGTAAGCTGTATCACTATATCTATACTAAAGAAGAAAAAAGTTGAGCTGCCCTCTGGTAGCGGCTTTTCCTGTTTAGATTCAGCAATTTTTTATGTTTCCGTTTTCCCTTCTCCCCTCCAAGCTCCGTTGTACTATCTTTGGTACTACCTGGAATACTTTCAAATGTCTCCTGACCAAAAGTAAGTCAGATGTCCTCATCAGATTCCGTAACACTGGGGCCCGGGTTCCCCTAAGGAAGTGCCGACGTCACTAGATTTTCTGTTGGATTTTTTTTTTTGGGTTTTGCTCTTTTGTTTTGTCATGCATTGTTTTTGGTTCCACTAGTATATACGGAAAGGGTTCGTCACTCGTACGCAAAGCCAGCATACGTGCAGTAGGCACTTATGTCTCCGACTTTTCTTGGTCATCGGAGGCGACCGTTCGCGGCAAGCTATTCAATATACTCCCGCTGACTATTCAGACATCGGCACGTGTAGCTCAACACCTCGACTTAGGGTGATGCTGGTGCGGCTACCTCGACATCGAAGTTTCACAGTTTATATAAAGTGCCCAAAAATTCAAAAAAATTTCATCAAAATGTACACCTTTTTATTCGGAATTACTAGAAAATTTTCGAGTATGCACAAAGTGCAATTTTGAAGGTTTTTAGACTTTTTTTGCGGAGGGTGTTGCGGGTCTCTTCCATATAAACACAAATAAATTGTGTTTATTCGTTATATGGGAGCAAAAGTGACAAAAAACTTCTAAAAAATTCAACGGTAATTTTTAGCGACTTGAACTTGCACTACTTACAAAAAAAGGAATGGGCTACAAAATGGCATATTCGAAAACTTTTTGAAATTCAAAAAAAAAAGCTGAAAATTTTGATTACAATTTGTTTTTACTTTAAAATTGTTAAACTTTGATTTAAATGGTTTATATTATAGAATGAACCATATTTTCATAAATAATTAATGCAAAAAATTGTTCATGAAAATATTCGAAAATTTTATATTATAAAAGAGTGTACAATTTCATTTGTGGCCTAGTGTAGCAGTATAGCGTTTGTTAAGTATCAATTTTGAACTGATTTTTTCGCTTTATTTTAAACTAAATAGTTTGAAATTTGAGTTATTTTCTGCACTTCAGCTCCAATGTATGTACTTTTCTAATGGTATATAATTCTTTATACTTAGATGTATAGATTAGCTATAAAAGAGGTGTAAACAAAACCTGTTTGCCTATTTATTTATATGAAAGATATATTTACAAATACAGCTACCATCCACTTAAAACGTATTCAAATATGAAAACCTGCGTATTTTCCCGCTTATATCTTTCGCACCTCTTCGGGGTCTGCTGTACATCGCACAACAGCTCCATAATTTACTAAAATTTTTGCATAAAAACATGTTTGTTTTTTTGCGTTTTGGGTGTGGATCGTTTGAACTAAGAATTATTCATGAATAACCCGTTTTCGAGTTTCTGCGCAAGTTTTTTTCCTGCAAGTTTGGATAAAACACAAATACTTGTAGTTATGTGTGTGCTTCTGCTAAATTTCCAAGACTTGCCCACTTTTTTTAGCGTCGTGTCATACAAATACTTCACAAATAAAACGAAAGCCAAAAGAAGAATTATGTGGAAAATTATTTATTATTAAGTACCGTAACATCGCATGAATTAATCGCATGCTAGTCATCATACAAAAATTATCAACGAAAACATATCAAAAACCTAAACGAGCCAGAAAAACCATTTTGTGCTGAACGAAAGCAAAATGCGAAGATTCTGAGAAAATGGAAAGAAGGTAGCACAGTGTGGTTTTAGCAAGCTTTTCACACATTAAACTCACATTATTTTATACAGCACGCAATAGTTATAAAATGAAAACATTCAACTACAATATTTAGTTGGAAAAGCTTAGCGTGTTTGTTAATTTTTTATGGCAGCCAGCAATAAAATTAACTATATACATTCATATTTTTATAACGAGGGATCATGTGCTGGAAGATATAAAGCAAAGCAACTCGTTGCACATATTTTTATTAAGAATTTCAAAGTAACTTTTGTTTTCTCATTTAAAATTTACATACATATATTCATTTTTGTATATTCAAATAGCAGCAACTCCTTTTTCCACATTTAAATATTGTCCCACTACCTATTTTTTGTAGTTTGCAATAACTAGCCCTTTTTACGAAATTATGCTGTAATACATCAGCACGCTCTATGTTACACATACTCTATATATTACACACTCGGAAGCTGCTAGAAGTCGTCAAGTAGATATGTCTCATCGTACTTAATATAGCCATACAAATTCCTTTTTTTTTCGATGTTCTTGTTTGATTTTCTATCCAGAACTTTCTGGACCATGTGTGACCTTATGCCCTTTTTAACTTTTTAATCCAAAGCCTGAGAGCAATGCACGTTTTTCCGCTACTGTTCTTTCCGATAGATTTGGATTTTTCTTAAAAAGTGCTAAAATTTTCTTGGCGCCATTAGGGTTTTTGAAACCTTTTGCTTTGCTTTGCCAGTTCCTTTTTTGCTATTAATAGTTAGACGTTCGCCATCGATTTTAATAACTCGCGAAGTAGTATTCCTGGACACCTCTGCTTTTTTAACGATGGTTTCAAAAGTCCAATTTGGATTTTCATAAAAAAATATCGAACAATTTCTTCACGCTATTTTATTTCTTTACTCTTTTCGAAACCAATAATTATCGGATGATCCTAAACCTTTGCACGATATTTTTTGTATATTTATCAAAGCTATGTCGATTTGAAAAAATAAAATTAAATTTTGTATTTGAAAAGTTTTACAAATAAAAAGCGTGCACTAACTCCATCGTGCGCAAACCTTAGTAGCATGATTTTTTTTGGACCAGAACAGGCTTTAACAAAAATGTAAAAAATTTGCACAGAATCTGTAATTTCCCCCCCCCCCCTCTTAAAATTTTGTTTTTTTTTTAATTTTTTCACAAAAAAAGGAAAACAAATAAAAAAAGGAAAGGAAATAATTAACCAATTTCTCAGAAACTATTTTGCCCATCAAAAAGTTATGTGAGCAAGTTACATGGAATAATTTAATCGGCTTTCATTTGCCGTATTTACGTATTACAATTGTTTAATTGATTCGTAAGATATACGTGATTAAGTGGAACCACTTCTTTTGTAATCTGAATAGCGGTTAACAGAAAATATCTCGAAAACTTATCCATAGAAAAAAAATCAACTAAATTTACGGATTCACAGAGAAATTCTACAGAGGAATTGGATAGTAGCGTCAATAAAACATTTTTGCTTTAACCAGTGTCATTCATTGCTTGTACTATAAAATTTTATAGGTCGATTGCTGCTCTAAGTGATTGTCATCTGCATATTTAAAAATTAAAGCCTGTTTAAATTTTTGCACATTTTCAATATTAAACGTCACTTCAATATCTGAGTAGAAATTTTTTGGGTCAATGTGTCACAGCCAACATGCAATGCAAGAAGTCCCATGGTAAGCTACCGGCACGCACATAAATACTTACATACATACATATCAACACTTATAGATGCAAGAACGCCTGCGAAAAATAGGAGTTTTCAACAAGAAGAAATTAAAAGTGGAAAGAGCTATATATGTATGTATGTATGTGCATATGTAGAAAAATAAAAACCAAAGAATGCCAGCAACAATGCAAGCAAAAGTGATTGTTACCCGTTTGGCCAGTAGTGTTGTTGGTAATGTCGGCAGCTAATGGCGTTGGCGTCACGGATTTCGAGTAAGACGCGCCTCTTCGTAGTAATAGCTATCGTTGACTTCCTGCTGCACACACGCTTTAAATGTTTAATTAATTCCAAAATAAATGTTACATCCTTAGCCTCAATAGAGGGCTAAGCGAGCTCAAAGTAACGTCATTAAGGCCAGAAAATTTACGTTGTCGCTTACGGTGGTGGCGGCAGCAGCGGCACCACAACACACACACACATTTTCTTCGTGCTATCTGGTGTTAAATTTTAGATATTTATGTACTTCCACGTGCATGTATGTATGTATATATGTGTATCTATTAGCTCTAGCTGTGCGGCTCAACACTAAATTGGGTGACTCCATTACAGTGCAATGACGTTGCAGGTTGTCACCAACCACTATGGCGGCGGCAGTGGCGCAAGTACCTACTGTCACTTAAGTTGCTGCTGTCGAGCAGCTTCTGCGGGCTGCTATGGCTAGGTGTCGCCAACGACAAGAAAACAAAAAAACAATAAAGGAAATATGGATGAGTTGGGTTGCGGCAGTGTTCCCATTGCTGTTTGCTAGGAGCAGGCGTATTGTTACTGCTGTGGCTGGAAGGAAAAAAAATGTACATATGTGTATGTGTGCATTAACCCCTGCAAGTTGCCGACACTTGCGTACACTCATGCATAGATATATGTATGTATGTGCATTTAGAAATGCATGCATTATAGCTCCAGCACTTTCTTTTATGGTTTTATGCTCTTACTTTCTTTTTTCTTCCTTTTTTTTTATCCAACAGCCAGCTGCTTGGAAATCCCTTGCCATTAATAACGCCATAAACAACAATACACTGCTGGCTCTTAGCATATTTGCTGTTGTTTTCATTCTCATTTTCATAGCTTTCTGCATTCCTTCATTATTTTTTAGTTTTATTATTGTTTTTTTTTGTTGTTGCTTTGCACTTCTCTAAACTCCTTGTGGCCACAAAAGAGAAAAGCGGAATTGTAGTACAGAAATGCTAAGCATGCATGTTGGTGTCTGTGTGTGTGTGTGTGTGTGTGTGTGTTTGAATTTAGTTTTATACCAGTAAGCACTCTGTAGTGAAATGCCAATTCAGCTAGCTAAAATTCTAGTCGTTGAACTGGTAGAAATCGATTAGTTAATTAACTGGTTGTAGGCTACAACTTTTAGCTGATACGGAGACCTGCCTCCACATCGCGACGGAGAGGAAATACGATGAGACTTAAGAGCTGTTCTATTATCGCTTATAGTAAGCACGTGAGTGCTGCCTCCGTCACGATGTTAGAATTGTGCTTGGCGTCTTCAAAGCTAACGGTAAGAAAGGCATATTTGGTCCAAAAGTCGAAACACTCATGACTACACCTCCAAAAACGGAGAGCGGCTGATCGACTTCACCCCGGCACGGAACATGTTAGTTGGCAGTACCACTCACCAGCAATGAAACATTCGCAAACCACTTGGGTGTCCCTCGATCATAGTACGAAGAACGAATTGATCACGTTCGTTGATTGACATTCGGAAGGTTTGGATTGCGCCTCATCCGAGGAGCCACCATCGACTCGGATCAATGCCTCATTGCCGCTAAGGTCCGCATGTGCCTCTGTGCAATGAAGACCGTGCGCCCGGCTGTGCTACGAACGTTCGACGTCATGAAGCCGCAGTCACAACTGACAGCTGAGAAATGTCGCAGTCGACTCATAATCCTTCTGGAGCAAAAAATTTTTCATCCACCGGATATAAATGGGCAGTGGGAATCAATATCCAAATCTCCTCTTGCCGCTGCGAAAGACGTGGTTGCATACTAACGCCCATGCAGGAACAACTGGTACAACGCAGAGTGACCTGTTGCTGCTGCAAAGAAATGCGAAGCATGCAAACCCATCGTACAAATGACAAGTAATATAAAATGGAATTTTTGAAGACAAGATTTTATTAGTCGACAATGAGAAAAGAAAAAATCGACACCCGCACGTTGTAAATATGAAAAAAATCGTATTATAAATACGGGTCTTCAAAAATTTCTACTACTGCGCCTTGACCTATGGGTCAATATTTTTTTGTGGAGTTATTCCTTTCTATGTTTCAAAAAATGAACAATATCAGACCATAAATACGGGGTTTTCAAATATCTCGCCACCTGCGCTACCTGTCGGATTAATGCATCTTTCTTATTGCATTGTCATCGGGTTCTCATCAAAGTTTGAAGTTTCAAATGCTTTCAAAACCGGGGCTATTTGCTATATATACCAAGAGGGAAGTCTAGTAATGGATGTCCGGAATACACTTTAGATACGTTTTTGAATGTAGACAGAGGTGGCGCGTATGATGAAGAAGAATGTATGTGCACGAAACTTACTTTCCTCTACTCGACAATGGCTGAGCTGAGAACAGTAATTAGGCGGCTTAAAAACAACAAGGCCTCCGGAGCCGCCGGTAAACCCGCTGAGTTCTTCAAAAAAATCCAGCGGCGGAGAACTGGTCGGGCACATGTGCCAGCTGTTAAAGAGAATTTGGTCTGATCAATTTATGGAGTAAATGTATGTCCGAGACATGGAATCTCAGCGCCGTTTAAGACCAAACGAAGTTTTTGACAAAGATATTCATTTTCTTCGGCTTGCCTACTATGTCAAATTCGCTTTGTATTCTACAATGCAATAATATCAGCGGGCTCATACGCCTGCCGACCGCCCCTCCGAACGCTAGGCGTCCACCGCTTCTTCAGTTATCTAAAGCAGAAAGAGAAATGGTATATAACATTGAAAGTGATATCCCTGTAGAAATTTTAAACATCATGCAAGGCAACCAAGATCATGCTACGCTATTTCCTCTAAAATTATTCTAACACTTCCGAGAATGGATTGCAAGATACTATAGTCGGGGTACTTACGCAACACTGCCTCGCCCCAACTCATAAGTTAAAGAGTTAGGACTGGCACATAGAGACGACTCATGTAATGAAGCTGACTTATAAATCACTCCACAACGTCTCCTGTGTCACTATTTAGCTTACGGTTAGCTGGGTAGTATTGTATGTGACATATACATACATAGTTTTGCTGGCGGCACATACCGACGAAGATAGGTACTTGCCAGGTAATACAGGCGCGAACAACTTCATTTTAAGCAACACATATACTCGACTTGTACGACTTGTCTTGCTCCTGTACGCCTTAGCGCACTTGTCAGTGCAATTTTTTTTTTTATAAACTTGCACAAATACGTACTTACATATGTACACGCTACTTCAGATGAATGGGTACATTGTTTTGCTTAAAGCAATGAAACGAGAGATTTTTTTTTTACAATAAGCATAGCACGCTTAAGTATGTTGAAGTTAGTAGAAGAGTAGTTAAGAAGTCTTCAAAAACTTTAAAGACATTTTCAGGCATTATAGGTGGAATAAGGACCAAGTAGCTGCTACTTGCGGATACACAATTTTAGAGTAGAGCATACAGTGGTCGTGCCTTAAAAAAGATGTTCCAAAATCTAATAAATTTGCCACCGTTGCCCTGAAGTTGTTTGTAGCCTCTCCCTTTCACCGTTGCTTGTTCCTTGAAATTGTTGTTGCATTTGTGCTAAACAGCTGATTGTTGTTTGGAAATATTGATAAAACAACCTCTCTATCAATATTGGTTATTTGGTGCAAGCACAGGGCTGTATATCTAATATTTGAATAGCCAATATTGGTAATTTAAGTGCAGATTAGATGTATGATCTGAAAATGCATTTTTGAAGTTATTCAACGATCTCTATTTACCTAAATAGGCAGTCAGAAATTGGGCCTAAGTGGTCTTTATGGATATTTAAGTACAGTCATAACTTTGACGGTGTTATTAAGGCACTTTGACAACTTAGTATCCAGCCTGTACTAAGCAGTGGAATGTGTTCCCTCGATGCTTCAATAAAGTATTACTGTTGCTGTCCCTGAAAGTGTTACTGCTTCTGTGCGAACGACAACACCACAGAGTTCGCCCTCTTCGTGAAATTTCACAAAGACGATTTTTCAACAATCATTGATGGAGGAGCACTTGTAGATATCCTAAATCGAATATAGGCTCATATGAAAACGGAGATAACTCAGTTCACAGCAAAAGGAGCATCATCAGAACTATTTGAATACCGATTTTTTGGGGTACTGAACTCAAGGTTCTTCGCTGCGTAAAATAATTAAAAATTCTTTACTCTGACCACATCACGAGGAAAATGTGTAATAATTTTCTGTATGAAATACTAGAAACAGGAAATAAATAATGTTGCTCATACGCCACATCGGGCATGGCCATAGTCGTACACACTCGTACATGGCGTATGAGTAATATTTTCCATATTAAAATTTTAATTTTTTTCATTCGTAATTGAAACTTAAAATGAGGCTGAAGAAAATTTTGACTGATACCTGCAAGAAAATGTAGAAGCTTGGTGCCTTGCGAAAAGAAATTTGCCTATTCCATTGAAGCGTCGTGTATGTCCATATATAAAACCATAGCAGTAAGTTACTGTAGCACTGCGTTCTACCTGCAAGTAGTTTTGCTGCATCCCAGCCTCTTGCGTTCCTGCACATATGTCTCCTTTCTATGCACGTATATAGTACTTTGAAGTTGTTTGCTGAAAACCTCCACTATACGTCGCTTTTCTAATTGCTAGTTGCCGCGTCGCCGCAAGTAACTTTTGTTCTTCGACATCAGTCAAAGGTACGCATGTGGATAAAGTACGCTTACGACACAGCCAAGCATTACATAACCACATTCATAAGTAATTACATACAGCATACGCGTGTGTGAAGCCTTTAGCTTCGAAAATTATATAATTATGATTAAGGTAAGTTACGTAAGTTGATATGTATGTATTTGTGTGAGTGGATTATGCAGCAGGGCTTTGTGAAATTTTCTTATGAAGTAGTTTAAAATCATTAGATAGTGGGTGCACTGGAAAATGTAATGAGCTCGGTTGACGTCTAACATTTGTGGAATATTAGATAACGTAGGTGTATGTACTTATTTATGTATGTCATTGTTGCTTGAAGTTTGCTAGGCATGAATGTAGTTATGTTTAAAAGATAATTAAGTTCCAAGAAGGTAGAGTCCCACAAGCTTTTTAAGGGATTATAAGAAAGTAATAAAGGAAAGTTGTATTTCTTAAGTGCTTAAAATATACATATATGTGTGCATGAGTAGTAGCTGCATACTACTACTAAACTCTAAGCACTCTAAACACTACATATGTATCTATATCGAAATTTGACGGAGTTTTTTTTTATATATATAACCAATGTAAAAAGGTCGATGTAACTACTTAAATTTTATTTCAACACTAATGGCAACTGGTATCACTGCCCACACAATTTTCTTTAAAGAAATTCTTCATTCCATAAAAATAGTTTTTACTTGGGAACACAAAACACTCTTGGCTGATAAACAGAACTCTGATGTAGTGACGAAACATTTTACGATTTACTTTGGATGAAGGGATTAATTACTAACCATCTGTGTATTTGCAGTCAACGGCAAGTCTAAAAAAATACCAAGCCGCTTAGGACTAAAAAGTAGGTTTAACAAAGCGTTGTCCTTTCTAAAACGGAGTTTGATCTGTACAGAGCTAATCGCCCCCCTTGATTTACGCCGACGAACGGACTGTCTTTGTGAGACTGAAAATACACCGTATCAGACAAGAGAAGACTATGCAAGACAAGACCAGACAAGACAAGATCAGACCAAGCCATGCAAGGTAAGACAAAACAAGACAAGACAAGACAAGGAAAGACAAGACAAAATAAAACAACACAAGGCAAGACAAGACCAGACAAGATCAAACAAAACCAGACTAGACAACACAAGATAAGACAAAACAAGACAAGGCAACATTACGCTATACAAGGAAAGACAACACAAGACAAAACAACACAATGCAATACAAGACCGGACAAGAACAGGCCAGACCAGATGAGACAAGACAGGAATGGAGTGGTCTTCCTCATACTAAGTACAAGCAAACGAAAGTAAAAGGCAACAATTGAGAAATGAACTTTGCCGATCACCTTATTAAAATTCTTGCAACTTACCTGAGCTTTTAACTGCGTTAATCAATTGAGTAAAAATACAGCGATAGCTATCGATATGTCGGTGACAAGGTCCTTCCCTTCGGTATCCGCAGGTAGACAACGATAGAAGCCCCCACAAATGCAATGAAGTGACCGCCTGG
>NW_023458561.1:51754168-51756724 GCF_013731165.1 Rhagoletis pomonella | reverse complement strand
TGAGTAATATTGATAAACTTGTCCTTCCAAAGAAGTACTCAAAAACAGGTTTTTTTTTAATGAAATTATGCCCGGAAAATTAAAAATACTTCGAAAACCTATCCATCGCAAAAATTCAAAATGCTTTTTGAGCTCAAGAAGTCTACACTTACGCTTTCTTCTATGTGAGTTTCATGGCATTTTTTTACGATTAATATTTCTAATCCGGTGTAATTTAGAACATAGGAAAAATTTAAAAAATGCAGCGCTTATTCCAAAAAAAGTGAACAAATTACAGTCATTGGCACTTTATATTGCATGATGAATCCATTTGGCTATGGCTATGAATAAACATATATGAATAGTGTACAATAATGTGTAATAATTTTTAGATTTAAAATTTTCAAAAATACTTTTTCAAATTATAAAATTTTCGTGGATCCTTATTTCGTACATATGTACATGGAACAAAATAAAGTGGTGTCACATACAAAATTTATATTTTCGTATTTTCAAGGACCACCCTAAGATATTTATATGTAAAAATCTCTAAAACCACAAGAATTCGGACAGCTACATGTATGTGTGTATATCTGTGTTCGTTTGGAAAAGTAGCTTATGTCGAAACGCTGGCTTTAGTATAATACGGCATTCCCTTTATTCTTTAAACGACAAGGAATTTTTGGATGAGACTTAACAAGAATATTGACTTGCTAGTATCGGAACTATTTCTTGCACGTTTATTTGCCAAAAGTTTTTCAACGGCTCAGTGCCGGTGAGTCATTCGCAATCGTATGCTGCGAATGCCGATTTATACTAAAGCCAGCCTTTCGACATAAGCTACTTTTCCATACGAACACAGACATGTACTTACGTATGTTGGAAAACAAAGAATACTTTAATGGCTGTCATTTCGAACCGCAATCGGGATTTTGCTCTGTAATGAGATTAATGACAGGCAATTTTTTTATTACTTTGATAAACTCATCAGATAAATATGTATGTAAGTAGTTAGTTTAATGAAGCGGTATATACAGAGCTGGCCACTTGAGTAGCGCATTCTTTTGATCCTCAGTATTTACAGGTTTCCTTTTGTTTAATTAATATTCATTCTTTTTTTAAACATAGCTTGTTCTATAACAAAAACCATCTAAATTATGTTTTAAAATTTTACGCAAATTTTTTTTTTTTTTTTTAATTTTCAAAAATTAACGTAGTCAGAATTTTTAAATTTTTTAAGTTTGAAATTTTTGATGGTTTTGTGGATAAATTTTGCTTAGAGATTGAAAAACGGTTTTAGGTGGGGTGTGTTATAGAATATTAGTAATATTAAATAAACGAAAGGAAAATTCTCAAAACTGAGGATCAAAAATGGGCACTATTTAAGTGGCCGGCAGTGCACATACACTAGCCGACAAATAAAAGTGTACACTTGTTCTAATATAATATTCACAACTATTTTCATTAAAAATTTTATGCAATAATTATTTCTGAATTATAGTTCATTCTATAATATAAACAATATAAAATTCACAAAAATTAAAAAAATGTCATCAAAAGTCTCTACTTAGAATTTCTAGAAAACTTTCGAGTAAGCAATTTTATAGCCCATTCGATTTTTGTCTAACGAAGTGCAAGTTTCAATCGGCTAAAAAAATCGCGTTGATTTTTGAGATTTTTTTGGAGACTGCTTTTGCGTTTTTTTTTATATATATAACAAGTGCAATTTACAAGAACTGGCGTTGGTTTTTTTAAATTTTGTTGCTACCGGTCTCCTGCATTTTATTTCATAAGAAATTCATGCTGTTTTTATGGAAAAAGTGAAATAATGCGTCAACAAAAAAGTATTTTCAAAAACTAAACTTGCATTTCATCAGACTAACATTGAATGGGCTCAAAAACTGCATACTGGAAGGTTTTCCATAAATTCTGAATAAAAAGTTGAACATTTCGATGAATATGTTTTGAATTTTTGTGACCTTTTTATAAAGTGTGAATCTTTATATGGTCTATATTATAGAATGAACTATATTTCAGAAATATTTATTGCAAAAAATTTTAGATGAAAATGATTGTGAATATTATATTAGAACAAGTTGTACACTTTCGTTTGTCGCCTAGTGTATGCATAAATACAAAAAAAAATCCAAATAGATAGTAAAGTATTTATTTCAATTCATTAATGAACAAATCTGCGTTGAATAGGGCAAAAAAAGTTATAGCAATTTTATAAACATACATATTCATACGTAAGGTTTTTTGACATCAATTATATGTATTAATTTTATTATTTTTTTATATTTGAAAAAAAAACACTTATCGCATTATTTTAATTAATTAATCTCTTGCTTTTTGCTCTCTCTTCCCCAGATGGTTACCAAAATCTGCGATGCGGCCAGTGGGGCCTGATGCTTCGCACACCGACTGCATACTGGTTGTTGGTGTCTCCCGTCCGAAATTAGCTGTAGTATTTCTAACGGTTATGTTGGTATCATTATTCCTCACTTTCCATGTACTCTACGATAGCGCCGTCTATAATATACAAGCCGCGCAAGCCATTACCGAACGACATCGATT
>NW_023458561.1:51732038-51754068 GCF_013731165.1 Rhagoletis pomonella | reverse complement strand
CGACAGCTTTCGACTACTCGAATATTGCTAACCGATTAACAATAGTCCACTTCAGTCAGATTCGAATAATTCGGTTAATCGATTAACCGAATTGCCCGAGCTCTAGTATGTAGGTTAGCAATGTTAATCCCGGGAACACCGGCCTTTTTTAGATCTCGAAAATCCCGGGACTATTGGCAAATAGTACAGGGATTTTCGGGATTTGTAATTTGCGCTGATGGCAAGAATAGAATAGAAATTCCCTTTCTCGACCAGTATTGGTTATTTTTCTTTTTTTTTATTTAATAATAATTATTTTTTTTTTTATAAAAGTCTAGCTCATTATACACACAACACCGCGCGTTAGTAAATTTTACACACAAATATTAATATATTCGGGAAACCATGGGCCAAATATACTAAAATTGCGTTTTTAGTTTTTCACTCTGACGACAGTAATTCAAAAATGATTTAAAAAATTCAGTGAAATGTGCTTAGAGAAGAAGTGTGGGTATCAACATAAAGAGGAAATCCTGTAGAATTTAAGCAGATTCAAGTTTTTGGTGCAGAAGTACTGGTAAGTACAGAAAATGTCCTTTTAAAATGTTATCCTTGAAATTTCGCAATATTTACTTTTGAAAAAATTATATGTTAAGGACTTATATAAACTCGATAAGAACCTCGAATTTCGTCCTTCTAACTTTATCAGCTTAAAAAATTGCCTATTTGTGAATCCAAAAAAATTGTATTTTTTTTTAATTCTAAAGAAATTTTCTCTTGCATTTCGTACCCATATTTTTATTTTACTTTGCATTGAATTATTTTAAATAATTTTTGGAATTAATCACATCTTTGAAATTAGGAAGTCCTTTAGAATATATCCTGACGTCAGAGAGAAAAAATAAAAATGCCACTTTTAATAAAAAAGTAGGTTTCAAACCAATTTATTTATTATTTATTTTATGGTAGAAGATTTGTTGTTGAAAAGTAATGAATATCTAAATCCCGGGACTAACACCGGGATTCTGGGATTGTGATAACGACATCCCGGAAATCCCGGGATCGGAAAAAGCTGAAAAATTTACATCCCTAAGTATTATGTATGTACGTACAGTGACGCACACAAGTCTTTTGCATTATTTTTTACGATATTCAAAATGTTCATCATAGTAATTTTTTTCGGTATTTTTATTTTTTTTTATAAAAATATAGCTTATTATACAGCAAAAACTATGCAAATGACGAAATGATTCAACGAATTTCGATAAAAATTTAAATTTATTTGGTAAAATACTTTACAACAAGTTCGAGTTTGCAGTTTTATAGCGCATTCGATTTCGTTGTTAAAGCTGAAATTCCAAGTTGCTCATAAATTTCGCGGGCTTTTGATAGTTTTTTAGTGCCGGTCTTCCAAACAAAAAAAAAGTCGTTATATTGAAGAAAGTGCTCAACACCGTACACAGGTAGAATTAGGCGACTTAGGCGGACAAAAATATTTTTAATCTATATCTGATCTAAAGGGAATAACAAATAAACATCTGTCCTTTATTTGTAAACTTTGTGTAAACCTCAGGAAAATTCTATAAATTTGCATACAGATTTGAAACTCTCTTATCCGATTTTATAAAAAACAAATGGTGTACGCAGCTTTGTAGTTTTGTTTAAAAAATTGCGTTAAGTTTTGGCAATTGGTTTTCACTGATAGTATCTTTCATACAAAAAAAAAATTGTCGAGCATATTTTGTATGGAAAAACTATATGATCACGGTCGGCAAAAAATTTCCAAAAATTCAACACGAATTTTCAGTAACTTTAAACCTGCATTTTATTATACTTGAACTTAATGGACTACAAAACCTCGCACAGTGGGGCAAAAAAGGTTGCTGTGGACAAATAAATTTTGATAGCCCGAATATGAACCGATTTCAAGTTCCTTTTTTTAAAAAAAAGATAATTAAATTTTGCGTCGATCTATCCGTGGTAATTTTTTAAAAAAGCGCTGGTTTTTTATTTATTTATGTTCAAAAATTAAAGAAAAAAAATTTACGTTTGAATGCTTCCACTTTTTTGGAAAATACTTGAAATTAATTGCAAATGTATGCAATTATTTAAAAAATTATTCAATTAAACACAAGTGTTATCTTAATATTTTCCAAACTGTAAAATTTTTACTTACATGGATTTCGTTGAAGAACGAGCTACATATCGCTCGCTTAGAGTGAAAAGTTGCAAAGTCCAATTTTAACAGTTTTACAGGAGAGAAAAATATGTCTTATAAACATTTTCTTCAAGTATTTGGCAACACTTTGAATACAATATTTTGCCGGTTTACAGTAAAGCAAAACTCCATAGGAATTAGAGGGATTCGATCTTTATTACCAGATTAAGTAGGTACTCTTTTGGCCTTATCGGATTTTCGGTGCTAATTTTCCTTTCATTGCATATAAACGAGAATAAATGGAACAAGTACCTTTGTGCTTTTCGAAGCAATGCATTTACAATTTCTCTAGCTGTCTGTATCAAAATATGAGTTTTCATAAAAAGTGGACTTAGCAACTTTTCACCAATAGCTAGCGATATATTTTTATACAAAATTGAAGACAAAAGTTATCAATCAAAAGCATTTTGAATAGCGTAAAAAATCCCATGCAAAATGAGCAACTGTATGTTGAAATATGTACAGCGTACAGAATATGTTGGAAAAAATCGAAAACTATAATTTCTATAGACTTTTGTACAGGTGATGTGATGGTGCTGCGCGTTTTTGAAACGAAAATTTATTTGTAATTTTTCTCAATTATGGTAATTTTTAAGTTTGTTTTTAGTCATCTGAATCGAAATCAGATATTTTTACATAGAAATCATTAATTAATAGGGGCCCTCTGTTCTGGGTTATAAAGTTTATTTTTTTTTTAGTGCAAAAATTGTATTATAAAGTTTATTTTTTATTTTTTATTTATTTTTTTTAAACACAGTATTGCAGATGAATATCTAAGGAAGTTTTTGTGAAAATTTCAGATTCAAACATCAATTAGCTCCAGCATTACAACATTATAAAAGTGACGCGCATGGTAAACGGTTTAG
Source organism: Rhagoletis pomonella (assembly GCF_013731165.1). Taxonomy (NCBI): domain Eukaryota; kingdom Metazoa; phylum Arthropoda; class Insecta; order Diptera; family Tephritidae; genus Rhagoletis; species Rhagoletis pomonella. The sequence goes on along the minus strand of NW_023458561.1, from coordinate 51,751,005 downwards.
CGCGCTCTAAGGTGCTTTATAACTCGGAAAAATATAACGAAGTCTTATTTTTATTATTGACGTCTATGTAAAAATACCTCATCTTTCGATTGAGATAACTAAAGACCATAATTGAGAAAAATTTTAAATAAATTTTTGTTTCCGAATTTCACCATGAACATAGCAAAATTTTAGAAAACGCATAGCACCATCGAATAGCCCGTACAAAAATCTATAGTAATCATAGTTTTCGTTTTTTTTTTCACTATTTTCTGTCCGTTTCCCAACTAGTCGACAGAAGCTTGTTTTGCACCGCTCAGCGCGCTTGGAGCAGTTGGCGAGAATTGACCCATGTGCTAGGTACATACTATAACTACTACATGGTGCATTTGGTTACGTATACGCCATAACGACGCTTTAACCAAAGAGCCACTTCAGCTCGCGTACATACCAATTCTATATTCCATTGCCATTGGATTTTTTATTTTCGCTCAATTTAAATTGAACGACAACACGCGTTTATTTTATTGAATTAACAAATTGAAATGAATGTCGCGTCGTCTACCCAATCTCCATTGAAGGTAAACTGGCCGCGCAAACTCTCACTCTACCAACGTTTGCCAAGTTTGCGCTGATAAAATTTGAAAAAAATTTTCTCCTATTTTACATTTCATTTGTATGCAAAATAGTCTGTATGAGCATACCTACTTCCTTCCTGTACAGCGTTTTATTACTGCTTTCATTGCATATACACGGGCGCCATGGCAGCAAAAAAACACACACACACACGTACATATACTTTCATGTATAAGCACACAATAACCTATGTATGACCACTTACTTGCTTGCAATTTGAGCTGCCGCGGCCGCCGAACCGGGCGATGGCGCTGTTGTATAAGAATCACTTCCACTTCCTCCGCCCCCACCTCCGCCTCCACCTCCGCCGATTGCATTATCATACACTTGCGCTGGAACATAGGAATTGCTAGATTTACCATAAAGCGCCACATGCTGTGTCGCTCTGAGATGCTGATTCGTTGCTGCCGCCGCATAGCTCGACCCAGGTCCATAGCCAGAGCCGGCTGTTTCAATAGACCGCCCTTGTCGCCGTTGTTGATAAGTGCTGGCGATACGCTTAGCGGGCGCGGGCGAAGGTGGCGGAGGACCATCTGCTAGCGGCAGCATGGCCGTTGCCGCGTGACTTCGTAATTGTGTATAATCAGAAATGGCCCTCGTCACCGGTTCACGTACAATGAGCAAAAGTTTTATGCTGGCATTCATGGCGCGTACACGTTCCGGCACCTAAAAGTAGACAACGGACAAAAAAGTTTCGTGAGAAAAAGAGAATATAAATTAGAATCGGAAAGAATTTTAAATGTGTATGGAAAGGTAGGTAATACGGCGCGCTGGCGTAGTTCTTCTATACTTTCTTTATTGAGTTTTTTCAAATTTTTACGATTTCCTTTGGCGGCAGCTGCTGCCAAATTAATTTAATGTCTCTTTTTGTGAATCACTTTCAATTGAATGATGTCCAGTTGCATGTTCGATTTTTGTCTACGACCAACATATATACATATATACCTGCTATGCACATACATACAAGTAAACATGTGTGAGATAGAGAATACAGCTAATTAACTTAATAAGATTAATGCAGGCGTAAGTTGCGCGCGCAATGTGAACAACAACAAAAACACGCCAACAAAGTTGGCTATGCTGCGAGTAATTAAGGTGCCGCAGGAAGTAGCAGCTAGTTCTTCGCGGCGCTAGCTTAAAACGAAAGGATAGTAATTGTATCGTGAAAGTTTCTCAAGTTGCAGAATGGCGAAAGGAAAAACGTTAATGTTAAAAGTGTACTCATACGAGTATACAAAGCGAAAGCCCAAGTTTATTATTCCAACAAGCCAGGATTTCGTAGAATTGGCTGAACTGAAAAAAAACTCTTTCGTTATTTCTTGTTTACTTCATGTATGTATCTGTGCGCGAATTAAATCCTTCATCTTTTAAGGCATTTATTTAAACGTATACGCTTGTGAAAATATTTTTTACCAAAGAATGTGGTGTCAAGTTATCACACTGTAGTTACTTATTATTTTAAAAACATATTACCGAGTGGTATGTTAAAAGTAGCAGTCAAGAAAATTAAAGAATTATCTAGTTTACTGACAGAAGCAAATATATCATACTCTAAAATCAATCCGTGTGAATGATGACAATTTTTGGTCAACACTTACTGCCATACTTCAAAAAAAAGCGTCAGCGTTGTCTGGCTCAACAACGCGGCGTCAACGCTGAGCGGTTGGAAAATCCGATTTTGACCGGCCGTTAGGTATTGAAGTTGGCTGCAGAAAACATCGAAACTATAATTTTCGTGTTACACCAATTTCGTGTTTGACCATAACTAACATAGATATATCACTTTTAATTTTTGACTAAAAAGACCGTCCCGCCATTTCCAGAATGCCTATATAAAATATTGTACTTATGGAATCACGTATATCCCTTGAAACCATAATTATACGGTCTATTAGAAGTACATAACTAAAAAAAAATATTCTCTAGAGTCAAAATTGTGGGTGCTATGATCTTCCTTCCCCTAAATTGCCGAAATTACGCACTGTGTGGCGTTCTTCACTGCGCACAGTGGTCGGGATAGAGAATCTACAGGGACACAACTGTTTTAACAGGTTCGCGTTGGTTAGACGACTAATTACAAATCTGCAGTCAGATTTGAAAAATTCAATATGGCGGACAAATTTTTCAAAATTGATTGAATTCGCTCGAAATTACTACTCGGAGGGGTTTTTATTAGTTACAGTTATCTATTGTATTGAGAAGTAAGTCATGCCATTTTGACGCAATTCTCATGCCTTTGATTTTTACATTTTGTCCTGCTAGTTTAGTGAATCCTATCTGTAAAAGTATTTTTGTATTGTTTGCCCTTCCCAAAACTCGTATGGCCTCATTCATAAAAACTAAAACATACATATTTAAAGAGCTTAATTAAGGAAGATTTTCAAAGAAATTTTCGATTTATGAAGCATTCTTTATTTTTTATAATTATGGGTGTTAGTTAATATATTTACGTATTTGGAAATTAGGTAGAGCACCGGCCTTCTGGAAAATTAATTTATAATCTTATAACTTGAATATATATAGCGCGCACTTTCTTCAAAGGTGTACTAATACAATATTTACCTTATCTTATCAATTTAACCGAATTAAATTTTTCGAAAATATGTTCGACAGTAAAATTTCTTAAACCTGTTTAGTTTAACATCAGTATTGTAATATTTCACTTATTTTATCAATTTAAATTAATAAACTTTTTCAAACAGGTGGCAGCTCCCTTCAAAAGTGTTTTCGGCAGTACACTTTCTTAAACCTATGTAGGTTGATACCCATAATGCAATATTTAATTGAGCTTTAAATTAAAATTTTCAAACAGGTGGCATCATTTAACAAAAATCTGTTCGAATGTAAGCCTACTTAAACCTATTTATTTTTGCATACATATTGCAATATTTAATTTATTTTATTAATTTACCTAAACTTCAATTTTCAAACAGGTGGCAACTCTCTAATATTTTTTTTTATGTTAGGCATTCGAATCCATGCATTAATTTTTGAGTTATATGCATACAAACATACACACAGACAGACAAAAATTCTAAACATTGCTGATTGGACTTCTGTTGCTCTAATAAAGACCGCCGATTTTAATTTTTCTTTAATATCCATAATGTATGTACATGATCAGTAACTATAAGCTCCGGAGAAAAATTACTCTATAATTTATTTTGAGTTCGGTTCAAGGAATACGTGTACCAAATATTTCTACGCAATTTTGAATCAGCCTGTATAGGAAAATCCACTATTTGCCGTTTCCCTCTCTTATACGATTGCCAATTTAGATATTTCTTTTGCAACACGTGTTTACGGGATATGCATAGCTCAATGATGCGGGTTCAGTTCCTGCTAGAAGTCTAGAAAAGAAGTCTGATGAGGAGATGTCGTGATCTCCTAAATAGCAGCTAAAACTTCTACTGCTTAGCCTTTGTTGCTTTTTCCATTTTTTTTTTTTCAAATAACAAAATTGTGGTACAAAACTCAATAACACTATTAAAAAACTTAGCCTAGGTGTTTATTATATTCAAAGCTCCTGATAATATTGAATGTCACCACATTCTAGCACAAAAAAAAACATAGTTCCATTTATTTACGATAAATATTCCTCCAAGCTATCCTCCCTTTGTAGGTCATACATTGCTGTTATTGCCTGCAATTGACACTCCCTCATTTCTCTACATATCGCACTCGATCTTGAAAAGTGACACAACCCAAAATTATAAGTTCGTCCGAAAATGCGAAAAACTATTTCGTAGCACATGGTATGCAAAAATGGTTACAGCAAAAATGTGCTACATCTTTTTCTGAAAGGTAAATAAAAGCTCTGAAGTGCATGATTTCAAAAATGCCAAATTTTGAGTTGTGTCGCTTTTGAAGATCGTGTGCAATATGCACCAAAGCGCAATAGCTTTTAATCATACCCTCTGATATTTTATATGCTCGACTATAATTAAAACACACTAAAAGGGCGCAATAAACTCGAGCGCTTAGTGCCAATCCTATTTATAAATTGATAAATTGCTGCAGCTGTAAACACCTAATGATATACAGAAAAGAATTTAACCGACTCGATGAACACTTAACGAACGTCAATGCAATAGTGTTTCAAGGACAAATGCGCAACATACAATTATTAACCCCCTTAATAATTGCTGACCCCAAAACTAGCTGACAAACACGCAGGCCGCGACGAGACGATGTCATAAAAAGGTCCAATGCATAAAAAGGTCGAACGCATAAAATTGCCTTTCAAGCGTTCCTCAGCGTTTTAATTGCTTTGTGTAGCATGAAAAGCTGATATAAAATATAATTTTCGTCTAGCATATAATTAGGCGCTGACAGCTTGGTAATTTTTTTTTAGCTGGTTAGCCTCTGGGCGGTTAAATTAAATTTACTTGACTGCTCAAGTAATAAATGAAAATAAAAGAGGCAGCAGTATAAAGGCGTGGAAGCTATGCGAAGAACCAGCGCAATCCGTTGCTGACAAAAGGCTTACGCCACCAACTTAATTAAATAAAATATTTAATAAAAGCCCGCTAGCAACTGGCATCTGTCTGACTTATGAATATCGAAGCGAAATAAGATGCAGCTGAGTAAGCAAGTGAGTGAAAATATGAGCGGCTGGAGCGAACTTCTTCTGCAATTCGCAAAGTCCCGGCTGTTGCTCTCCTTTAGCCGATTGCTTATTAGCCCACCATAAAATATGCAACAAAGACCCAAATTGTGTTTTGTAAAAGAAAACTAAAAAAAAAATTTAATGTCTGGCAACAAGTGAGGCATTTAATGCTATTCACTTGCCGCATTCGGTTAGACATTCAGTCACTCAGTCAGTTTAAACAGGCACTGAGAATCACTTGTGCAGTCATATAAGGCAAACACATTGGTCGTCACTAAATTGAACTCAATTGAACTCGACAGTCATGTAAATTAATTGCCAGCAAGCGATGCTGCCAAAAAAAATAGCATTAGGAAAGGTATAGGGGGCAAAAAGTAGAAAAAGTGGAAACTGAATTTTTGGCAAACTAAAGCAAAAGAAAAAAGCAGTTGAACAATTGCCAAAATTGGAAGAATGAATGGGTACCTTTTAATTGATACGGCGGCACATACATATAGTGTAAATGGATACATATATATGTATGTATTTACACACAACTAAGTACGCCTGCAGCAGCACTAATATGTCTACGAATCAGGTACAGTAGGCGCGTGAAATTATATCTTAGAAGCCTATCAAACATTTACCTTAATTCACAAAAGCCCCAACGCACACTAAAAGTGTACCAAAAACCACGGAGTTATCTGCCCCTTTTAAAATAAGCCCTAAGTTTAAAGTAGCTAGGACTTACCGTTGATTTTTGGCAATTTTTACTCGCACATCATCGAATTTTTTTTTTTTTTTTTGTATGGAGAAAATGAGCAATGGCTTCCACAAAAAAAAATTGCAAAAAATCGACGGCAGGTCCTAGGTACCTAAAATTTTTACTTTGTTAAAATAAAATTGAATAGGCTACAAAGATACGTACTCAAAATGTTTCTAAGAAATCTAATTAAAATGCAGAAATTAAATTTGTTTTCTTCATTTTAAATAAAAACAAACTTACTTATAATCTTAGCACCGTTTTCTGAAAGAGTTTATAAAATTAATATGCCATTTAAACGCAAATTTTGTTTTGAAACAAAAAAAAAACGTGTTTAAAGAGCAAATAAATTACCTCGGAAAACGGTATTTAATTTATATTAATTTTCTCTACGTTTTACCCTAATATCTATTAAATATGCGTGCTAAACTTCAAAGAGCTGAGCGCGGTAGGATGAGTGAACATTTTTTAAATATGCAATTTCTAAAGTGGTAAGGTATTTTTGCATGTAGGCAGACGTATGAGTGCCAAAAATATTTTTAAGCCGAAGGTGTTTTGTAAAATATTATTCTTATCGAAAAACGAGTTACAACCTAATTTTTCGAAAAAGCAAACGGGTAGTCCATTTCAAAGAGATTTAAAATTTCAATTGAAAATTTTATTAAAAGCTAAAAATGCTGCATTTAAAGATCAATGTTGTTGATATGTGCAATTAAAGGGATTTCAAAAGAATACTGTTATACCGTAAAATTACAAATAAAAATAAAATAAAATTCAAAAACCTGTAATACATACATAACTCAATTAATAGTGGCTGCAAAACAAAAGAACAAACAAAGACACCAATCGCATTCACTTCTGAATTTACAACAGCCCAACTCAGTGATTTAAAACGTTTTGTGGCAGCTAATAAAAATAATTTAATTGGAACATGCGAACTTTTTTCATTTTGTAGCTTAATTAAACCAGCGAGCGCGGATTGTCACCAATTACACCGCTTTCACATTTATCAATCAATAAGTTGTCGTTTGATTATAACAAGTGAACATGTCGAACGCATGTAATTGGCATGAGTAAGTATGTGTGAATTTATTTATGTGCATATAAATAAATTACTGTTGCACGCCGCTGTGTCTGCGTAGTTATTGCGCACGGTTGATTATGCTGCAGTTTGCGACAAATAAATCAAGAAAATGTCACGCTTGGGAATCTGCGTTGATTTTAAGCATTCACGTGAGAGAGTTCAAAATTGAGCAATAATAATTTTGCGAATATTTATTTACATATGTATTTACTATTGTAAAAAGTATCATTAATAAAGTATTGTATATGTATTTACTCGTAAGTATATATAGAATATGCGCTTTATACACAGTCAAAGCCGCAGGATCGTAGTAATGCAAACGAGTATTGTTGTTTAAAACAAATCGACTTTGCAAATACGAATCGAATACGTATACGAATGCGAGTCGAGTGTAGAATTCTATAGTTTATTTAGTGAAAAAATAACTAAAATTGGATCAGAATGTTGAGCTACTTTCGGAACGTTCGCAGACCAGGACAGTTTCCAACAAGGACAACCTAGGTGGTCTAGAGACCGATGTCCAGAACATAATATATGAACTTAAATTTTGAAAGCAACACTTTCCCCATTTTTCATCTTCGCCTGAGTAAGCAACAGGGTAACGCTCCATTCATACCTGAAATTATTGAATGCAGTATCCTCTGGTGGTGGTAGAGGAAGAAATAGGTTTCCTTTGCGATAGGAACCCTGGTGAATAAGGATTTCGCTTCGCATGAATTCTTCATTGGGCACTGGCGTGCTTTATTATACTTGGCCAAAAATAACTTAGGGGGCTAACGTGCCAATAAATACGAAGAAGTAAGAGGGAAATAGCTGAAAATAAGCATTTATGTAGAACAAACTTTTCAAACTAAGAAACTGACTTGTCTACTTACAACAAAAAAAAATCGACTAATTGGAAAAATGGTACGACTTACGAATACATTCGCCAGGCATATGAGGTTCGGTTTCCTGCGTATATAACACTCTGCCCCAGCTTCGACAATGGAAAGTCCAACTAATTTGTCTAAAATATCCTCCACTGGAAGAAATTGAAAGCACACTGCACTATCTCTATCCCTGTCTAACCCTAAGGAAAGCTGGATGGCGCTAATTTCATCACCACTACCTTGACTATCTGGCGGAACTTGCTGTAGCAGGCACTGTATTCATCAGGTCAAATTGCACATAAAAGGTGGTACATATTTGGTGGCTGTGAACAGCTCAGCCCATATACCGTCGGCTTGGGCAATATTATGGCAGTTGGCGCCTCTTCTTGGTCAATTAGAGGACCGTGGGCACATTTTCTATATACAGATCTTCTAGATTTTTCTTTATCAGATGCTATTGCTTTGGCCATTCAAAATGGTTGAGAAGTGTTCCCTCTACATACATATCTCTTTAATTTACGCTGGGTGTATGTCACCCAATTTCCATCGTTGTTCCGGTCTTGGCACCAGACATTTCAGTGCACTACGTTAGTTTTGGCTCCTCGAATGGAACGCACATTAAAAATGCTCGAAACGTATCTTCCGTTTTTCATGTCGGGATAATTCAATTTTTTCGCTCTTTGGTCCTCCGCCGATCTTTCCGTAATGGCTTTGTCGATGACAATGGAAACAATGAACTGTATGAAGTTTACCACGACAAGGACATAACCCAACAAATTAAAACGCTTGGGAATCTGCAGTTCGGCCATCTTATTTATAGACATAAAAATATTAATAAACAGCCACTATCATTTTAAATTATATGTATGGGAAATGGTTTCCATTTACATAGCATTTAATTTCATTTTAACTCTTTCAACAGTTGGCAACCCTAATCACAAATATTTTGTTTTTAAAACTTACTTAAATCTTTCTCAATTGGCATCATTACTAAAATATTTCAATAACCTTGCTAATCACATTAATTTTAATTTTTTGAACAGGTGGCAAACCCCGTCGAATATATTTTCTAAATAAATCGATTTTGAACTCCTTTTGCTTGACACTCACATTATTGTAACGTTTACTTAATTTATTATTTAATTGCTTCAAACTTTTGAAAATGCCCTACATATTCATACAAACCATAATTGATCTGTTTGCCAAATTTCATTGAAATATATCAAGCCGCTTTAGTATGAAAGAGCAACATACATACTCAAACAATCAATCACAAACTTGCACATCTAAAATATTGGTAGGATTTCTTCAAAAGGATACTCAAATTTGTAATTTTTATATATGTACAATGTACATACATATAAAAGTAAGAACTACCCATTAGCATCGAAAGGGTCCAAGATTTATAACACATATATAAATATGCCACAGTGCAACATAGAATTCAAGTGCAAATACCAACCAGCGAGTACACAGTGTCTACATATTATACGAACAATTCCCAAGCTCATCAATCAACGCGTCAAAAGTCAACTTAGAGGATGCATTTAAAAATTTTACAATGGCATAAAAAGTGAATAAACTCATAATCGCCCTTACCAACTAAACTACGAGCATAAGTTTTTAAATGGGGTATGTAAGTTTATGTGTGAAGTTCATACATACATACAACAGCTTCGACAATAAATATTAATAATCGTATTAATGAAGATTTATGACATTTCTAAAACTAACTAAAACGTAACGGCATTGCAGCTATGTATGCAACAGCTTAGGGACACCCAACGGCGCTTGGCTACTTATTTAGTTAGAGTCAACAAAGTTTGGCATTTTACTGTTTGCAGTTTTATTTTTCTGTTGTGAGCTTTGAAATTTCACTGCTGTCACGACATGTCTGCCATGCTGCATAAATACATACAGTGCTAGTACATATACTTGCATAAGAATATACGGTACTACATACATATTTGCTATGGGCAGCAAGTGTGCGTGCTGCGAAGTTCAGCCACTTGCTTAGTTGCTAGTACATAGTTGTTGCAAAGCTAGTCACCACCACTTTAGAAATGTCGCACTGACAGGCACACTCACTCGCTAAATGAGCGTAAGCGTTTATTAGCTTGCTAGCGCGACTGACAAGCTCTTGAAACTGCATAGTAGCTCTGGTTTGTTGTTGGTATTCGCATCATGACAGCATATTGCTGCAACTTCACAACTTCATATTAAGGTACTGCACCAAATGGCAACATGCAACACAATTTTCCACTTTCCGCTATGAGAAGTTCATTAAACTGACATCTTACATATATTTGCTTCTATGTAATATCTAACGCTGACGGACTGTCTTCTTGGTTTACTTAATACATATACATATAGGTTTGCTGCTAAGTACTATCTGACTGACGCAACAACTCTCTGACACTTTGCGCTGTCGGTTGTAATGAGATGAGATTTTGTAGGTAAGTGCAAATTGTTGCATTTATGCACGTATTCTAATGCGTGAGTGTGCGTGCATGAGTGAAGCATCACACAAAAGTACCGTAAGCAGGATTTTATTAATAACTTCAAACACTTTTGTGGCTTCAATTAATGTGAAATTTACGTTATGAGGTTTCAATTTTCTTTGTTCGCTAAGAATATTTTACATGACTCCTAAATAAGAAAAAAAAGAAACATGTTCTCTGATGAATGTATGTACATTAGGGTGGTTCAAAAATGTATGCGGGGAAAGAGTTATGTCGGCATTTTTATGCTCTCACCCCCTAGAATTGTTCTGTACCGAAAAAATATACCCCCATTTTTTATTTTGAAATCAAAAAATATTTAGGGGTCTCTCAATTTGAATAAATTAGCTCAGTTTGAATAAATTAAAGAATGTACACGAAAAAAACTGGTCGCACATAACCAAGAATAGCTCGGTTAATCATAACATTAAAATAAAAATCGGTAGACACTTAAAAAGCTGGAAGCATTTTCCACCTTACTGCATCATTTCTTTTTAGTAACAAAAATCAGTGTAGAAACGAGGACCAAGAAAGAAATCGATCGCGAGTTAATATTGCGCAAAAAGCTGGAAAATCCCAGCATGTTCCATAATGACATCGCAAAAAAGCTAAAATTTCCAAAGTCTACCGTTACTTATGTGCTTAAAAAATACAATGAATGTTTATCTTTAAAAAGGAACCCTGGTAGTGGCAGAAAAAAAGGATTTGCTTGCGAAATTAAGGCAAAGGAAGTGTTATCTGCTTTTAAGAAAAATCCTGGACTTTCGGTAAGAGATGTCGGCAAAAAATTAAACATGTCGTCTTCGTATATACAAAAAGTATGCAAAACAGCAGGACTACGTTCTTACAAAGTGAATGGAGCACCTAATCGCAACGGTAAGCAAAATTTGTTGGCGAAACAACGTGCTCGGAAATTGTACGACAGTCTCATACAAAAATTTGGCTGTATTGTTATGGATGACGAATCGTACGTAAAAGCCGATTTTAAACAAATCCGGGGCCGCGAATTTCACACTGCAAATAAAAGAGGCAATGTTGCAGATAAATGTAAAAACAAAAAGTTTGACAAATTTCCCAAAAAGTTTCTCATTTGGCAAGCAATTTGCCAATGCGGCTTCAAAAGTGATCCTTTTGTAAGCACTGGTACAATTAACCAAGAAATATGTTAAGGAGTGTCTGCAAAAGCGACTTTTACCTCTTATACGGCTTCATAAAGATCCAGTGCTTTTTTGGCCTGATCTCGCGATATGTCATTACGGAAAAATGGCTTTAGGATGGTAACATAGAAACAAAGTGTATTTTGTAGCAAAAGAGGTGAATCCACCTAATTGTCCAGAGCATCGGCCGATCGAAACCTACTGGGCCGTTATGAAATCCAAACTTCTTAAGACCCACAAAGCTGTAAAAAACGCACAACAATTCAAAAGGAAATCACTGAAACTTCTGTGCATGGGCTAATGAAGGACATAAAGTCAAAATTGCGATCGTTTGCTTATTACAAAGAGAATTAACTCTTTTTTAACGAATTTCAATAAAACTAAGTTTAGATTAATTAAGTACTAATTGAATGAATTTTTTCAGCTGTTTGTTTCTGGCCTTCTTTTACAGAAAAGGAAGACGAGATCCACACATACTTAACCCAACCACTGAAACCAACGAGGTACCTACGCACAAGCCACAAACAAAATTCATAGAGAGTCTACCCTCTGATGCTATTGCTTCGTTAGTAACCAAATTGCAGCTCTATCACCCACACATCGCTTGCGATGAGCTTCAGCTCTCCCACAATTAAAGCTTAGACAGTTGACTAAATTCATATCTCCGGTTACTACGTCAGATTCTTGAAGGCTCCTCCACCACCACCATAACCATAAGAGAATAAAACAGTCTAGTGTATTTTTGCAAAGCAATTTGGAATTTTTTTTGTCGAACGTAGGCGTCACCTTTTTACTTTTTTCGTCGTATCGTCGGCGTTTATAGTCGGATCTTAAAGTTTGATATATGTATCGCCGCTCTTGTCTCGAAGAGAAAATTTTTGTGTTCCCCGATATCAAACACCCGTTCATGTACTTACTCACCCCATCTCAGTTCCTACGACCCTGAAGTCAGTTAATTAATTCTCCCTGGAAATGTTTAAACATTTGCTAAAATCTTATTTCTTTTAATATGTAAGTAGAACTATTTAGAAAAGAAATTCAAGGACATTTTTTTGGTATCGCTGTCATATGTGATTAGAGCATTTAACTGAAGTAATACTAACAAACAAACAAAATCTTAAATTTAAAGTGGTTTTCCTACAGAAATTTGCTTTTGTAGTTTTACTAGATAATTTAATACGCGCTTAAATTTTTTTCGTGCATATGTTGTATGTACAACTAAAGGAGCACCATGCACTCTCGGCCGCTATTCTTCTATGAATAACTGCTTTATTTGTAGATATTAATTCAATTTGAGTACCGCTATGAACACCGAAAGCAGCAACAGAGCAGTCGCGATTACTAGCAGCTGTCTTTTTGGCCCAAAACAGGGCCGTTGTACTCAAGTGTGGTTGTGGGTGCCAGTTACGGGCAGTAAGCCTTGCGTTCAAATCACACTGCAGACATAAACCGAAAAGAAAAAAAATGTTACTCAAAATATAGTCATCGCATGGCAGACAATGACCAGTCTACGAGTGATTCTGGTACACTTTTGCATAGACCATTCAATTTGCCGACAAACAACATGAAAGGCACAATGAGTTTGAGCAGAAATTCGGCCAAAGCTCCTCTCAAATAAATATGGATGCGCAAATATTATTGCATGTACATACATACACATGCATACTTGTATAGACGAAAAGCGCAATTTATGCACACTCGCACCAAGCCATTCAGTGCAACCATTCATTTTCCCAGTTTTTCACATATTTTTCTTTATTGTTTCCTCGTTGTGTCCGGGATTGCATGCCGCTGCTTTTACGTACGTACAGCCGCCTTGTGAGTACTTTGTATTTGGGTTTTATCGTCATGCAGCGTTAACAACATATGTTTATACATATATGTAGGTGTATATGTGTGTGTATGAACATTTAAAATTCTCTTTTAACTGAATTTTTGTGTACTGTATAATTTTCCGTAAACACCAATACCAACGCGTCTACATACCACACCCATCCATCCATCCATTAACACTCGTAAACCCGCCAACTCTCCCAATTCCCACCTCCGTATCCACCCTCTCTCTTTACATTCTTTAATAATAAATTGTTTTCGCACACACTACATTTCTATTTCACCCATTTTGCTATGTTGTCCAGTTAAGTCAGCAATTTTCGTTTCATTTTTAATGATGCATGCAACAGACACTTTGAGTGCACACACACATACACACACACACTCAAATACGAATGCGGACACAAACACATGTACGCTGTGCTTTCGTTAAGTGCAATTTATAGTGTGCAACGTGGTGTTGCATGCGCCAAAAAATCCTGCATACTAACGAATATTTGTGCTGACGATTGTGGCAGCTTTAAATACTGTTGGCCAGTGAGTTTCAACTCCTCTCGCTTCAATTTCGTGCAGATTTCACAGTTTGAGACTACAGTAACGTGCACTCTTAGCTTGACTTGCAGCTCTTACATCCAACTTGGTAGCAAATATGTTTAATTATAAACTGAATTATTAAAACTTGGAATTCCTACAGCGCAGATAGTGAGCATTTAAGTTACCTACTACAAGGCACAACAAATAACTTTATAGTGGCTGGAAAAAAAATTATGTATGAAAAGATATGCCATATTTGTCAACATGTTGCTGAAAATTTAAATTAAACAGGTTTACCAAAAAAAAAAATGTATGCATATTAGGCTTAGGCAGTTCGTGGACTAAATGAACTAAAGTACTATTTAATTTCGACAAATGGTCCAGGATAAATATCATGTCAGATAGTGAGGCAACATCAAGACTTGTGGACAACAATTAGTCTTTTAATAAAGCACGCATAGCAGGGTAATGGTAAATCTTTGGTTGGTCCCGGGACACGAATGTTTTGATGGAAACGAATAAGTTGACGTTCACGCAAAACAGGGTATACATCGGAGCCTACATAGCAGAACTATTTACTAGGCTAATGATTGGATTTTCAAGCTGCCGCCGAATGGCGGAGAGATAAGGCAGAAGGAGAAAGTGTCCCTAATCCAGTGTGGCCCAAAGGGTTTGACCATTGAAGCCTTTAAGCGGATCAATCTTTGTCTGACCAAAGCCGGACAGGGACAGAAAATTTGCTCTGAAGTTTCATCATCTTCCGACTCTGTTGATCACACCTAGTCGGTGCAAGTGGAATCGAAATCGAGTTGTGATCATTTAGGTACAGAAAGTAGCCTGATGCCATTTCTATTTCCTATACATATAATAAAATTGTAACAGACCGCTGTCTGTACTTTATAGATATTAAAGAAAAATTTATATGGGGGGTCTTTATTAGAGTATCTTATAGAAGCCAAATCTAAATTTTTTAGAATTTCTGTATGTCTGTCTATATGGTTGTACACTAGGCTGGTGCAAAAATGGACGAGAAAAAGTAAAGTCGGAATTTTTATGATCTCACCCCCTAAGATTGTTCTGTACCGAAAAAAATATACCCCCATTTTTTTATTTTGAAAAAAAACAACTTCGTAAAAATTCTTTAAAATTAATATTTTTCTATCGGAAAACTCTGCTTCTCTGCAGGGTATTCCTTTTAATAATAAAATTTGTTTATTAAACAATTTTTTCATAGTAACTATAATTTATAGGTCTGCCAAAAACTTCCAAAAACCCCAAAAAATACAATGGAGGCACCTATACAAACGTTAGTATTAAAAAATGGGTGGGAGGAAGTCTCTTGAAGAGAGCCAAAGTTTTACGATCGAAAAATATTGATTTTCAAGAATTCCATACCATTGAAAAGTTTTTTCCCCCCATGTAAAATACATGGCGAACTTTGAGCGCTTTGAGCGTCCTTTAAATATTTTTTGATTTCAAAACAAAAAATAGGGGCATATTTTTTGGACCTAGAACAATCCTGGGGGGTGAAAGCACCAAAATTCCAACGTTACCCTTTTGGACCACCCTATTGTACACCCATAACTCGAACACTAATGCATGAAATTGAAAGCCGGTTTCACCGAAGTAGCTAGCAGTCTAACTTAAAATATAGAAGGGAAAAAAATATAGAGTTGCTACCTGTTTGAAAATTCCAGTTTAATTAAAATGATACGACAAAGCAAATATTGCAGTATGGCTGTCAAAAAAGAAGAGGGTTAAGAATATATTAATGTAGTCAGCTACCTGTGTTATCACATTCACCTTCGCTTGAAACACTTTGCAGAGCCTAAACTTAAGGTTAACAGAGATTTCATGACAGGACACACAATATTCGCTATCCTTTTATCTTCGAGTATTTCTCTCGCGCTAACTCCTTGGATAGATGATATGGCGGGCTGGCGGATGACACAGTGCTTTTTAGAGTGATGGCGAAACGGCATATACATACATATGTACATATATGCATAACAAGGGTGCGAGTAGGTAATGCAGATAGCTTCACCACCAAATTCCCCTGCAGTCCTAAAGTCTCCGAAATATGAATTTAGTGAGCTATTTAGATTTTTTACATATTAAGATATCAGTTGCTTTTAAATTCAATAAATATTGAATGTTTTTAAGTTGTTGGTGTTTTCGACCGAATGTCAGCATGAGAATCTTATTTTGAAACGAGTTTCAATTAATAGCTGTCAAATTAATCGGATGAATGTATGAGTACATTTACAATTTCCATTAAAGAAAAAATCTTAAACATTTTACTATAAATCTTCTTCGTTTTCTACCTTACTGCTGCCTGTATCATTTTTCAGAATACATGTGGAATCAAAAGTCATTGCGCGATATTACCTATCTAGTGAATTTTGATTGAAAACGGCACAAGAAATCATAAATAAAAGGAAACATTAGTTTGTGATTAAGAACAACTTCGAACTAATTAAAATCTTCCCTAAGTTTTTAAAACGAGGAATAAGCAAAATAAAAGTATGGAAAAATAACGAGAAAAAGTTTGCCGTTCCATTTCTCAAATACGAAACTAAATAACTTTATAAATAAATTAGGTGCACTAAAGCGGCAACAACTCAGCAAATATTTCAGTCGGGAGACAAAGAAAAGTATGGAAAATTCCGGTGCAGAATCAATAAAAATAATTGCCGAACTGGGAATGTCTATCAAAGCGGAATTAAATAAAATGCCGGAATCAGATGATTAACAAAATATTAATTAGCAAACTTTATTGCTTATTGTTTGAACTATCGCTTTTATTAAAGGCCTTTATGTAATAGAAGAAAAAATAATGCATTACACTATGTTGATACATACTTTAATTATAGGAATGCCAATAAGAACTTGTAGGGTCCGAAAGGCACTTGGTCCTTGTGTACTCTACGCGAGCTCTGATTAGCACAAGATATTAAATTGATATTAGAGGGATCTTAGGGTTTTATTCAGAGTTTCTTTGTGTAAGCGCTTTCTTTCCATTTCTGGTCTTCAGTTAGATGCTTTTGACCTACCAGCCTAAACAGCACCACCTGCTGCTCAT
Source organism: Rhagoletis pomonella (assembly GCF_013731165.1). Classification (NCBI taxonomy): domain Eukaryota; kingdom Metazoa; phylum Arthropoda; class Insecta; order Diptera; family Tephritidae; genus Rhagoletis; species Rhagoletis pomonella. The sequence continues at coordinate 51,733,979 of NW_023458561.1, read as the reverse complement.
TTTTTGAAACTTCTTCAAACCTATCGAAAATTCTGGGTCTTTGTTGTCGTTGCGCCCCCCTCCTTGGCGAACTTCCTTCCACCTTAGAATAGCTAAAATGGAGGTCTAGTACCGCAACTGCTCGTTTGGTGGCTGTCGTATTGTTGCAGCATTGGGTATCAGATCTAACAACTGTTTCACCATAACTGCACCTATTTGTGCCAAATTCCCCTTAATTCTAGCCGTTGTTGAACTACCCTCATGCAGTTTGTTCACAGCAGTCTTGATTGTAGAAGACTGAAAATCTAACTCCAAAGACCGTACAGACCTATTTTATGACTCAATCGCCGATATATTGGCTTTGCTGGAACCGGTATTGAGCGAAGCAGAATTTTCCAATTTGTCTCGAGATTTTGGGCGAGGCAGCCTCCTCGAAGCCATTTTTACGGCACGCAAGGATCTTTTGTCTTTTTAACGCCTTATCCGTCACCAATATCAATGAGTTGTTGGTTGTCATTATTTCATGTGTTTATAATAAAAAATACCTGTAACACTATATTTATCACTAGGTCACGGTAACACTTCGGTAACTGGATGACTGACGAATTAACGAGGATGGTAACCTTGAAAGAATATCATCAGCCAGGAAGCAGCTGCGAGTGCCAATGACAATGTGGGTTTCATTCTTGAACAGTTCGAATTTGGGTAAGAACTAAGGCATGTGCATTTATAAGGTCTTTCTGGTTTAAGATAGGTCGGGACAATTCAACGATGTTTTGCATGCTTGCAAAGCAATTTTTGTTCAATTCTTATGGGGGATTCTGAAAGGACGCTATCCGACCAGAATTCCGCGGAGAGACTGAACATGATATCTGGTCAGCGTTAAAACACACATGGAACCAAGAGGACAACCTGTATAATATCCCAGTAGATCCACAACGGGTGACGCCGACCGGAACCTAACGTAATCTAATAGAAAAAATTAGAATAAGAAAATTTTTTTAGCTAACTTTTTTTAAATTTTCGTCGAGCGTCTTGATATTTTTTTGACTCGAAGGGCAGAACCTCAGTTCCAAACGACAGATGGTTCTTATGAAAGGGTTTTTTTTTGGCAAAATTAAATTTGTACATTTGCCATTTCCAGCCTAGAAAATATCGTTTTAGAAAAAAGCTCAGACCATAAATCGAACCTCGTTCTTATCCACTAAATAATGCTTTGCAGATCTATCCAATCAGCCATCAATACTGCCCCTGTCTACCGCTTACATACGTATGTAAAGGAAAGTATACAAATTTTAAAAAATATATTTCATCCCAAATACTATCTTACCTCTGGTGACACAAAGTAACTCGGACTCTTCTCGATCGTAATTTGACCACGAAATGAGTGCGGCATTTTTTTGCGATACCATTCCAGTCCTTTCAGATAGTTCTCGTCACGATCAAAGAAATGCACTTCGCCGCCGGCCTTTTGTATGCGAGGATGTAGATAAAGCATTTCCAGAAGTGCGCGAGTGCCACATTTCCGCACGCCGATGATGAGCGCCTGCAACCGAATGAGAAAATAATTCGGATTATTAAGAAAACTAAACATTACAAAACAAAAATTTACAAAAGCAAGAATCGAAAAAAACAATATCTAGCATTAGGATAAATTCTATTTCAATAGATACATACCTGTGGCAATCGACGACTTGTCTTTGGGAAATGCACACGATTCGAGGGAAATACCATTGGATGGCTAATCTGATTCGAGGAAGGTACGGCCGCTAATGCTGCAGCTGCAGCAACTGCAGCCGCGGCGGGTTTTATAAATTCCGGTAAATGGTTGTTATTGCTGCCACCACCACCACTACCACCACCACCACCACCACCACCACCACCGCCGCTCCCGCCAGCGCTGTTGAGCAAACGTAATCGATGTCGTTCGGTAATGGCTTGCGCGGCTTGTATATTATAGAC
>NW_023458561.1:51708797-51731938 GCF_013731165.1 Rhagoletis pomonella | reverse complement strand
GTCTATAATATACAAGCCGCGCAAGCCATTACCGAACGACATCGATTGCGTTTGCTCAACAGCGCTGGCGGGAGCGGCGGCGGTGGTGGTGGTGGTGGTGGTGGTAGTGGTGGCAGCAATAACAACCATTTACCGGAATTTATAAAACCCGCCGCGGCTGCAGTTGCTGCAGCTGCAGCATTAGCGGCCATACCTTCCTCGAATCAGATTAGCCATCCAATGGTGTTTCCCTCGAATCGTGTGCATTTCCCAAAGACAAGTCGTCGATTGCCACAGGTATGTATCTATTGAAATAAAATTTATCCTAATGCTAGATATGGTTTTTTTCGATTCTTGCCTTTGTAGATTTTTTCTTTACAAAGTTTAGTTTTCTTAATAATCCGAATTATTTTCTCATTCGGTTGCAGGCTCTCATCATCGGCGTGCGGAAATGTGGCACTCGCGCTCTTCTGGAAATGCTTTATCTACATCCTCGCATACAAAAGGCCGGCGGCGAAGTGCATTTCTTTGATCGTGACGAGAACTATCTGAAAGGACTGGAATGGTATCGCAAAAAAATGCCGCACTCATTTCGTGGTCAAATAACGATCGAGAAGAGTCCGAGTTACTTTGTGTCGCCAGAGGTAAGAGAGTAATTATGATAAAATATATTTTTTAAAATTTTTATACTTTCCTTTACATACGTATGTAAGCGGTAGACAGGGGTGGTATTGATGGCAACAGTAGCTGATTGGATAGATATGCAAAGTACTATTTAGTGGATAAGAACGAGGTTCGATTTATGGTCTGAGCTTTTTTCTAAAACGATATTTTCTTGGCTGGAAATGGCAAATGTCCAAGTTTAATTTTGCCAAAGAAAACCCTTTCATTAGAACCATCTGTCGTTTGGAAGTGAGGTAAAACTGTAGGTTTCCCCCTTCGAGTAAAAATATCAAGACGCTCCGCGAAAACTTAACAAAAAAATAAGCTAAAAAAATATTCTTATTTTAATTTTTTATACTGGGATATTACAAAGGTTGTCATTTTAGTTCCACGTGTGTTTTAACGCTGACCACTATTCAAACGCCAAAAATCGTCGAGCTAGTTACGAAGCTTCAAAAGCAGCTTATAGCAATATATGAGTTTTCGTCAGTACTAATTATACCATATATTTGGGTGCCAAGTTTCTCCCATCTTAGACCCTAGAAAGCTATGCAGCCTAGTGGAAAGTGTTGAAGTAATTCCAACTCATCTTCATTCAGGCAACTGGGAAAAAAGGATTTAGGTGTAATTTTCAGTCTCTCCGCGGTATTCTGGTCAGATAGCGACGTTTCAGAACCGCATAAGAATCAAGGGATCTGCTTTGCAAGCATACAAAATATCTTTGAATTATCCCGACCTATCTCAAACCAGAAGGACCTTATAACAGCACATGTCTTAGTTCTTACCCAAATTCGCTGAGCTGACAAGAGACCGAACTGTTAAAAAATGAAACCCAGATTGTCATTGGTACACGCACCCGCTTCCTGGCTGATGATATTCTTTCAAGATTACCTTCCTCGTTAATTCGTAAGCTATGCGGATTCCCGGAGTGTTACCGTGACCTAGTGATAAATATAGTGTAGTATTTTTTCTTATATTAAATACAGCCTTTTTATAAAAGAGGTAGTTCAAACAATAAGCAATAAAGTTTGCTAATTAATATTTTGTTAATCATCTGATTCCGGCATTTTATTTAATTCCGCTTTGACAGACATTCACAGTTCGCCAATTATTTTTATTGATTCTGCACTGGTATTGTTCATACTTTTCTTTGTCTCCCGACTGAGATATTTGCTGTGTTGTTGCCGTTTTAGTGCACCTTATTTATTTAAATATAGTTATTTAGTTTCGTATTTGAGAAATGGAACGGCAAACTTTTTCTCGTTATTTTTTCCATACTTTGATTTTGCTTATTCCTCGTTTTACAAACTAAGGTAAGATTTTAATTAGTTCGAAGTTTTTCTTAATCACAAACTAATGTTTCTTTTTATTTATGATTTCTTGTGCCGTTTTCAATCAAAATTCACTAGATAGGTAATATCGCGCAATGACTTTTGATTGCACATGTATTCTGAAAAATGATAAAGGCATCAGTAAGTAAAAAACGAAGAAGATTTCTAGTAAAATGTTTAAGATTTTTGCTTTAATGGAAATTGTAAATGTACTTATACATTCATCCGATTAATTTGACAGCTATTAATTGAAACTCGTTTCAAAATAAGATTCTCGTGCTGCCATTCGGTCGGAAACACCAACAACTTCAAAGCATTAAATATTTATTGAATCTAAAAGAAACTTTCATCTTAATATATAAAGAATCTAAATAGCTCACTAAATTCATATTTCGGAGACTTTAGGACTGCAGGGGAATTTGGTGGTGAAGCTATCTGCATTACATGCTCGCACCCTTGTTATGCACCTATGTATGTATGTACAGTGACGAGCAAAACTGTAACATGGTGTAACACTTTTTATTTCAGCCACCGCTATATTTTTAAGTTCTAACGACTTTCATCCTTTTGTTGTATATTCTTGTTGGTACATGCCTACTCCCTCTCTCATAACGATTTGAAGTCAATACAACAACAATAAAAAAACCAGCAGACAAAAATGTAAATTAGGGCAAATGTTACAGTTTTGCACTCACTCACAGTTTTGCCTTTTACAGTTATCTCTCTATCTTTGGAAGTCACATGACTTTATTTCAGTATTGTAATTTATTGAAGAAGTGATCACGAGTAAATAATATAGTTAATCAGGAACTATAAATTTAAATAATAGATTTACTGCGGAAAGGCGGGACCGCACGAAAAGTGGCTAACAGAATTTCCTACTTGAAAATGTTAAGAAAAAATATAGCCTAAAGTGTATTGAGCGCAAAGGCATCATAAAGAAGAAAAAAGGCAAATTTGATCAAACTACATGTGCGAGTGTGGCAGCATTTTGATGCATCGCACGAATACCGGACCGTTGCCTATTGGGATATGTTAGGTCGTTCAAAATGCAATAAAAAATTGTTTTTTAAGTTTCAAATGAGGTTATTTGGTCTGACAAGACTAAAGTAATCGCTTTCAATCAGATGGCCGGGCATGGTGTTGGATCAAAAACCCAAATTAAGCCCATGCGCATCATGTAAAGCAAACTGTGAATCACAAAGGCCGGTCAATAATAGTTTGGGGTTGTATTTAAAAAATTTTGTTGGTCCGTTAATACGTATTATGCGTAAGCAACAGTATCTGTTCATATTTCAACAAAATTTGCAAGATGTAGTCGAAATAAAATTATAGTTAAAAAACTAAGACCTCCCTAATGTAATTGCCATTCGTACTGTCATCAGGTATGTAACTTGAGAATAGAAATCGCTGCATCTTTTAGGCGCATCAATATTACATAGTTACATCCCGAGCTAATAAAAGGAAGGTAATAATAATAATAAAAATGAGAGTTTCTGCTGAAAATCACTCAAAACACACTGCACATGTTCGCAAAGCCTGCATACAAAAGCAAAAATTTGCTAATTTGAAATGACCTCCACAATCCGCGGACATGAATCTCATCGAGTATTTGCGAAATCAACTAAAATCACAGCTTAATAAGTATCAAAGTCCGTAAAATCGAGTACATGAGCTGTGAAAGCCAACTAAGGATATATGGGAGGATATACCTCCAGAATTTTTACAAAGATACAAATAAGGTATGCCCAGTCGCATCCAGGAACTAAAACAAGCAAAAGGGTACTGAACATTGTGTTAATAGTTCCTTTTTTTTGTGAAAATTGTTAAAAAGTACATAAAAATATATGAGTGCAAAACTGTAACATTTGCATTAAATTATATTCTTGTCTGCTGGTATTATTTTTGTTGTTGGATTGACTTGAAATCATTATGAGAGAGGAAGTACTGGTGTACCAATAAGAATATACAACAAAAGTATGAAAGCCGTCAGGACTTGGAAAGGTAGCGATGGCTGAAGTAAAAAGTATTACACCATGTTACAGTTTTGCCCGTCACTGTATATGCCGTTTCACCAACACTCTAAAAAGCACTGTGTGAAGCCCGCCATATAGGCACTCGACGATCTTTGGAAACTATGACTTCATTCCTGTAGAACTGATTGGTATATAGCGATGTTGGCCGTGAATATTTCTATCTCCACACCATTTCTCCAAGTAATCTCCCTTAACCTTAAGTTTAGGCTCTGCAAAGTGTTTCCAGCTGACTACATATTAATATAATATTAACCCTCTTTTTTTTTGACGGCCATACTGCATATTGCTTTGTCTTATCATTTTACTTAAACTGCAAACTTGAAACAGCTGGCAACTCTCTAATTTTTTTTCTTTCTATATTTTAAGTTAGACTGCTAGCAATACTTCGGTGAAACCGGCTTTCAATTTCATGCATACTGTTCGAGTGATGGGTGTACAATAGGGTGGTCCAAAAGTAGTAAAGTTGGAATTTTAATGCTCTCACCCCCTAGGATTGGTCTAGGTCCAAAAAATATGCCCCTATTTTTTGTTTTGAAATCAAAAAATATTTTAAGGACACTCAAAGCGCTTAAAGTTCGCCATGTATTTTACATGGGGGGAAAAAACTTTTCATAGAAATGGTATGGAATTCTTGAATATCAATATTTTTCGATCGGAAAACTTTGGCTCTCTTCAAGAAACTTCCTTCCACCCATTTTTTAATACTAACGTTTGTATCGGTGCCTCCATTGTATTTTTTGAGGTTTTCGGAAGTTTTTGGTAGACCTATAAATTATAGTTACTATGAAAAAATTGTTTAATAAACAATTTTTATTATTAAAGGGAATACCCTGCAGAGAAGCAGAGTTTTCCGATAGAAAAATATTAATTTTAAAGAATTTTTACGAAAAGTTGTTTTTTTTTCAAAATAAAAAAATGGGGGTATAGTTTTTTCGGTACATAACAATCTTAGGGGGTGACATCATAAAAATTCCGACTTTCCTTTTTCTCGTCCATTTTTGCACCAGCCTAGACAGACATACAGAAATTCTAAAAAATTTCGATTTGGCTCCTATAAGATATTCTAATAAAGACCCCCAATATAATTTTTTTTTTAAAATGATCACAACTCGATTTCGATTCCACTTGCATCGACTAGGTGTGATCAACAGAGTCGGAAGATGATGCAACTTCAGAGCAAATTTTCTGTCCCTGTCCGGCTTTGGTCAGACAAAGATTGATCCACTTAAAGGCTTCAATGGTCAAACTATTTTGGGCCACACTGGATTAGGGACACTTTCTCCTTCTGCCTTATCTCTCCGCCATTCGGCGGCAGCTTGAAAATCCAATCATTAGCCTAGTAAATAGTTCTGCTATGTAGGCTCCGATGTATACCCTGTTTTGCGTGAACGTCAACTTATTCGTTTCCATCAAAACATTCGTGTCCCGGGACCAACCAAAGATTTACCATTACCCTGCTATGCGTGCTTTATTAAAAGACTAATTGTTGTCCACAAGTCTTGATGTTGCCTCACTATCTGACATGATATTTATCCTGGACCATTTGTCGAAATTAAATAGTACTTTAGTTCATTTAGTCCACGAACTGCCTAAGCCTAATATGCATACATTTTTTTTTTTTTGGTAAACCTGTTTAATTTAAATTTTCAGCAACATGTTGACAAATATGGCATATCTTTTCATACATAATTTCTTCCAGCCACTATAAAGTTATTTGTTGTGCCTTGTAGTAGGTAACTTAAATGCTCACTATCTGCGCTGTAGGAATTCCAAGTTTTAATAATTCAGTTTATAATTAAACATATTTGCTACCAAGTTGGGTGTAAGAGCTGCAAGTCAAGCTAAGAGTGCACGTTGCCGTAGTCTCAAACTGTGAAATCTGCACGAAATTGAAGCGAGAGTAGTTGAAACTCACTGGCCAACAGTATTTAAAGCTGCCACAATCGTCAGCACAAATATTCGTTAGTATGCAGGATTTTTTGGCGCATGCAACACCACGTTGCACACTATAAATTGCACTTAACGAAAGCACAGCGTACATGTGTTTGTGTTCGCATTTGTGTTTGAGTGTGTGTGTGTGTGTGTGCACTCAAAGTGTCTGTTGCATGCATCATTAAAAATGAAACGAAAATTGCTGACTTAACTGGACAACATAGCAAAATGGGTGAAATAGAAATGTAGTGTGTGCGAAAACAATTTATTATTAAAGAATGCGGAGAGAGGGTGGATACGGAGGTGGGCATTGGGAGAGTTGGCGGGTTTACGAGTGTTAATGGATGGATGGATGGGTGTGGTATGTAGACGCGTTGGTATTGGTGTTTACGGAAAATTATACAGTACACAAAAATTCAGTTAAAAGAGAATTTTAAATGTTCATACACACACATATACACCTACATATATGTATAAACATATGTTGTTAACGCTGCATGACGATAAAACCCAAATACAAACTACTCACAAGGCGGCTGTACGTACATACGTAATAGCTGCGGCATGCAATCCCGGACACAACGAGGAAACAATAAAGAAAAATATGTGAAAAACTGGGAAAATGAATGGTTGCACTGAATGGCTTGGTGAGAGTGTGCATAAATTGTGCTTTTCGTCTATACAAGTATGCATGTGTATGTACATGCAATAATATTGCGCATCCATATTTATTTGTCAGAAGCTTTGGCCGAATTTCAGCTCAAACTCACTGTGCGTTTCATGTTGTTTGTCGGCAAATTGAATGGTCTATGCAAAAGTGTACCAGAATCACTCGTAGACTGGTCATTGTCTGCCATGCGATGACTATATTTTGAGTAACATTTTTTTCTTTTCGTTTTATGTCTGCAGTGTGATTTGAACGCAAGACTTACTGCCCGTAACTGGCACCCACAACCACACTTGAGTACAACGGCCCTGTTTTGGGCCAAAAACACATCTGCTAGTAATAGCGACTGCTCTGTTGCTGTTTTCGCTGTTCATAGCGGTACTCAAATTGAATTAATACAAATAAAGCAGTTATTCATAGAAGAATAGCGGCCGAAAGTGCATGGCACTCCTTTAGTTGTACATACATATGCACGAAAAAAATTTAAGCGCGTATTAAATTATCTTGTAAAACTACAAAAACAAATTGCTGTAGCAAAACCACTTTAAATTTAAGATTTTGTTTGTTTCTTGGTATTACTTAAGTTAACTGCTCTAATCACATATGACAGCGATACCAAAAAAATGTCCTTGAATTTCTTTTTTAAATAGGGCTACTTATTAAACGAAATAATTTTTTAGCAAATGTTTAAAAATATTTAAGAAGAATTAATTAACTGACCTCAGGGTGGTAAGAACTGAGTTGGAGTGAGTAAGTACATGAACGGCTGTTTGATATCTGGGAACACAAAAATTTTCTCCTCCAGACAAGAGCGTCGATATATCATACTTTAAGATCCGACTTTAAACGCCCAACATACGACGAAAAAAGTAAAAAGGTTACGCCTACGTTCGGCAAAAAAAATTCCAAATTGCTTTGCAAAAATACACTAGACTGTTTTGTTCTCTTATGGTCTAACCTGGGTGTTTGTGCCTTTATTTATAGGGTTATCGTTATGGTGGTGGTGGAGGAGCCTTCAAAATTCTGACGTAGTAACCGGAGATATGAATTTAGTCAACTGTCAAAGCTTTAATTGTGGGAGAGCTGAAGCTCATCGCAAGCGATGTGTGGGTGATAGAGCTGCAATTAGGTTACTAACGAAGCAATAGTATCAGAGGGTAGACTCTCTATGAATTTTGTTTGTGGCTTGTCCGTTGGTACATCGTTGGTTTCAGTGGTTGGGTTAAGTATGTGTGGATCTCGTCTTCCCTTTCTGTAAAAGAAGGCCAGAAACAAACAGCTGAAAAAATTCATTCAATTAGTACTTAATTAAGTACTAATCGAGCAATAAAAAATGAAATTTTGTATGATAAATTGAGCTCAGTTACCGGCATAATCGAAAAAACTTGGCTACCTGCTCGATTAGCTCCCGCTCTGGTCATACTTTTATTTTTTCCTCAGGCTCAGCAGCGCGTTTGCGCCATTATTGGACTCCTTTTCGGTCCCTCTTGTTCTTGTTTCTTTTTGTATTAATAAGTTTTTGAACTATGAAACCTTAGCATTTTGTTTAGTAGTTTTTTTTAAACATTCGAGAATTCCAAGTCGCTGGTACTTAGTAGCAAAATAAACTTTATAAAAGTATAAAAAAGGCTTCGAAGCTTCTCCTAGTGATTTAAAGAGCATTTAAGCAGCAAGCAGAGCTTACGAATGCACATTAGGGTGGTCCAAAATAAGTAAAGTCGAAATTTTAATGCTCTCACCACATAGGATTGTCCTATATCGGAAAAAATACACCCCTATTTTTTTTATTTTGAAATCAAAAAATAGTTAGAGGTCGCTCAAAGCGCTCAAAGTTTTCCATGTATTTTATATGGGAAAAAACTGTTCGTAAAAATAGTATAGAATTCTTGAAAATCGATATTTTTCGATCAGAAAACTCCTCCTGAAGAGATTTCAGTAACAATACCCAATTATATATTTAACCATTTTTATACCCGAGCGAATTTGTCCACAAGTTGTTTTAACAGCCAAAACGAATCGAGATAGATATAGACAAATGCATACATAAATGATCAGAATGAAAAAAGAAATCAATTAAGCGGGGTCTGTCCGTCCGTCCGTATACTCGAGTAAAAATTGAGATATGGGTGTTTCCAGCGGAAGGTCCACCACGACAAAAAAAATAAAAGTTTTATATCTAACGTATTTACGGGCCGATTTGTCTGCTTTTTAAAATATATACTGGCTATGTAGCAAGAATCATGTTTGCATAAATTGGTCTTCCTAGGTGGTGCCAAGGTCGAGATATTTCGAAAAACCGTATTTATGGTCCGATTTGGTTCGAATTTGGCGTATGTGGTTGAAACATAATAAATCATAGATTTCCAATAAATTGACCCTGAATTGGCGCTGAAGTCAAAATATAAAGTATATTCTACATAAAATACATGTTTTATTTGCGTTGAAAATTCATTTAAAAGCAATATTAACGAAAATATAACGATGGAAATTTATGTCACGTGACGCCACGTCATGCCACGTTTCACACTTGGGGTTGTAAAAGAGAATTGAAACAATTTGCATTAATTCAAAAATTCTAAAAACAACTAAAATTGCTCCAAATCATATTAAAATAAGTTTCATGAAAATAGCCATGCACAATTCGCAGAGTTTTGCGATTTTGTAAGAAAAGAAAAAATCAACTTCCATTTTTTGTCACGTAACGAACCTCTCTTTAAATGCTTATATTTCAGGACCAAGCAGTTCGATTGATTTAATTTTTCGGTTAAATATAGAGCTAATTACGTGCTATACAATGGCCCAAAAAAGTTAAAGAAAACAAATGGTATTCCTTTTTTGTATCACATTGAAATCGTACGACTGTCACGTGCGCCACCATGGGAATGCCCATATCTTAACGAAACTTGGTGTGTACTTCTTTTATGAGTATTGAAAATGTGCAAAATCGAACAATAACCACGCCTACCTTCCATGTAACGGTAGTTTTCCGAAATACGAAAACTGCGATATTTTAGTAAGTACTGAAGCTTATTCACTAAAAACTGATATTTAGACGAAAAATAAGAATATTCACCCTCATTGCGAGAGTCGTGTCGAATGCAAGTCGTTTTTCGACGAGTCGAATCGTATCGTTTCACGTCATTGCCCAAAATTTCCACTCGACTAGTGTATTAAAACGTATAAACTTGGCAGCACTGTATAGTTTTCGACGATTTTCGTCGTTTACTTATTTCAGCACGACAGTAGACAATGCCAATTTTGTCGAGTCGTACAATTTAGTCTAATTTACGACATACGCAATGAGGCTGATTATAAATTTTTGGAAAATGGGCGTAGCCACGCCCACTTATGATTACTTGTGTATATCTTGGTAACCGCTCCACCAGTTTTTCCCAAACATACCAAACAGCTGAACATTCTTTAAATCGAACAACAACCACGCTTACATCCCATATAACGGTAGTTTAAAGATATGCGAAATCTTCGATAAGTCAGTAAATACTGAGCTAATTTATTCAAACTCGGTGCGCTTATTGTACTTGCCACATAAAAGCAAATCGTTGAAAATTATTTAAATCGGACTAAAATTATGATATTTCGAAATTTGCTGATTTGATTATGTCAACTGAGAGACCCCTAAATATTTTTTGATTTGAAAATAAAAAATGGGGGCATATTTTTTCGGTATAGAACAATTCTAGGGGGTGAGAGCGTAAAAGTTCCGATCTTACTTTTTCACATGCATTTTTGAACCACCCTAATGTACATGCATACATACATACATACATCGGGTAATTTTTTCTTTTTTATTTAGGAGTCATGTAAAATATTCTTAGCGAACAAAGAAAATTGAAACCTCATAACGTAAATTTCACATTAAATAATTGAAGCCACAAAAGTGTTTGAAGTTATTAATAAAATCCTGCTCAAGGTACTTTTGTGTGATGCTTCACTCATGCACGCACACTCACGCATTAGAATACGTGCATAAATGCAACAATTTGCACTTACCTACAAAATCTCATCTCATTACAACCGACAGCGCAAAGTGTCAGAGAGTTGTTGCGTCAGTCAGATAGTACTTAGCAGCAAACCTATATGTATATGTATTAAGTAAACCAAGAAGACAGTCCGTCAGCGTTAGATATTACATAGAAGCAAATATATGTAAGATGTCAGTTTAATGAACTTCTCATAGCGGAAAGTGGAAAATTGTGTTGCATGTTGCCATTTGGTGCAGTACCTTAATATGAAGTAGTGAAGTTGCAGCAATATGCTGTCATGATGCGAATACCAACAACAAACCAGAGCTACTATGTAGTTTCAAGAGCTTGTCAGTCGCGCTAGCAAGCTAATAAACGCTTACGCTCATTTAGCGAGTGAGTGTGCCTGTCAGTGCGACATTTCTAAAGTGGTGGTGACTAGCTTTGCAACAACTATGTACTAGCAACTAAGCAAGTGGCTGAAGTTCGCAGCACGCACACTTGCTGCCCATAGCAAATATATATGTACTCCCATATATACTTATGCAAGTATATGTACAAGCTCTGTATGTATTTATGCAGCATGGCAGACATGTCGTGACAGCAGTGAAATTTCAAAGCTCAAAACAGAAAAATAAAACTGCAAACAGTAAAATGCCAAACTTTGTTGACTCTAACTAAATAAGTAGCCAAGCGCCGTTGGGTGTCCCTAAGCTGTTGCATAGCTGCAATGCCGTTACGTTTTAGTTAGTTTTAGAAATGTCATAAATCTTCATTAATACGATTATTAATATTTATTGTCGAAGCTGTTGTATGTATGTATGAACTTCACACATAAACTTACATACCCCATTTAAAAACTTATGCTCGTAGTTTAGTTGGTAAGGGCGATTATGAGTTTATTCACTTTTTATGCCATTGTAAAATTTTTAAATGCATCCTCTAAGTTAACTTTTGACGCGTTGATTGATGAGCTTGGGAATTGTTCGTATAATATGTAGACACTGTGTACTCGCTGGTTGGTATTTGCACTTGAATTCTATGTTGCACTGTGGCATATTTATATATGTGTTATAAATATGTGTTATAAATCTTGGACCCTTTCGATGCTAATGGGTATTTCTTACTTTTATATGTATGTACAATGTACATATATAAAAATTACAAATTTGAGTATCCTTTTGAAGAAATCCTACCAATATTTTAGATGTGCAAGTTTGTGATTGATCGTTTGAGTATGCATGTTGCTCTTTCATAATAAACAGGCTTGATATATTTCAATGAAATTTGGCAAACAGATCAATTATGGTTTGTATGAATATGTAGGGCATTTTCAAAAGTTTGAAGCAATTAAATAATAAATTAAATAAACGTTACAATAATGTGAGTGTCAAGCAAAAGGAGTTCAAAATCGATTTGTTTAGAAAATATATTCGACGGGGTTTGCCACCTGTTCAAACAAAATTAAAATTAATGTGATTAGCAAGGTTATTGAAATATTTTAGTAATGATGCCAATTGAGAAAGATTTAAGTAAGTTTTATTAACAAAATATTTGCGATTAGGGTTGCCAACTGTTGAAAGAGTTAAAATGAAATTAAATGGTAAGTAAATGGAAACCATTTCCCATACATATAATTTAAAATGGTAGATAGTGGCTGTTTATTAATATTTTTGAAATATGTCTATAAATAAGATGGCCGAGCAGTTTGCTTCTCACCTGGTATGGGTACCGAGTTACCGAAACATACCGGACAAAGAGAAGGCGGACGAACTTGTATGAGAGGGCACTTGCGTTCTAATTTCGCAGTCCAAGAAGGGTTTAAGCATACCGTACAAGAGATTATGGCTGTCAAAACAAAGAGGTTTAAGAAGGCATAAAGCTGAAAATATTTTTGTGGAGGTTGTTACATATTTGAAAAATGTAATTCAATTTAATTAATAAGATAAATTAAATATTGCAACATAGGTATCAAACTGCAGAGGTTAAGGAAAGTCTACTGCCGAAAATATGTTTGAGGAGGGTTGCCAGCTGTATGAGAAATTATTTCTTTAATCAAGTTGATTAAATAAATGAAATATATACATAAATATATATGAAATATATATACAATACAGGTATCAAAAAACAAAAAAATACTTTTAAGGCACAGTGAAGCACGCCGGGTATATTTGCTAGATGCTAATAAAATTGAAAATTAAAAATAACGAACATTACAAAAGAATTTATGGTTTAAATTTTTTTTGTAAAAATAATAAGTTAAATAAATCATGGTACTGGTTTTGTTTATGCGGAATTATCGGTTGAAGCCAAAGCCTGCCTTACCTAGTTTTTCCTCAGCCAACGGTTCCGCTTTTAATATTTTCAGGGCCGGAGCATTTGCGTCCATTCGTACGGCTTGTCCTAACAAATGACCTTGCTGAATTTTAATTTGTTGGGTTATGTCCTTGTCGTGGTAAACTTCATACAGTTCATTGTTTCCATTGTCATCGACAAAGCCATTACGGAAAGATCGGTGGAGGACCAAAGAGCGACAAAATTGAATTATCCCGACATGAAAAACGGAAGATACGTTTCGGGCATTTTCAATGTGCGTTCCATTCGAGGAGCCAAATCTAGCGTAGTGTACTGAAATGTCTAGTGCGAAGACCGGAACAACGATGGAAATTAAGTGTAATTTGATCTGATGAATACAGTGCCTGCTACAGCAAGTTCCGCCAGATAGTCAAGGTAGTAGTGATGAAATTAGCGCCATCCAGCTTTCGTTAGGGTTAGACAGGGATAGAGATAGTGCAGTGTGCTTTCAATTTCTTCCAGTGGAGGATATTTTAGACAAATTAGTTGGACTTTCCATTGTCGAAGCTGGGGCAGAGTGGTATATACGCAGGAAACAGAACCTCATATGCCTGGCGAATGTATTCGTAAGTCGTACAATTTTTCCAATTAGTCGATTTTTTTTTTTTTGTAAGTAGACAAGTCAGTTTCTTAGTTTGAAAAGTTTTTTTCTACATAAATGCTTATTTTCAGGAATTTTACCTTGCTTCTTCTTATTTATTGGCGCGTTAGGCCCCTAAGGTACCTTGGCCAAGTATAATAAAGCACGTCAGTAACCAAGGAAAAATTCATGCGAAGCGAAATCCTTATTCACCAGGGTTTCTATCGCAAATGAAACCTATTTCTTCCTCTACCACCACCAGAGGATACTGCATTCAATAATTTCAGGTATGAATGGAGCGTTACCCAGTTGCTTACTCAGGCGAAGATGAAAAATGGGAAAAGTGTTGCTTTCATAATTTAAGTACATATATTATGTTCTGGACATCGGTCTCTAGACCACCTAGGTTGTCCTTGTTGGAAGCTGTCTTGGTCTGCGAACGCTCCGAAAGTAGCTCAGCTTTCTGATCCAATTTTAGTTTTTTTTTCACTAAATAAACTATAGAATTCTACACTCGACTCGCATTCGTATACGTATTCGATTCGTATTTGCAAAGTCGATTTGTTTTAAACAACAATACTCGTTTGCATTACTACGATCCTGCGGCTTTGACTGTGTATAAAGCGCATATTCTATATATAGTTACGAGTAAATACATATGTAAATATTCGCAAAATTATTATTGCTCAATTTTGAATTCTCTCACGTGAATGCTTAAAATCAACGCACATTCCCAAGCGTGACATTTTCTTGATTTATTTGTTACAAACTGCAGCATAATCAACCGTGCGCAATAACTACGCAGACATAGCGGCGGGCAACAGTAATTTATTTATATGCACATAAATAAATTTACACATACTTACTCAAGCCAATTACATGCGTTCGACATGTTCACTTGTTATAATCAAAGGACAACTTATTGATTGATAAATGTGAAAGCGGTGTAATTGGTGACAATCCGCGCTCGCTGGTTTAATTAAGCTGCAAAATGAAAAAGTTCGCATGTTCCAATTAAATTATTTTTATTAGCTGCCACAAAACGTTTTAAATCACTGAGTTGTGCTGTTGTAAATTCAGAAGTGAATGCGATTGGTGTCTTTGTTTGTTCTTTTGTTTTGCAGCCACTATTAATTGAGTTATGTATGTGCTTCAATCATTAATATATTTATTTATGTATTACAGCTTTTTGAATTTTATTTTTTTTTATTTGTAATTTTACGGTATAACAGTATTCTTTTGAAATCCTTTTAATTGCACATATCAACGACATTGATCTTTAAATGCAGCATTTTTAGCTTTCAATAAAATTTTCAATTGAAATTTTAAATCTCTTTGAAATGGACTACCCGTTTGCTTTTACCAAAAATTAGGTTGTAACTCGTTTTTCGATAAGAATAATATTTTCCAAAACACCTTCGGCTTAAAAATAGTTTAAGCACTCGTACGTCTGCCTACATGCAAAAATACCTTACCACTTTAGAAATTGCATATTTAAAAAATGTTCACTCTTCCTACCGCGCTCAGCTTTTTGAAGTTTAGCACGCATATTTAATAGATATTAGGGTAGAGAAAATTAGTATAAATTTAATACCGTTTTCCGTGGTTTTTTTCAAAACAAAATTTGCGTTTAAATGGCATATTAATTTTATAAACTCTTTCAGAAAACGGTGCTAAGATTATAAGTAAGTTTGTTTTTATTTAAAATGAAGAAAACAAATTTAATTTCTGCATTTTAATTAGATTTCTTAGAAACATTTTGAGTACGTATCTTTGTAGCCTATTCAATTTTATTTTAGCAAAGTAAAAATTTTAGGTACCTAGGACCTGCCGTCGATTTTTTGCAATTTTTTTTGTGGAAGCCATTGCTCATTTTCTCCATACAAAAAAAAAAAAATAATTCGATGATGTGCGAGTAAAAATTGCCAAAAATCAACGGTAAGTCCTAGCTACTTTAAACTTAGGGCTTATTTTAAAAGGGGCAGATAACTCCGTTGTTTTTGGTACACTTTTAGTGTTCGTTGGGGCTTTTGTGAATTAAAAGTAAATGTTTGATAGGCTTCTAAGATATAATTTCACGCGCCTACTGTACCTGATTCGTAGACATATTAGTGCTGCTGCAGGCGAACTTAGTTGTGTGTAAATACACAGATACATATATATACATTTACACTATATGTATGTGCCACCGTATCAATTAAAAGGTACCCATTCATTCTTACAATTTTGGCAATTGTTCAACTGCTTTTTTCTTTTGCTTTAGTTGCCAAAAATTCAGTTTCCACTTTCTCTACTTTTTGCTTCCTATACCTTTCCTAATGCTTTTTTTTTTGGCAGCATCGTTCGCTGGCAATTAATTTACATGACTGTCGAGTTCAATTGAGTTCAATTTAGTGAGGGCCAATGTGTTTGCCTTTTATGACTGCACAAGTGATTCTCAGTGCCAGTTTAAACTGACTGAGTGACTGAATGTCTAACCGAATGCGGCAAGTGAATAGCATTTAATGCCTCACTTGTTGCCAGACATTAAATTTGTTTTTTAGTTTTCTTTTACAAAACACAATTTGGGTCTTTGTTGCATATTTTATGGTGGGCTAATAAGCAATCGGCTGAAGGAGAGCAACAGTCGGGACTTTGCGAATTGCAGAAGAAGTTCGCTCCCGCCGCCCATGTTTTCACTCGCTTGCTTACTCAGCTGCATCTTATTTCGCTTTGATATTCATAAGTCAGACAGATGCCAGTTGCCAGCGGGCTTTTATTAAATATTTTATTTAATTAAGTTGGTGGCGTAAGCCTTTTGTCAGCAACGGATTGCGCTGGTTCTTCGCATAGCTTCCACGCCTTTATACTGCTGCCTCTTTTATTTTCATTTATTACTTGTGCAGTCAAGTAAATTTAATTTAACCGCCCAGAGGCTAACCAGCTAAAAAAAAATTACCAAGCTGTCAGCGCCTAATTATATACTAGACGAAAATTATATTTTATATCAGCTTTTCATGCAACACAAAGCAATTAAAACGCTGAGGAACGCTTGAAAGGCAATTTTATGCATTCGACCCTTTTATGCATTGGACCCTTTTATGACATCGTCTCGTCGCGGCCTGCGTGTTTGTCAGCTAGTTTTGGGGTCAGCAATTATTAAGGGGGTTAATAATTGTATGTTGCGCATTTGTCCTCGAAACACTATTGCATTGACGTTCATTAAGTGTTCATCGAGTCGGTGTGGAATAAGAAGCGATGTTAAACTCTTTTCAATATATCATTAGGTGTTTACAGCTGCAGCAATTTATCAATTTATAAATAGGATTGGCACTAAGCGCTCGAGTTTATTGCGCCCTTTTAGTGTATTTTAGTTATAGTCGAGCATATAAAATATCAGAGGGTATGATTAAAAGCTATTGCGCTTTGGTGCATATTGCACACGATCTTCAAAAGTGACACAACTCAAAATTTGGCATTTTTGAAATTATGCACTAAAAATGTGCACAGAGCTTTTATTTACCTTTCAGCAAAATATGGAGCAAATTTTTGTTATAATTTATTGAAAAAAACCTAAAGTAAAGTCTCCCTAGCTCATATGATTACCATGTGCTACGAAATAGTTTTTCGCATTTTCGGACGAACTTATAATTTTGAGTTGTGTCACTTTTGAATATCGAGTGCGATATGTAGAGAAATGAGGGAGTGTCAATTGCATGCAATAACAGCAAAGTATGACAGGGAGGATAGCTTGGAGGAATATTTATCGTAAATAAATGGAACTATGTTTTTTTTTATGCTTGAATGTGGTGACATTCAATATTATCAGGAGGTTTGAATATAATAAACGCCTAGGCTACATTTTTTAATAGGGTTTTTGAGCTTTGTACCACAAAGCAACAAAGTCTAAGCAGTAGAAGCAGTAATAAAATTTTAACAGGGCGATGCACATTGTAGATGTTAAAGAAAAATTAAAATGGGGGGTCTTTAATAGAGCAAAAGCCTAATCGAATGCAGTTTTCACCCATGTATAGATTGAGGCCTAACATAAAAAAAAAAAATATTAGAGAGTTGCCACCTGTTGGAAAATTGAAGTTTAGGTAAATTAATAAAATAAATTAAATATTGCAATATGGATGCAAAAATAAATAGGTTTAAGTAGGCTTACATTCGAACAAATTTTTGTTAAATGATGCCACCTGTTTGAAAATTTTAATTTAAAGCTCAATTAAATATTGCATTATGGGCATCAACCTACATAGGTTTAAGAAAGTTTACTGCCGAAAACATTTTTGAAGGGAGCTGCCACCTGTTTGGAAAAGTTTATTAATTTAAATTGATAAAATAAGTGAAATAGTACAATACTGATGTTAAACTAAAGAGGTTTAAGAAATTTTACTGTCGAACATATTTTCGAAGCGGGTTGCCACATATTTTGAAAAATTTAATTCGGTTAAATTGATAAGATAATGTAAATATTGTATTAGTACACCTTTGAAGAAAGTGTGCGCTATATAAATTCAAGTTATAAGATTATAAATTAATTTTCCAGAAGGCCGGTGCTCTACCTAATTTCCAAATACGTAAATATATTAACTAACACCCATAATTATAAAAAATAAAGAATGCTTAATAAATCGAAAATTTCTTTGAAAATTCCCGTTAATTAGGCTCTTAAAATATGTATGTTTTAGTTTTTATGAATGAGGCCATACGAGTTTTGGGAAGGGCAAACAATACAAAAATTCTTTTACAGATAGGATTCACTAAACTAGCAGGACTAAAAGGAAAAATCAAAGGCATGCGAATTGCGTCAAAATGGCATGACTTACTTCTCAATACAAAAGATAACTGTAACTAATAAACCCCCCCCCCCCCCCAGTAGTAATTTCGAGCGAATTCAATCAATTTTGAAAAAATTTTCCGCCATATTGAATTTTTCAAACCTGACTGCAGATTTGTAATTAGTCGTCCAACCAACGCGAACCTGTTAAAACAGTTGTGTCCCTGTAGATTCTCTATTCCGACCACTGTGCGCAGTGAAGAACGCCCCACAGTGCGTAATTTCGGCAATTTAGGGGAAGGAAAATCATAACGCCCACAATTTTGATTCTAGAGACAATTTTTTTTTAGTTATGTACTTCTAATAGATTGTATAATTACGGTTTCAAGGGATGTACGTGATTCCATTAGTACGATATTTTATATGGGCATTTCCAGGGGACGGTCTTTTAAGTCAAAAATTAAGAGTGATATATCTATGTTAGTTATGGTCAAACACGAAATTGGTGTAACACTAAAATAACAGTTTCGCTGTTTTCTGCAGCCAACTTCAATACTTAACGCCCGGTCAAAATCGGACTTTCCAACCGCTGAACGTTGACGCCGCGTTGTTGAGCCAGACAACGCTGACGCTTTTGTTGTGGTATGGCAGTAAGTGTTGACCAAAAATTGTCATCATTCACACGGATTGAAATTACAGTATGATATATTTGCTTCTGTCAGTAAACTACATAATTCTTTAATTTTCTTGACTGCTACTTTTAACATGCCACTCGGTAATATGTTTTTAAAATAATAAGTAACTACAGTGTGATAACTTGACACCACATTCTTTGGTAAAAAATATTTTCACAAGCGTATACGTTTAAATAAATGCCTTAAAAGATGAAGGATTTAATTCGCGCACAGATACATGTATGAAGTAAACATGAAATAACGAAAGAGTTGTTTTTCAGTTCAGCCAATTCTACGAAATCCTTGCTTGTTGTAATAATAAACTTGGGCTCTCGCTTTGTATACTCGTATGAACGCATTTTGCCTTACACTTTTAACATTAACGTTTTTCCTTTCGCCATACTGCAACTTGAGAAACTTTCACGATACAATTACTATCCTTTCGTTTTAAGCTAGCGCCGCGAAGAACTAGCTGCTACTTCCTGCGGCACCTTAATTACTCGCAGCATAGCCAACTTTGTTGGCGTGCTTTTGTTGCTGTTCACATTGCGCGCGCAACTTACGCCTGCATTCATCTTATTAAGTTAATTAGCTGTATTCTCTATCTCACACATGTTTACTTGTATGTATGTGCATAGCAGGTATATATGTATATATTTTGGTCGCAGACAAAAATCGAACATGCAACTGGACATCATTCAATTGAAAGTGATTCACAAAAAGAGACATTAAATTAATTTGGCAGCAGCTGCCGTCAAAGGAAATCGTAAAAATTTGGAAAAACTCAATAAAGAAAGTATAGAAGAAGTACGCCAGCACGCCGTATTACCTACCTTTCCATACACATTTAAAATTCTTTCCGATTCTAATTTATATTCTCTTTTTTTCATGAAACTTTTTCGTCCGTTGTCTACTTTTAGGTGCCGGAACGTGTACGCGCCATGAATGCCAGCATAAAACTTTTGCTCATTGTACGTGAACCGGTGACGAGGGCCATTTCTGATTATACACAATTACGAAGTCACGCGGCAACGGCCACGCTGCCGCTAGCAGATGGTCCTCCGCCACCTTCGCCCGCGCCCGCTAAGCGTATCGCCAGCACTTATCAACAACGGCGTCAAGGGCGGTCTATTGAAACAGCCGGCTCTGGCTATGGACCTGGGTCGAGCTATGCGGCGGCAGCAACGAATCAGCATCTCAGAGCGACACAGCATGTAGCGCTTTATGGTAAATCTAGCAATTCCTATGTTCCAGCGCAAGTGTATGATAATGCAATCGGCGGAGGCGGAGGTGGAGGTGGAGGCGGTGGAAGTGGAAGTGATTCTTATACAACAGCGCCATCGCCCGGTTCGGCGGCCGCGGCAGCTCAAATTGCAAGCAAGTAAGTGGTCATACATAGCTTAGTGTGTGCTTATGCATGAAAGTATATGTACGTGTGTGTGTGTGTTTTTTTTGCTGCCATGGCGCCCGTGTATATGCAATGAAAGCAGTAATAAAACGCTGTACAGGAAGGAAGTAGGTATGCTCATACAGACTATTTTGCATACAAATGAAATGTAAAATAGGAGAAAATTTTTTTCAAATTTTATCAGCGCAAACTTGGCAAGCGTTGGTTAGTGAGAGTTTGCGCGGCCAGTTCACCTTCAATGGAGATTGGGTAGACGACGCGACATTCATTTCAATTTGTTAATTCAATAAAATAAACGCGTGTTGTCGTTCAATTTAAATTGAGCGAAAATAAAAAATCCAATGGCAATGGAATATAGAATTGGTATGTACGCGAGCTGAAGTGGCTTTTTGGTCAAGGCGTCGTTATGGCGTATACGTAACCAAATGCAGCATGGGGTAGTTATAGTATGTACCTACCACATGGGTCAATTCACGACAAGTGCGCCAAGCACGCTGAGCGGTGCAAAACAAGCTACTTTTCGACTAGCTGGGAAGCAGACAGAAAATGGTGGGGGAAAATCGAAAACTATGATTACTATAGATTTTTGTACGGGCTATTCGATGGTGCTATGCGTTTTCTAAAATTTTGCCATGTTCATGGTGAAAATTCCAAACAAAAGGTTATTTGTAATTTTTCTCAATTATGGCCTTTAGTTATCTCAATCGAAAGATCAGGTCCTTTTTGCATAGACGTCATCTATATATTAATATTTATGCTAACAAAATCCCATACAAATCTATTCCTCCATACTGCTCCTATGTTTCTCCACCGATTTGAATGATTCTTCTTTTGTTCGAAAGGTATTTCAAAGGGGAGGTGCGCATTTTGTTTGATTTTCCGGTAGGTGGAGCAAGAGTGGAGTTATTCCGAATAACTTCATTTATGATCCGATTTGCTTCAAATTCAAAATTCATATTACTAACATCAAAAGAAATGTACCTGCCAATTGACGCGATAAAACGCTCTATATCAGAAAACTTTTAAAGAACACCCTATCTCAGAGTTTGCTTTGGCGCTATCTCAGCTGCCGATTCAAAAACGCCCTATCTGAGCACATTTTCAATGTATTTTCAACTGAGATATCACGTTTTTGAACCGAATTTTGAAAAAAGGGCGTTCTTCAAACAACTACTGAAGTAGGGAGTTCTTGAAAAGTTTTCTGAGGGCGTTTTCGAACTTGCTGCCGAGACAGGTGGATCTTCCACTAAAGTGAAGAAATGTGCCAGTATTTTTTATTTTTTTTTGTATGAAATATGTTCACGTCGTATGAATAGCATTATTACAAAAAATCATTGCTTATTTTCATTTGACTACTCATTCCCTTTTCATTTATCCATCGATTTTCTTACTTAGTAGCTTGATTTTTTCGTTGTAGGAGATAATACTGGTTAAATATGTAAATATGTACAAATATTTTGAGTACGACGTTTTGTAGTCCATTAAATTTGAGTTGAAATATCGCGTTGAATTTTGGCAATTTTTTGCCGACCGTGGTCACATAGTTTTTCCATACAAAATATGCCCGACAAATTTTCTTTGTATGAAAGATACTATCAGTAAAATAAATTGCCAAAACTTAACACGATTTTTCAGCAACTTAAATCTTACACTTTCTCACACTAAAATTGAATGGGCTACAAAACTGCGTACTGCAAATTTATAGAATTTTCCTTAGGTTTACACAAAGTTTATAAATAAACGACGGATGTTTGATTGTTATTCTTTTAAGATCAGATATAGATTAAAAATATTTTTGTCCGCCTAAGTCGCCTAATTCTACCTGTGTGCGGTGTTGAGCAATTTCTTCAATATAACGAATTTTTTTTTGTTTGGAAGACCGGCACTAAAAAACTAACAAAAGCCCGCGAAATTTATGAGCAACTTCGAATTTCAACTAAAAAAACGAATTCAAATGCCCCGTAAAACTGCAAACTCGAACTTGTTGTTAAATTTTGACCACCAAGTTGAAATTTTGATGGAAATTTGTTGAATTTTCTCATGGTTGGAAATTTTTATTAGCATAGAATTTCAATGCCATGTGAAATTTCTTTAAGATTAAAAAAAATTTAAATTTTTTGGAATCACAGGGACGAGTAGGTAAGTTTTTAAGCTGATAAATTTAGAAGGACGAAATTCGAGGATGTTATCGAGTTTATATAAGTCCTTAACATATAATTTTTTCAAAAATAAATATTGCGAAATTTCAAGGATAACATTTTAAAATGACATTTTCATTACTTACCAGTACTTCTGCACCAAAAACTTGAATCTGCTTAAATTCTACTGGATTTCCTCTTTATGTTGATACCGACACTTCTTCTCTAAGCACATTTCACTGAATTTTTTAAATCATTTTTGAATTACTGGCGTCAGAGTGAAAAACTAAAAACGCAATTTTAGTATATTTGGCCCATGGTTTCCCGAATGTATTAATATTTGTGTGTAAAATTTACTAACGCGCGGTGTTGTGTGTATAATGAGCTAGACTTTTATAAAAAAAAAAAATAATTATTAAATAAAAAAAAATAAAAATAACCCATACTGGTCGAGAAAGGGAATTTCTATTCTATTCTTGCCATCAGCGCAAATTACAAATCCCGAAAATCCCTGTACTATTTGCCAATAGTCACGGGATTTTCGAGATCTAAAAAAGGCCGTGTTCCCGGGATTAATATTCCTAACCTACATACATACATACATGCTTAGTTATACGCTTACAAGCTTTTCTA
>NW_023458561.1:51680004-51708697 GCF_013731165.1 Rhagoletis pomonella | reverse complement strand
CTACATACATACATACATGCTTAGTTATACGCTTACAAGCTTTTCTATAATTTTAAATGCTTAATTATACATTTATTTCCCTCATCTAATTTCCGTCTTTTTCTATTCATAGAACATTCGAGGAGCTCGCCATATTCCCCAATGGCACGGTGAATGAGTCCTATCGCCCACTAACCATCTCTCTATATCATTTGCATTTGCATCGTTGGTTGGAAGTCTTCCCGCGTGAGCAATTACTCGTTGTCAATGGTGATCGATTAATTGAGGACCCCGTATCGCAACTGAAGCGCATTGAAACGTTCCTAGGTAAGTCGTTATTGAGCGGTAAAATAAAAAAAAAAATAAAAAACACTCTTCTACACTCGGACAGAGTGCTCGCTGCATATGTATACCTATGTATGTACATATAATTTCTTCCGGCCAGTGCATATGTATGTACATATGTACAGGTGCGTGAGTATGCATATCTATCGTTGTTACATGTTGCTAATTGTGCTGTCCTAATTTGATTAAAGTCGGTTATAAGCGCATGTATTTTCATGTCTGCATTGCCACTATTACATACAGGCACTGTACTTAATGAAAAGGGGTGTTGCAACATTCCTTCTTCGCTGTGGTGTTTGAACACTCGTGTGTGTGTGTAGTCTCCAGTAATGTGCGCGACAGGATGTAATTATTTCTTGTTGGTTGTACTAAATGATAGGTGATGATGAATTTGCGGATCCGTAGGTATTCCTATTTGCTCAGCTAATACGATTCAATGACTTGGAAAGTGCGACATCAGTAATGGTAACAGATTTTGAAATGAATGCATAGGGTAGCGTAGTTTAGTTTAGCAAAGAAGAAAACACGTAAAAATGCGTTAAATAGGGATTTAATACGAGAATAGCCAATGACGCTCCACAAAGTCTGAATTGAGAGCAAACAAGGTTATGTTGAGTGTTTGGTGAGATTGGAAGGAATTATGCGCTACTACTGTGAGGAGAAAGGATCAATTCGGTCTTCTTCCCTGCACAACTTGACCCCCCCCCCCCCTGACCGAAGAGCCGCTGAAAATCACTTAGCCAAGTTTAGCGTCTATAATAATGGCCAATATGCAAATGTTTAAAATTGATTTTCAATAACGAAAGTTTTTCATAAAAAGTCTCAAGTATAACGAACTTCGTTTAAGGATTGAAAATTTTACTCAGCAACACCTAAATATGTATTTATGTGCACGAAGATGATTTACATATAAATACCGTAATAAATATTCATTTCGCAATTGCCATTCATTTAAGTTAGCCTTTTACTTCAATCAGCTGAGGCGTATTTAAATAGACAATCAGAGTTACATTAGATAGCTAACTTAAGATGGATTAGCATTTCGAATTTTCTGTTGTCGTAACTAACGAATAATCTGATGTTACATTGGCTTATCAGATTTCACATTAAAATGGATGTCGAATGCAAAATTGGTGTGCATATGCACTGGCAACTGAGCGCATACAAAATAAGTTATACCAGCTTGGCATCGAAATTGCATAGATACATAAATACCTACATATATATACAGTGGTGGCAAAACTAATGGAGACACAACAACTACTTTTTGTATATTTTATACTTATTATTTTTTATAAAGGTATGGCTTATTGTCAAACGAAAACCATATTTTAAACTTGGCTTAAAAGTTATACAAATTCTGTAAAATTGCATCTACATTTTTAATTTTTTCACGCATTTTCTTTCATGACAATTATGTTCGAGAATTTTTTTTTGTATAGAAAAAAAGCGTAATACAGCCAGAGAAAAGTCTGATTAAAAAGATTGAAACTTAGATGCAATTTTGCAGAATTTTTATAATTTTCGCACAAAATTTGAAATATGATTTTTTGTGGTTTTCGTTACATAATTAACCACACTTAAAAAAAAGAAAAAATTAATAGATATTAAATAAACAAAAGAAAAATAGGCAAAATTTGTTAAAATGTCGCGTGCCTATTTGTTTTAACACCACTGTATTTACCGATAAGAGCATGCTTTGAATTTAAATATTCGTACATATGTATATTGTATGTTCATACATATGTATGTATGTATATGCACAAGATTAATTTACTTATTTTGATTCGAGACGAAAATGCATTTGCATAGGTACATTCGTATGTTCTTACAAGTATAAATGAAGGTCTTTCAAAGTGTAACTGACTACTCTTGCCTGTCATGGTGTGAGAAATACATTTCAAATCACATTTTGTAATAAAAATAGTTGTTGTAGTATTGCACTCAACAAAGACGCTTATAAACATATACATTACGGTGGATCGGAAATTAAATTTTGGCACCCTAAAACTGTACATACGAAATAATGCATATTGGAAAAAAATCGAAATAATGCATATATCATGAATGATTTGAAATCAAAGCCTTTCTCAAACGCCAAACGTTTAAAAATGATTTGATATTGATTTGAAAATTACAGCTTTCTCAATAAATCTGCATTTGAGAATACGGTTAACTCTCCAATCAATTTCAAATGTCATTTATTAATTGTACTTCAAATGTGGAAATAAAATTTATTATTGGAAATGTATATTTCATATTTATTTTTTCTTCGCATTATACATATGTATATACATAACCAAAGAAACAATTAAGATAAAGTAATCTATAATAAATTCGTCTTGAAGGGCTGCAGCTTCCTCAATCCGCGCAAACATCAAATCCACTATTTGTGGGCTTTCTCTTTGAAAATTTTTTTCTATTCATTATTTTTTTTCAATTCATCTTGATTCTTATTCTTAAAATTTTTGATTTAACTGCACATTTTTATATCGTTTGACACTTGACACTAAGATATCATAATATTACTATTACAATACTGTCAGATCGACCCAGCCTAATACACATACTGTGTATATACTTCTAATAAATTAATTGACATTATGAATAAGATTACCACGTATGTATGTGTAATCACTCATTAATTAACTTGACAATTGAAGCAACTTATGGGTTCAACTCGAACTTTTGAAAATTTACTTATAGCTAAGGCCAAGTCTGGCCTCTTCAACTCAGTGTAGACCTTCCTCGAAATAATATTGCCAGTTGGTAACCAGTCTCTCTCTCTCTCTCTCTCTGCTACTACACAAATACGCAAGTAGCCATATATCGAGAGAAGATCGACATATCTCGGCAGAAAGTTCGAAAACGCCCTATCTCAGGAAACTTCTCAGAAACGCCCTATGTCAGAATTTGGTTGAAGTACGCCCTATCTGAGGATTCGGTTAAAAATGCCCTATCCCAAAGGAAATTATTTTTTAAAAAGATGTGTTGTTAAATCGGCAACTGAGATAGGGCGTTTTTGAATCGAATTCTAAGATAGGGTGATCTTCACCCAAATTATGGGATAGGGCGTTCTGGAAAAGTTTTCTGAGATAGGGCGTTTTCGAACTGGCTGCCGAGATAGGTCGATCTTCCACTCAGGTGTCGATATACTCCGAAAACATTTGTTCTTCCTGTAAAGTGTAACTTCAGAGAATCAGGAGAGGAATTTATAGCGCAGTTGTCTACTCATATCAAAGTATAACTTGGTGATAGGAGCGATTTTCTTTTGATTTGAATTAATTGAATTCCTCTACTACTTCATAGCCATAAATGTAAACATCAACGTTGTTTCTTAGATGCACGATCCTTGTCTGATCACAGAAGATAGCTCCGAGAAATCAAAACTGAGTTGTATATCGCTGGCTTTATATACTTCAAAGGTATCCTAGTAGGAATATTATGCTTCATACTGCCAAATAAGTCGCTCATAAGCAATTACTTAAACTCTACTAACTGTACCAATTAATATTCTTATTTTCTTTGCAAACAAATTCTTTGGGAATGTCGCACTGCTGGCACATTGAACTCTTTTACTCGGCCCGCTTTTACTGCCAACCACCAACTGCAATGCATTAAAATTTCATATTGCGGCCTCTACAATTACTTACGTCTGCTGGTCAACTGCAACAAACCAATTCCAACTCGATTTGTAACTTCACAATGCGCATTGTCAACACAATTACCAACACTACTACCATCAACGCCATCACCACATACCGTACAAGTACAGGCATCGAGCATCGTGTGACCAACAGTCATTTTTATTTTAACGAAACAAAGGGTTTCTACTGTTTACGTTACGATAGTGGCGACCGATGCTTACGCGAAACAAAAGGACGCAAGCATCCGCATGTTGATCCTGTGGTCGTGTCCAAATTGCGAAAATTCTTTACCGAACATAATCAACGATTCTATGAATTGGTTGGCGAAGATCTTGGCTGGCCGGAGGAGTAAAAACTGCAGAAGAACAGCGGCGCAAAAAAAGACAATGCAACTGTAGTATATGTGTGTATGCGTGTGTGTGGGTGTAGGAGAGAGTTAATGCGTCAATGGGTGTGACAGAAGCAATTGCCCGCGCACGCAAATATGTACATAAATACGGGCTGAAAAGTTAAAAAGGATCGCCCGCCTACAAAGGAAGAAGCAGCAAGTTAATGAAGGAGAACTATGGCGGTGCAGCAAAAAGTAACGGTTATTGAGAATTAAGGACTGATGGGATAACACAAATTACATAAGTTAAATACTCTTTAGTAATTCTTTTTCTTTAATACGCGCAGGTATGTATGTGTATATTATTGTGTGTATGTATGTATATACGAAGTAAAGTGCTGAAATGTATTATTATAGGCACACATAGTTGTTGTATTACATAAGTATAGACCGAATAGCACATAAATGGTTGCAAATTTAAATTTAAAATTTTAGTATTATATTAAAGCAATCGAATGTATGTACATAAGTGTATGCAGTATGTATATTAAGTACTACGGTCAGCGCCATAAGTTAAAGTTGTCGCTTAAATTGTGTGTAGGCGAAAGAGTTGTGTGTGCGCGAGTTGAAATGTGTGAGTTGTTGTACGGAAATGAAAATGGCAAGCATAATAACATACATATATGTATGTGCATATATACTTACATACATACATATGTACATAGGTATGCATATACCATCAATAAAATGTGTTACAACTACGGATCACCTAACCAAACGCGTTTACTTAAAATACACCATGTATGCAGGACTTATTCGCACATACATATACTTATGTATACATATGTATGTATGTATAAATATTTTCAACCATATTGTCAGCATAAAATGCATATTTTCAGACAAAACACTCACGTGAAAAGGCGACTGTTTGTGCAATTTTTTAAAATACTTTCGGTCTCGAAAAAATAAACATCAGAAAAAGCAACATGGCTCTTCTTCTATGCCGTCAGCAGCTATCCAATTGGCCCTGGTCAAGCACAATTTTCATAGATTTGTATACAAAATCCAAAGGTGGGTCTTCGGCTAACAAAATATAACAAAACTAAAGCGATACACAGTGGGAAATTTTCGTCTGATTTTGTTCAAAAATTAATGGATGAGTAAATTTTTTTACCGAATTGAAAAATTTTTCAGTAAAGATTGTTTAAGCCCGAATAAAAAAAAAATACTTTTATCTTTATCAGCATATCGACCGTTTTTCGTCATCATCTCGTGAAATATTGGAGCAGGAATCCCAATAGTTACGACAAAAATTTACTGTACTTTTTATCGTACGCTGCAAAAAATTTATAAGAGTAGAAAAAACTGTAAAATTTGGTTTCTGCCATATACCCAGTGTTGCCAGAGAAATTCCCCTAAAAATCTTAATTTATTCCAAAAAAATCTTCAAATAAGATTTTAAAGCATAAAAAAGTCTTTTCGATTCCAAAAAAAAATTGGCTTTACAGCTGTAAATAGCTCTTATTATTTTGGTTGAAAAAATTACCAATTTCAAGTTCTTTTTATAACCACTTAAACTTAAAATGAATATTGCCTCGTGTCATCACAAAATTTGCAGCACAGTATACATATGTAAATATACACTGGGGAAAAAAATATAAATAGGGACGCGACATTTTGCAAGTTTTGACCGACTTCAAAAGAGGTAGAGTTTATCAATTCGTGCGAATATTTTTTTTTTATGTATATATGTTACCGCAAAACTTTGGACCACTTGAACTGATTTCAATAATTCCTTTTTATCGGAAAGGTGGTACCTCAAGGGTGGCCCCATACTAATTTGGTTTAGATCCGGTCATTGGATCATGAAGAAATTGACGGTCAATATTTATATGAGATTTGAAGTCGCTTGTGTTTTTTTTTTTGTTTAAAAATTACTTGTTCTTTTTTATGAAAGAATAGCTCGTTATCTATCAAAAACCATGTAAGTCCAGACCTTAATCTTTGTACAAAAGTTAAAAAAGGCAGTTAAAATTTTAGGGCATTTCATATTGTATTTTTCTTCTTCCTTCATTTGCTGCTTACAATAGCAAGGATAATATAATTAATTTAAAAATTTTAACTTAAACTTTAAAAATTTTGCATCATACACAAAAATCTTCATTTTGAAGATATTTTCAGTGGAAAATTTTGCTTTTTAAAAAATCTTTTTTTGAAGATTTTTAATAAAAAAACAGCCCGAAAAATCTTCAATTTCCAGATAAATCTTGACTTAGGGCAACGCTGCATATACCCTAATTTCGCGCAATTGGATCCCTATGGTCAAAGATGAAAAATATTTGTTCGTTCCTATATTACGTCCGCCTTATGGCGTGGCCATTTTGAATTTCTCCATTCTGTCATAAGCATAGTATTCAGTGATCCCAAAAACTGCTTACACGAGCTTTGGTTCGCTTTTTCACAATTCTAACAGAATCGAATTTAACCACCTGACAATAGACAATATTTTCAAAAATCCGTTTCAAGTAATAAAAAAAAGAAATATTTATTTCTGTAAAAAAATTTACTCTTACGGGCATTTTTGCACAAAATCAGTCAAAAATTTCCCACTGTGCGACACCTCTATTGAGTTTTCTTTAATTAGAAATCTTTCTCAAATAAATAAGAAAAATGTTATTTCTACAATTTATAATAAAAGAACCATATCGATGTTGCCTGCTCCATGCATCGCTGCTCCCTGGAAGGTCTATTCAGTTGGAGAAGTTTTCTTTGTAATCAGATGCGATGATAAGTTTTCTTTCTTAATATAAAAATGGAATGGTGGAATTCGGAAAGCTCTTACCAGAGAGGATAACTACACAAGTCCTTCAAGATGGAGTCGTGTCCTTAACTAGACATGCAATGAGATTTAATCATCAAAGCAGAGCTCTTTCCTCCATTCTCTGGAATCTTACAGTAAACACTCGTACTTTGTGACTACAAAACATCGGCTGTCAAGTCACAGCATACACTAACGACATTGCACTGAGAGCATCGGGTAAACCTCTCCAGACACTTGGTGAACTACTGCTGAGCTCTCTCTGTCTCGTTAGAAACTGATCTAGGGAGAGTAGACGTTAATCCCTCCAAGACCGAAACGGTACTCTTCACTAGAAAATACAGCATTCCATCTTCTCAGCCATCACTTATCCACGGAATAAAGCTGAAATTCACTTCCGAGTTGAGGTACCAAAATTAAATTCTAGACAGGAAGTCAAACAGATGTTAAAGTCTAAGTATAATCTTCAAAGAAGGTAAAACTTGTCGGACTGAAAATTTTTTTGCACCCTCTTCTATACCATAGAAAATATTTATATTTATATGGCCTTTTAGGTCACATTTCTTTAAGTATCACAGAGTCTTATCAATTAGGCAGTTCACAAGGTGTTATAAAATCCCTAAATAAGTGTTAACGATACAAGTAAATAAGACCGCTCCTAATACGATACTTGGATATACATATGAGGGTCTATGCCTATACGTATGTAAGTATGTATATATGCGTGTATGTATGTATATATGTATTTTTATGCATATTCACATATGCAAATATAATTTTCCATGATGCCATTAAAAAGTTGCTGCAGGACTTCAAAAGCGTTGCTTGCAAATGCTGCAATAATTTTCGAATGACTGATGTATGTACAAATATATGTATATTAGACTGCATCACTCCCCACACAAAAAAAAAATCAGTACTATTTTTCCATTGGAATTATAAAATCTATTATATTTTAAGACGTCCGCCAAAATATTTCGGAAAAATATTAAGATTTAAGTGAGCTGGACCAATTTCAAAATACCTCCAAAAATGGAGTTTTTTATGAATAAAATTAGTTTCTTAATTTTTTTTTTTTTGAAAAAATCCCCTCAAATGACAAAAAGGGTTAAGCTTAAAAAATTTGCATAAAAATATTTAAAAAAGCTTTTAACAAAGATTGGTATAAGAAAAACTTGAAAAATTGAGCCTAAACTCTTCTGATTTAGACTTAAGAGCTGTCGGTGGAAAGGTATTTTCTCACCCTTTTTATTTCTTTGCTAATAAACTCATTCAAAGGATGAAAGAAAAGGTACGATGAACGAACGTCATTCAAAGATGAATTAAGATGTGTTGGTATTTGAAAAAAAAAATTGGGACAGTGTGAAAATACCTTTCTACTGAGATCCCATAAGTCTAAATCAGAATAGTTTTAGCCCAGTTATTCAAGTTTTTCCTAAATCAATCTTTGAAAAAAGTAAAAAAACAGCATCAAAAATCTCATTCTTACGATTCCGTTGAAAAGATTTTTAAATATTTTTATGCAGAGTTTTTAAGCTTAATCTGTTTTGTCATCTGAGGGGACTTTTTTCAAAAAGTTCTTTACGAAACTAATGTTATTTATAAAAAACTTAATTTTTGGAGGTATTTTAAAATCGGTCCAGCTCACTTAAATCTTAATATTTTTCCTAAATATTTCGGTGAACGTCTTAAAATATAATAAATTTTGTAATCTCGGCGGAAAAACCGCAACTTTTTTTGGTTATGCAGTCTAATGTACATATATGTGTACATAAATGGATGTATATGCACAAATGTATCGAATATGTACGCTAGATGAACGTATTTTTGTAAATGTGTGAGAAAGTGAACAAGTATATATATATATATATCACATAACTATATGTATATCGTCGTTTAAAGTACCAAACCGCGTATCAACAAAATGCAAAACCCAGTATGTGAGGTTGCCTAAATTTTATAGGAGGGAGTAAAATTTGTCTTATTTCAAAAAGATTCTCTCTTTTATCCCTAATTATCTCTTTTTTCTAATATCTAAGTATCGATATTTTAGTATGAATGAATAAGGGCTCGATGCCAGAAGCATCCGGTGAGCAAATATCTTTTTTGGCACAAAGGTCAGTTACGCGGTTTTGTACTTTAAACCACGATATACGACTAGAGATGTGTAATAAAAAATCTGTGCATTTTACCTTATTTTAACTTTTTTGTTTTGTTTGGTAAAAAACGAGAAATGATTTTTACACGTCAAAGCGAAATCACAAAAATGCTACAACTAAATAAATAAATAAATAAATAAAAAGAAGGAACCAAAAGTAAAGGTTGCTAGGTGCATATCTACCTATGTATGTACATACATACTGGCATGAGAACACATACATAGTATATGTAAGTACATAAGTATATGGTAAATGCGTATGTTGATTACAACATTTTTACCGAAGCCAACAGCATATATGTATATACATTCACAAATACTCTTAAAGAGTTAAATTGTGTACCATAACGGAGTTAATGTGTCGACATTTATCAAACGAAACTCATGCATATCAGCAAAAATATCCATTTAAGACTTCAAAAACGCATGCATATCAAATTCGAATGAATTAAAAAAATTACAACTAAAAAATATGGAAAAAAGTTCGTTTATGACGGACCCGTCTAATATGAAAAGATAATTGAAATATTATGTATATCAAATAAGCATAAAGTTTATTAGTCGCAAATAAACCTACCAAAAATTAACGTTTGTTTGTACTTAATCCAATTTAAGCTACTAACATTGAAAGCGTACTAAAATATTTATGCTAAATAAAGAGAAAAATTAAAAATGCAATAGGAAAGTAACACTAAATATTGCAAATTTTGTTTATAATTTAAAATCGTGGTCTGTATGCTGTTCTTGTTATTGTTGCCTGCTAAGCTGTTAATACCCTTTTAAGATTATTTTATGAAAATATTACTAAATTAGTTATATATATATACATGTGTATGTTTGCATGTTTTCACCAAGAAATCAAATTTAATATTTTCTTCGAATGTGCTTTAAATAGAATGGTAGAATTTTTCAAGTAAAATATCTTTGGATTAAGCGAATCAAATCTTACTGTGGTTGCAGATTTTAGTGCGAGCTTTGTACAAACATATGTATGTATGTTGTTAATACTTGCCGTATAGCTACGGTGACCATTCGTACCGATTTTGGCGGTTTTGAGAATGTTGTCACTCGGATTATTTTTTAAAAGCCGGGACGTATAAGTGTCCCGATTTTTAGTATTTGTACCGCTTAAATCGTGATTTTCAGTATTTTTCCGTGCACTCTAGCCCAAAAACCATTTTCAAAGGACATAGATTTTAAGGGAGCCATAAACAAAGCCAACCATAAACATACTTATTTTGCCCACTGTATATTTCAAAATTTAAATATTGTGGGAAAACGCAGAAAAAGTTAAATTGTTAATTAAGCCGTGTTATGTATTTTTGTTCTAAAAAGAAAATCATATGTTTTGATTCGATACTTTAGAAATGTTCCGATTTTTGCCCTTTTCTTTTGTTGATGGAATTATATTTAGTTGACTTTTTTCTGAGAGTATGATTATTCCAACTTTTTTTTAGCAACAGCGCAATAACAAGAAGAACATACAAAAAAGTGTATGCCGAATTTCGCTTAAGTATTATATTAAAATCGAAGACATTATCTCTACTGGTCTCCAGTTTAAGACGAGCTTTGGAATTTCTAAGATATTCAAGTTTATTAATGAATTATTTTATTTGCATTACTACATTAACAATTTATATACACATGTAATAATTTAAAATACATTTCTTTCTCGTAATCACGCTAAAGTGAAAAGTTATTTTAGTTTTTATACATTTTTTCTTAACAAACCTTATTTAAAGCTACTTTATTTCTTATGAATAAAGCTATACAACTATAACTTCATTTTATTTAATTTAAATGTTTCTAATATTCAAATCTTGAAGACTGCGATCAAGCGACGTAAGAGCGACATATGTACTTATTCGGAACTCTGCAAATAGGTGAGTTCTAAAGATGTGAGATATTAAAATCGATTACAACTAAAACACCAAATTTCCACTAAAGAGCATGAATTATAAGAACAACAATTTGATTGTCCAGATTTTTCCAATATAATAAGAGTTTCAAATTATGAAAAAAAAATAATAATATGCAGATTGAGCTTGATATAAAAAAAAAATATAAGAAGGCAATGAGAAATTTTACCGAAGTTTTTTACAATAAATACAGATTTTGAAAAGCAATAAAGCAATATTGTTGTATACCTTTCTTGCGCAAATAAATCGATTTTTTTGACAACCCAAACCAAAACAGTTGCGATACTCTTTAGTAAAAGTTATAATAAAAAAAAAATTGAATATTTGTATGTTTTTATGATGTGTTTATATTGTTATTAATGCCTTTTTTATTAAATTTTCCATTGAAATAGTTTAAGGAGTGTATTTTACATAAAGTAATAAGTAAAGAACTTGTAAAGCAACTAAATGTGATTTTCTAGCAAGTAAGCAAGTACAGTTAAAGATAATTAAAAATATATTATCCAATAAGTAGAACAAAAAAAAAAACAAAAATGACAGAAAAGCGCAAAAAAGTTGTTTATGTCAAACTACACGGTAAAGTTAAAGCAGATTAAACAATGAAAATGTTGCGCGCATTTATGCGACGCGCAAGAGGAGTGAAGTGTAATGCAACTAAGTATAGCAAATGTAAAAACAAAAAAGTTATTCGAGAAATCTCTGCTATACATATAAAATACTAAGGAAAATTACATCTGCTTAAAATAAGAGCAGGTAGCATGTATGTATGTATGTATGTAAGTGCGAGTTGGAATGTGCTGCCTAAACGACTACAAAAATTCAAATTGAATATTTAATTTGAAAACATACAATAATATACAACACAACAACTATCAATGTTGAAAATAAGTTTGGGCTGCACATTTTCGCTATTGACAACCGAAAACTTTACCAACTCGCTGAACTCATTCGAAAACATATCAAAATAGAGGCTGAATAAAAGGTGTGCAAAAATTTAATATTAAATAAATAAGATTAATAGAAAAATTTAGTACCATGTATGATAATTACCAATAGCATTCAATTTATATACATACATATATGAACATGTATTTAGCTTAGCACAATATAGTAAATTTAAGGCTCATACTTAGTATAATTTTTAGTATTAAAATAAAATCTTTAGATAACTTTTAAGGTTAAAAATTAAAACCAAAAAGTGGCAGACATCTACCTACAATAAGGTAGTGCAATTTTTCGTTTAAAGGTAAAGGTAAGCGTGAAATTAATACTAGTGCGGTGGCCATATATTCTATATTAACTACATACGTACATACATAAAAATAGAAGAAGAATGAAAGACGGCCGATTTGTGTTTTGGTAAATTTTTGTTGCAAATAACGCAGGTTTACAAAAACAAGAAAAAAAAAACGTTTCTGCATATTGAACCAAACCTCTATATCCCTTATGTTATACGACGCGCTGTATGCGAATTCCAGATCTGTTAGCCCCCATCATGTAAAGTTCGAGGTCCCTTGAAGGTCAAGTAGGGAGAAATAGACCTGAAAATTCATATACATATCGTCTCGTTATGGCGTTTTAGACTCGCTGAA
This sequence comes from Rhagoletis pomonella, assembly GCF_013731165.1. Lineage (NCBI taxonomy): Eukaryota > Metazoa > Arthropoda > Insecta > Diptera > Tephritidae > Rhagoletis > Rhagoletis pomonella. The sequence goes on along the minus strand of NW_023458561.1, from coordinate 51,695,908 downwards.
CCCGAATCCGAGGTCCATTAACCTCCATAATGTCAGGTGCGAGATCATTTGAGGGTCAAATAGGACAAACAATTTATTCACAAAAATGTCCATTAGAAACGGTCTCAAACTTAATAAAATTGTTGAAAATAAAAATGAAAATATTTGCTAAAATGTTTGTAATACGTGCGACCTCAATAGCACTACTCATCACTAAACAAATATCTGAGACGATTCGTATTGTTTCATCTGTAAACATTTTATTTCGATATCACGAAAGACGACTTTTTATATATTTGATGTGTAAACATCTTTTCCCTCGTAATGGGTCAAATTTGCATTAAAACCGGCAGAAAATTTTTAAAAATCTAATCAGCTGATATAGCTAGTGGACTTTTTCGGGTCCATTTCGGTATTGATCGGGACCTTGTACCTTGCGCTCACTCCTTTTTCTACCTACGTTGGATTGTTAAACCGAAATAAACCCACTTCCGACCTAATCAAACAGTGTTATTTAGCATATTTTAATCGTTATAAAGAATCGAAACAATTTTGGATTCCTAAATGTGTAATATTTACACATTTGAAAAGTTTGTGCAAGGAAGCAGTTAAAAAATGCCATTTGATGGTCCCATGAATGATGCCATCGATTGCTATTTTCGCCTGATGCAATTAAAAGGATTTTCTGCTGAGTGTCCAGTTCAATGCTTAAAGGAAACATAGAGTAAGTGTAGTTCAAGAGACAGCGACGATTTTGCGCCTCTGAATTTTGTGCCATAAAATGCATTGAACTTACTTTGGTCAACCAAACAAAGGCTCAAATACCCGATAAGAGAATTAAATTTAACCATTAAAAAAGCAAAATTATTGAGTTTAAGAATAGAAAATTGAAATCTGAGCGCACCGCAAGTCAAGGTAACATTATAACGAAGAAGGCATAGCTCACTGGATACGTACTATTTATTCCAAAGAAGATCGTTTAATTTCTTGCAATGTTCACACTGAATGGCGTCTATGTTTTGATTCTTCAAAAACGAGTTTAAATGTACTTAAAAAATTTTTTAATAATCAGAATTATAAGAAGTATTTGTTTTTTACTTAGACTCAGCAATCGTTACGTTTTAGACTATAATATGACTCCTAATTTGGACTCATACTTTTTTGAGCTCATAATGAGGATTACAATTCAGAATTCTGATACTTTCCTGACTCTAAAATGGGTCTGAGTGTTTATAAAGTTACTACTGTGGAGTGCCTCATGACTCCTACTTACTTACTTCTTCTAGTCCTTACGACTAGATAAGGATTAGCGACACGAGGCCCTTAACTATAGTAAGGATTTTGTGTTTTTGAATCTTGAGTTGTGTCGATATTGCAGAGTACTATCGATGTGGTGTTGTGAAGCTTGTATTAAAAAAATTTAAATATGAACAACAGCAATGGCTAATTTATGCAGTGCTGAAAGTTTTTTTTTTTTGTTAACTGTTGCTCGCGGAATGGACTAGCCGAGCACGATCACAATATTTCATTAGTTAAAGAAAATTTAACATCACGTCACTCCCTCGCAACAGCATACAAAAGCATTAAATTCGAACCTTTCTTCGGGTTAGTTCTTTAGTTTTTGTGAAATTTGTGATTTTTTGTTTGTTTAAAATATAAATTTTTTATAACAAATTTAACCGAAATATGGTCACCGCATGTGTAAGAACGTGTGTATATGTAGCAAACTTTAGCTTATAGAAAAAAAAAAAATTATACTCAGCTTATATTTGAGTGTGTAAAATTTGTGAAAAGCGAAACATATCAACCATGAAATCGATACATATCAATTGCCAATGGCAGTGTATATCAACTAGTCATCTAAGTACCACACATATACACATACAATATAATTAAATATATTTAAAGATATTACAAAAAAAAAAAATGGCCTAGCATAATTTTTGAAATAAAACATATCATTAATATTAACAAAAATAAAAAATAAAAACATATTTAGAAAAGCATAAAATAAATAAATTTAAAGTTTTGAACACACTTTTAACTTATAGCTTAACAGTAGGAACTATAAAAAATATACAATTTGAAAAATAAAAACTTCCGTTTATAAAACTATTAAAAATAATAAAAAAAAATTTTAATTAAAATAAAGACCATTTCTGGTTTGTAGTGTTTTTATTTGTTTGTTTTACTTAGTGCAATTCAAGTTATTTGATGCTTTCTTATGAAATATTTCGCAAAACTTTTTTCATACATAGCTATATATTCCTTGAACAGTACAAGAACTAGAGAAATTAAATAAATTTTATATTTTAATAATGTTATTAGACCATTTTTTCTTTTATTTAGATTTTATTTTCGAAACCTGAACTTAAATCATGACTTCTTCCCTAACATGATTCTTAAACGTAATATGGTGTTAACATGAGGTGGTTTTACGGGCAGATTTTAGTTGATAGCAACAATCGGCTGGTGTGAACGGCATTTCAACTAAAATCGCTTCCAATGATATTGGGAGGCGGGCAACTTTTGGTTCGGCTGTAAAATCGCCTCATGTGAACACCGTTTTAGCCACATTAAATTGAAACGAATTTTATGCGGTGACAGATGATGAGTCGATCTCTAACTGTGCTAAAAAGCGATTCCAATAAGGAGAACTGTTAAAACAATATAAGATATGAGAATTAAACTATTATTGAACTTAGATAGAAAAGACCAATTGTTGGAGGACTAGTGAGATATGAGTGTTTTCTTTTTTTCGCCGTTCCACCTTCGTGGAATTTTTTCACACATTTAAGTGTAAGTTTGTGCTTATAATAAAAAGAACTATCATATAAACTAAAACCGGCACTGGGTACCGAGGCTTTCAACTGAGAGTATAATAAAAAAGATGGATCTTGCAGAGCACCATACAAGGCATCAGCTGACATAAGCCCATTATTGTTATTTATTTGTTTGCTCACAGTACTGTGCGCCTCACAAACTGTAATCAAATATCTGTATAATTTAAAGAATGCCACTCTCAGACCCAAAGACGGAAGGGTGCTCCGTCGGTGGATGGTTGAGCTATGAGACGCTGGGCATTGAAACAGGAGGTGGTGAATGGGTTCCTCTTAGTTTTCTTCATACGGACAACTTTTGCCGAAAGAGCTTGTTTGTAAACACACATACTGCAGACTTTTTCAGCGTCAATAATTCTTCAGTACCTTTCTTCCTCTCTTACTTAGTAACGGTCATAAGCACATTGAGATCAGACAGTCGTCCTGATTGTTTCATAGGTCATCATTATTTACAGCTGAGGTGTATTCTCAAATCCGAATTATTCGAAAATAAGTCGGTGATTGTAGGGAGCTATTTGCTTCGCTTATCTGCATTTGCGAGCCGTGAATAGCCATATCGTATTCCCTTCGATATTGATGTGTTCAGGAACCCGAACATTCCCGCACTATTTATGAGGCAAGCCGCTTTCTCTATGGGAAAGATCCAAGCCTAAAAACATTGCAGTTATCAACGGACCTGACCCCACTTATCGGTGTATATGGAAACACCCTCATTTACTAACAGCTGGCCACATTCCAAATCTTCCCAAGTTGGAAAATGTATGCGAAACTTAAAACTTAACTTAAAACTTAGTCTAATGGCCCTTTTTGCCGTACGTTTTTTTTTTGGAATTTGTAGGCGTTCTCGCTTTCTGGCATTCATCGTACGACTCTTTTCTCTAATTTTTTGAACACATCCTTTACTTCGGAAAACGCTTCCAGTATCATTGTACTACTTCTTCTAGTTTTTTTCTATTAACGAAGGTAATTAAAATGGTTTCTAAATATTATTACGCTGTTTATACTTAAAAATAATTTTCAGTAAATTATTCGTTTTTGAAAAAAATAAAAATCCCGCAAACAAATCTGACGACAATGCAAACACATAACCCAAATAAATAGGTTACACATAGAAACAACGAAACCTAATTTTTTATAATTTTATACAAAACTAACTAAAATAAAATAATAATAATTAGGTAAGCAAACACGATTTTGTAGTAATACAAAATATAGGATATATAATAAATAAAAAATTTCACTGTAAAATACCAAACTGAAAAAACAAAAAATCCGAGTTTAATATATTTATTTAACTGTGCGTACAAAAACGTTTTTTTATTGCAGCTTATTATTGAAGGTTTAAGCACATGCGTGTGTTTTTTATATAACAAAAAAAGTACAGTACTTAATGCATAAGCGTAAGAAATGTAAACAAGTTTAGCTTCTTGAATCTCAAGCAAATTTTTCTGCAATATTAAAACCACATACATATTTACTACTACATAAACACACATGTGTGTGTGTAAAATTTTCAAGGTTTGTTAGTTTTAAGAACTCAACTCAAAAACTATGTATAAATGTGACTTAAACTAAACTTTTAAAATTACACTTAAACTAAAAATTTTATCTAAGTCATTGAAATCAACTTATTTTTCTTTAAATTCTCATAAGTGTACATAAAACACGAAGAAAGTATTCAAATATTTATTGACACATAACAAAAACTAAATAAATCTATCAAACTAGCTTCATAAGTCTTGAAAAAATTGACATGTATTTATGTGTGTATTTTCTGATAAAAGGCAGCATACTTCTCCCTAAATAATTTTTTTAAGTAGTAAGACAAAAAATTATTAAAATGAACTGTAATGTACCTATGAAACTATAAAGATGCAAAAAATAGTGAATATCAAATACCAAAAAAAAACAACAAAAAAAATATCATGCAGTGTTAAGTATGTGAATAAAATTTCTGCAACATTTTTTGCATAAAAAAAAATTAAATGTATGCATACCTACTATGTGAAATTCCCAATATTTATTCTTTTAACTTTTAATGAAATTTCAAGGTTTAACTTAAGTTCAGCGCATCTAAAGAAAAGCTATAAATCGAAAATCCAAAAAAAAAAAACTCTACGAAAGTAAAGCGAAATGACGAATAAATGTAATTTAAAATATATATATGAAATACAAGCGTGAATTTGTTTTAATAATCGCTTAATATTTATCTGTAGGTAAGTACATGAATGTGATAAATCCTGAGATGATGATATTAAATAAAATTTATCATGGAATTTCTATATAGATTTGCCCGCTGATTACAAAAATCGAGCTAATTTTTTATTCTATGGATAAATTCTGCATAAACCGTACATATATCACTTTTCGATAGGTATGATAGTTTCTGACAAATTAATAAATCATTCCAGATTTTATTCATTAGTAAATTGTTATTTTTGTAACAGAATAGTCTTTAGCACAGATGAAAAAATTGGACACAGAACCTGTTTGTTTTTAAATTGTTCTCCTTTTAAAATTTTGATTTTTTTGTATAAAAAAAAAACTGGAATGATTAAAGAATTTGTCAGAAACTGTCTGTCCTGTCGGAAAGTTATGTATATACGATTTATGGAGAATTTTGTTAGCTTTCATTTTCCGTATTTAATTTTACGGTTGGTTAATAGGCTCGTAAGATATACGCGATTAAGTGGAAACACTTTTTGTTTTAAGCTGAATAAAAGCAAATTGAAAATATCTCGAGAACTTATTCATAATCACGAAAAAAAACTGATAACAAGGCAATCTCAGGATATGTGATTGGATCATTATGGAAATACATCAAAGAATATTAAAGTGTCGGTATTTCAATTAGATGTTTTTTTAGTAAAATTGCCCCCAAAGTATCTAGGCTGAGCCTATTTCTGCTTGTAGTGAAAAGTGAATGTGCCGCTATGCGCAGCAGTGTTGCCAGAGAAAAATTTCGTTTGGAGCTAAAACGGCCGAAAAACGAGCTAAAAGAGCTAAATAATACTAATAGTAGCTAAAATAAAGAGCTAGATTTTCTTTTAAGTTGAGCATTTATTGACGTAAGGTTGTTTTTACATTTTCCGAAATTTTAATAAAAACAACGAATTTTGTAAGTTTAAGTGCTGAAAAAAAACTTAAAACCTAAATAAGGTGCATATATTTCGAGTTCGTTATAACAATTATATGCATGTACATATTTATATAAACTATACAATGAACTAAAAGTACTTTACAAGCTGTTAAAATCTGCAATTTCAGATATTTGAATTGACCATACAAACTCGGGTTACAAATAATTTTTTTCGAAAATGTTTTTTGAGAAGTTTTACTTCATTCTCCTGAGATCGCCAAATCCAAATAAATTTTAGTCAACACTTGTGCAATGAACTTACAGATTTGTAATTTTAATATGTTACCAAACACAACTAAAACTTTCTGAAGCTAAAACAGTGCTAGATAATTTTGCAATGGGCTAAAAAAAGAGCTAGGAGCTAAGGCCCAATTTTCGGAGCTAAATGGAAAATAAAGAGCTAAATCTAGCTCCAAAAGCAGCAAAATGGCAACACTGATGCGCAGTTTCGATTTCTTTATTATCTACACGGTTGGCTGAGGCAATTACGTTATGTTTCAAATCGGTAACACCGTAATGAGAGATTTTTAGTAGAAGTTATAATTTAATTACACTGGATCACAAATTTTAGTTTGGTTTTTGTTCCCCAAACGCCACTACCCAATTTCTATATAGAATTGCTAGGTGATTTCGAAAATCGCGTTAATTGTTTTTCCCAAAAGAATGATGCTTACCGTTTGATGTGTAAATATGTAGATGTAGCTGTATCAAAATTATTTACCTTATCATAAGCGGTTTCATACATAGTCGATATGAGAAGTTCAGTTTGTATGGGAGGTGCCCGCCCTCATTTCCATAATCTATCACTTTTCGCCGAAAGTACGGTATTGATAACATATCTTGCTGTGTGTAAAATTTCAGGACGTTATCATAAGCGGTTCCAGAATTAAGCGATATGAGAATTTCAGTTTGTTCGGAAATGCATCATGAAATAAAAACTTGTTCGGAAACGAAAAAATATATAATTAAGTGCACCCTGCGAATTTGCAACCCTGTGCAAGCGTTTCCTTTTTGTATTCGTCACTTGGATCACCCTGCATTCGCCAATGCTTTCTTTGAGTTTTGCTAAAAGCTCCATCTCATTTGTGGTAAGCTGTACTATAAACATAAAGCTTTATGTACAGTACGCACACACTACAAATAGACTTATCAGACTTATGGCGTGTGTATACAATAAAATTTACAAAAGCAGGGAAAGGTGTAATTATTTATGTGGCATTTTTGGTAAACGCACGGTTTTTCTTTTTCGGTAAAAAATTGGTGTTTTCAACTAAAATTACATTTTTATTCTTAACTATTTAGTTGCAATAAAATGAAAAATAATGAAAATTGTGATAGCTGTTCAAGTTTATTCGCCACCGAAATTAGAATTTTCAAGTAGTGGATGTTTTTTTGTAGTTTTAAAATATTTTTTTATATTTAATTTTTATATGATAAAAAATATTTTTGTATAATTTTTTTTTATGATGAGTTTCTTTTATCAAAAAAAAACTTAACCTCAGTTATATTGCGACTTTAAACCAAAAAGTTAACCGTGTAGTTGTTTCACAAACATTACTTGTCTGCTTTATAAAATTGAAAGTTTCAGAGCAACTCAAATGCCAAATAAAAGTAAAACAAAAAATACATAAATGAAAATATTAAATTTTGCTTTATTTGAGACTGAAATGTGAACGATTGAAAATTAGATAACATTTTTGTTATGTTAGCAAATGTTATGTTAGCTGCCTCTCAGCGGTTTTACCTTTAAATTTTTATAGTAGTATTAGTATTAATATAGCTTTTGAGTATTTTGAATGATCACACTGGATCACAAATTTGGATTTCGTTTTTGTTCTCCAGACACCACTATCCAATTTGTATGTAGAATCGCTCCCTGATTTCGAAAATCGAGTTAATTTTTTTTGTATGGATACATTTTAGAGATATTTGCAATTTACCTTTATTCCGCTTAAAAAAAAAGAGAGTGGTTCCACTTAATCACATATATCTTACGAACCAATTGAATAATCGGAATACGAGATGCGGCAATGAAAGCAAATAAAATCCTCCATAAAAAGTATACACATCACATTTCGATAGCCCTCATAGTTTCTGATGTTGCCATCTCTGTGCTCTGTGCTCTCTACGCACATATACAATGAAAAGGCAACCTTTTTGAAGTGAAACTTCTTTAGCGGCGGTTGGTTGGGTGGGAGTAAATTGGCAAATTCAGCGGAAATTGCACATGGAAATGGTGCAACGGAAATGATGCAACGGAAATGATGCAACGGAAATGGTTCAACGGAAATGGTGTAACGGAAATGGTTGGGGCTGAAACAAGTACTTCTTGTGTGTATGCATATGGAATGAATCTAACAAAAACTTGTTAATAAAAAGTTAGAGGATAACACTTAGAAATAACAATACAATAATGAAAGTAAAGGTGAGTACGTACATACATAAAGAAAATTATAAAGGCGAAGGTAAAAATAAAAACAAAAACAAAAACAAAGATGTGTAAAGATATAGGCAAAAATGAAGACTCAATCTGGGAACTATTTTGGGATTTTAGAGATTTTCGTGATTCTCGATTAAATAATCTATATTTTTATCGGTTTTTTTATCGATATTTATCGATTTTCTTATCGATATTTATTGATTTTGTTATCGATACTTATCGATTTTGTTATCGATATTCATCGATTTTGTTATCGATAATTACCGATTCTTATCGATTTTGTTCTCGATATTTATCGACTTTGTTAGCGATGTTTACCGATTTTGTTATTGATTTTGTTATCGTTTTGTTGTCGATATTAATAGATTTGTTGTCGATATTTATCGATTTTGGTATTGATATTTATCGATTTTGTTATCGATATTTATCGAATTGGTTATCGATATTTATCAATTTTTTATCGATATTGTTATCGATTTTGTGATCCATATTTATCGATTTTGTTACCGATCTTTATCAATTTTGTTACCGATTTTGTTACCGATATAAATTGATTTTATTATCGATATTTATCGATTTTGTTATCGATATTTATCGACTTTGATATCGATATTTTTATTGATTTTTTAATCGATTTAGCTACCAATGGTATTGCCGATGTTGCTATTGAAATTTTTATTGAATTTGTCATCGATTTTGTTATCGATATTTTGATGGACGTTATAATCGATTTTGTTGTCGATAGAGTATGAAGATACAAATGAAGATAATGGAAAAACAGAATAACATGAACGTTATTAAAACGAACAGTGGTAGAGGTAGGGATCTACATCGATAGAAAAAAAGCGAAAGAATATAACTTCAAGCAAAAGCAGATGAGTGTATGTATAGATAGATAAGTAACGTAAGTTTCACTTCTGCAGTGTGGCCCAGGCGCACTGTTTTTTTTTTTTTTTTTTTTGAGAAAAGAAAACACCATTAGTTTATTTGTTTAAGATCAAGCGTTACGTTGAAGTCTAGTTTATGTTTTAGCAGTTAAAGTAATTTTTGTTTTAATTATAATTTTCTCCTTCTTAAATTTAAATTTTTTTCCAGTGTAATTCACTTATGTTTTATGCCTTATCTGACCATTGCATTTTCCCAAAATATTTTACATATTTATTCTTATTAAAAAAGTAACCTACGCCTCATTATTATTTAAATACAGACAACATATATGGCTGAATATTCAGTAACGTTGCTGGTTTCAACGACTTTGGAGCTGCATCAATTGTGATTTCCATTCTTCTACATATTTATAGGTACATATTTTCGGCACGTGCATATCTACTTAGTACCTATATGCATAAATAAAGAAATATTCTGCAAAATAAACAAACAAAAACTGAATATCATAAGCGTAAAACGGCATCAAAACAAAATGTGGCAAAAAATACGGGCAGTAAAGCAAACCGGTCAAACATACGCCAGGCTAACAAATTTGAGCTTTGCCGGCTTTCGGGCACAACAAGTGCGCACAGATTATTCGATCGCGGTGAGTGGCGAACAGAATTTATGGTATACCAAAAATTGACAAATTGATAAAACAAATAAATGCATGTTTATATGATGTTAATAGTAAAGTACCAGATGATTTCATTACCTTGATTCTTATATTGGTGCTGGTTGGTCAAAGAAAGACTTTTCCGAGTACATACAAACGTGAATACTTACATATGTATGTATATTGGTGTTTGTATACAAGAGTAAAGAGATACCCTGTAGTAAAAAGTCAAAGCAGTCGGTAAAAATAACAGTTCATTAACTGGTATAAGCTTGCGGCGGCCTACAAGTTGAATTGTAAAAGCCAAAATTAAAATGCAATTATATTAATTGTTTTTCTCATAAATGTTTGCTGTGGCAACGTACAGTGGTGCAAACGCAAGAAGTGCTATTCAGAAAGGTCTACACGTAAAAATTTTGCGGATACATTTTTTTTTTTATTGAAAGTTAAATAAAATCATAAGAGGTTTAAGGAACTACTTTGATTTTTTTTTTGTTTTTATAGTTATTTTAAATAAAGTTAAAAAAAAAAAATCTGCGCTTGACTCCTAGGCGTTAATTGTTAAATGTCTTATACTTTACATAATTTCTAAGATAGAGAAAGATTTTCTAAAGTCATTTTCCTATATATTTTTTACAATTTGTTTTGATATACAATATGAGTTGATCGAAAAATAAAAAAAATAGCATGATCAATTTTTTTATAATTAAAACCGTTATCAACCAAAAAAAAAATTATTAAAAAAAGGAGATCCTTTAACCTCTTTAGTATCTAATTATCCTTCAACTGAAAAAAAAATCTGTCAAGAATTGTAGGCTGCGGACCTTTTTGATTAGTAAATTTCAAATTTTGATCCCCTGTGCGTCGCGTGAAAATTACCGCTTGTGGTTCTACATTCCAGGTTGGAGTCTTCTTGGAGGTGTTCAATGTAAACTAATGGGAATTATTTCAATTTAATTATAGATCAAACTAGTTTTGTTAAAAAGAAAATCCTAACTAAAACTATAAAAATTAAAAAAAAAAATATATAAATTAAAAAGGTTTTTAAGTAATAAAATTTAAAAATTACAATAAAAAACATAAATAAAAAATTCGCGGATTCGACCTAGAATTGGGCACGGGGCTAAATATTCAATCGCGATAACGCCCATCCCGAAATTCAGTTTTTAAGTCCCGAACCTGCTATAATGAAAGATCTGGCATCGATTTTTTTTTTTGCTTTATTTCATTCACGCGGGTCCCGATATTCCGCACCCATCTCTAATTCGAACCTCGAAACTATCTCAAAGCGGCACGCGACTGTTGGAGCGGTGCGAGCAAAATGACATACTTATTCCTTTCACCAGTAATTAATCGGCCGACTACCCCGCTAACTGGTATGATGCTACTAGTATGTCCACTGGCAGGTGTTGATGCATGGCCGGACATTTGGCTTTTCGTAGGACATCACCATGTTAAAAATATCAGTTGTTAGCATGACAACAGGAAGAAAGTCGATTTAGTTGAGTTGAAAACAAACTGGTAATATTCTAGTGCACAACCAGAAGCTTCCCTGCAGGGTATGTCCAAACATTCGAGCTGGTGAATAAACAATATATATATGTATGTATGTATATTTATCTACATATGATGAACCGGGTGCATTGAACCAAGCAAGCAGAATTATTGCCTTTATTTCGCTTGATTATAATTAAGCTTCTACAATCTTTATTTACAAATGGTACACGGAAGGGAATGAAAATATTAAATAAAGCGAAAGTAAATGCAAGTGTCAGTGTAATTAAAAAAAGGAAATAAATAATTTCTTCAGGCGACTTTGGTCAGCTCCATAGGCATACTTGCATACATACATATGTATGTATATATACTGGTCTATTGCCAGGAGCATTTTTTCTTCAAAAAAAAGTGTACATATCTGCAATTTATCTTGTCTGCAAGTTGTGTGCCAATGTGAAATTTAACCCCTTTTTTCACCATTTGATTTTAAATGAGATTCTCATCTAAGTATTTTCTCGTTTACGTTTTGTACTACTATATACATATATGAGAGTCACTAAATGCAGTCGGCTTGAGATCAAGCATTGCAGAACTTTATTCCCAATACATTACTGCTGTCTCAAACAAGTAGCAACTAGAGATGGGCACGGGTCTAAATATTTAATCCCGATCCCGCCCATCCCGAAATTCGATTTTTAAGTCCCGAACCCGCCCATCCCGACGTTTTTCATGAATTATGCGGGGTTGCGGTTTTATCGGGAGTGTCGGGAAAAGATTTTGGTTCCGTCGCGCCCGCCATCTCCCAGATCTTCCCGATACCGCCCATCCCGGCCAATTTTAAATCAGTACCGTGGGGCCCGCGAGTCCCGCTATCCCGCCCCCATCTCTAGTAGCAACCTACAATGTTCACCTATGTGAATAAAGTAAGTCTAAGGGAAAGTCCTAAATATCTGTGAGTTTGTAATTTCCTCAAGTTTTCTTGACTTGCCTTTTTGAATTCTCTCAATACGCTTTTCTAAGGATCTGCTTGTCCAATTTTCCATAATAGTATCTGTAAACTCATAGCTAGGAAGCATTCCGATCCTATTGGCCTCGACGGTTAGCTACTGTTCACCTTGCCAACCTGTGATCCTCATCGTTACACTTATGCGTTTATGAGCCGGAACCCACCTTATGTTCGTCAGTTTTTAATCAATCTTTGTACAAAATTCGAATCTGAATCAGAATGATGTTTTCAAAAGTTGTCTGGTGCCATACCGCACTACAAAGATTAGACCCTGTAGGTTATTTTCGATGTCTATTTAATAAGAAATAATTGTCTGCTACTAACTTTGCATAAAGGATGTGCAAGTTTGAACGTGAGTGTGATTAATCCCATACATTTGAATGTATCGCAATAGGGGTGTCAGACGAATGAGGTTTATAAAAATTGCAATTTGAACATATTTTGAAGAGGATTGCCACCTGCTTTAATAAATGGGTTAAAAAGGCTTTGTTTCCTAATTACATGTAGTAGGGTTGCCACCTGTTTGAAAAGTTAAATTCAACTTAATTCATCAGTTAATTGAAATAAGTGTCACATTATCGGAAAAAAGAGATTTGAGACGGTTTTAGCTTTAAAATACTTTTGAACAAGGTTGCCATATGTTTTAAATTTGGATTTAGTAAAATCGTACACAAATTATATGAAATATTCAAATATGAGTATCAAGGGTAGAGTTTGAAGAAAGCTTAAGTCATAAAATGTTCCTGACTAGGGGTGCCACCTAATCGAACATTTATATCTATGTAATTATGACTAAATATTTAAATACAAATATAGAAACATTCTAGGATCTGTAAGTATTTGTAAAAACTAGAAAAATTATATATCTTTGGTTTTAGAGAGTATTTAATATCAACAAAATGTCATATTTTTATAGACCAAACAACAACTTAATGAACTCATAGATTACAATGCACCAGAACGCACTGATCCCGAATGGGTGAATGCGAAGGAATGTGGGACAATACCTGGACCATCCAAGTATGGATTCTTCTTAGCGTTTCTACCTGGAGGTAAATGTATTTTCAATCGATTTCACAAAAAGTAGAAGGTTAACAATTCCTCGGAATATTTTTTTTTATGTATTTTACCGCAAAACTTTGGACCACATTAAGTACTTTCTATAATTCGTTTTATAAAGGAAAGGTGTTATCTCACAGGTGGTCCAATACTAATTTGGTTTAAACCGGGTCATGAAGAAATTAACGATAATCCTAAGTTTTTATATGAGAATTAAAGTCAGGTTGTTTTTTTTTTCTAAAAATTACTTGTTTGAATTATTTTCTTTTTCAGAAGGAAATCCAAGAAAATATTTTAATTCGTTAAATTTCTAACAAAAAAAAACAAATATTTTTATACTCGTAACTAAATTTCTTTATCTAATTTTTTAGGTGAATTTCACAATTTGAACTACATGGAGATGAATAAAATCTTGCGCAAAAGATATGGGGACATGTTTCTTCTGAAAGGCATATTTAGTCGACCTAGTACCGTATTCACCTATAATGCTGACGATTTCGAAACGATATATCGCAACGAAGGCATATGGCCTATACGTGAGGCATTAATGACATTCGATCATTTTCGAAAAGTCAAAAGACCGGATTTTTTCAAAGGCAACAGTGGACTTGTAACTGAGTAAGAATTCTTTCATCATCTTCATTAAAAAGTTCCGATTTTTTCATGAGTTAAAAAAACCAAAACAACAACACTCTTTCTCAGACACGGTCGCAGCTGGGGTGACATGCGCAATAAGATTAACTCGGTCATGATGAAGTCGGCCAGCATACGCGCTGATCTACCACAAATCGACAAAATTTCTATGGAATTTTTAGAGAGGTATGCTGAATGCTTATTAGAAAATTTTAGTTGATTCAAATTTATCTGCTCTAAATTTTTAAATTTCTTTTATCGAAATCCATTCCACTCACACAGATTTGAGTCTATACGCAATCCCATCACCGGTTTATTGAAAAATGATTTTCAAGGTGAGCTGAAAATGTGGGCGTTTGAGTCGGTCACATATATTGCGTTGAATAAACGTTTGAATGCATTCAGTGCGAATGGTAGCGAAGATGCGGCAACTCTGGCAGGCAATTGTGAAGATGTTTTCAATCTGAGTTTTGTTTTGGACATGACGCCATCTTTGTGGAAATATTTTGAAACTCCTGGTTTTAAGAAATTAATGCGCGCCTACAACAGCGTTACGGAAATCACATTCAAATACATAGACGAGACTATGAGACGCATAGAAGCGGAAGGTAAAACGGAGGCGAATAGCGTTCTAGAGAAGTTACTGCGTATCGATAAGCATTTAGCTGTTTTGATGGCCATAGATATGTTGAACGCCGGCATGGACACTGTTTGTATAAATAAGTAGATTTAATAGCTGGTTAATATATTTTAATGCATTTACTTTCAGACTGCATCTTCATTTATCACGATTCTGTATCATTTAGCGCGCAATCCCGACAAGCAGGCGGCACTACGTCGTGAACTAATCCGTATAATGCCCGATCCAAAAACTCCGCTAACAGCCGAAAATACCAAAAACATGCCATATTTGCGTGCATGCATCAAGGAAGGGCTACGCATCACCCCCATCGCGCCGGGTAATCTGCGCACGATGCCCAAAGATTTGGTGCTCTCCGGTTATCGTATTCCACGCGGTACTTCGGTTCACATTGGCAATATGGCACTGTGTAACAGCGAAAAGCACTATCCACGTTATAAGGAATTCATACCTGAGCGCTGGCTGAAAGCGAGCGAGGACGCTTGTCCAGAGTTGCGCAGCAGTAATCCCTTTATTTATGCCCCATTCGGATTGGGACCGCGCCAATGTGTGGGCAGGCGTGTGGCAGAAATGGAAATGGAAACTTTGTTAGCACGCCTGATACGAATGTATCAAGTAAGCTGGTCCAAACCGGAAGAAATACAGTATATTAGCAATTTAATTTTAATACCGAAGCCGCCTATGCATTTTAGATTTATGCAACTTGAAGAGGAAGATTGCGCCATAGGTAGTTTGGCTGTGTAGGATGAAATACTTTTTTTTGTGAATTGGAATTAAGTAAATGTTAATTATTATAACGTAAAATTGTTATTAGGAGATCAACAAGATGTTTTTAATGTTGGAAAGTCTTAAATCCGGGATGAAAAATAACAGTTTTTGAAATTTCAATTTGTCTACTTAAAGGAATATTAATTTTATACTTTGCAGTCTAATATAACAGTTAAAATTTTAATTGTTTTTTGCGATCGAAAGTAGACATATATTGGCTTCTGATCGGCTTGCCAACGAACAAAGAAGATATAAGTCGTTTGAGCAATAATATGCAAATAAACTGTTATTTTTATCGAAAGATTACAGTTACATTTTTATCCGAAAAAATATAAGTCGAATTAAGAGATAATTTTTGTT
>NW_023458561.1:51670060-51679904 GCF_013731165.1 Rhagoletis pomonella | reverse complement strand
TACACCTTATCACAGGCAAAGCAGATGCCGATGCGATGCGTATGTCCAGCGCCATGGCGGAATTCATGCAGGCCACCTATGAGCACGATGTCGCACCATCGATTTGGCGTATCATAAAGACGCCCAGTTTTAAACGACTTATGCGCTTGCATGACGACTTGACAATGATCACCAGGAAATACATTGATAAGGCGCTGGAGCGCATCGAAGCGGAGGGGAGAAAGGAGGCGGTAAGTGTATTGGAAAAGCTTTTGCGCGTCGATAAGAATATAGCTGTTGTGATGGCAATTGATATGCTGTTTGGCGGCTTGGACACGGTAATAAAATGTTTATTTGTACCAAAAAAAAAAAAAATATGTAAATATTTACGTTTTATTATATTTACAGACATCTTCCACAGTCATAAATGCCCTTTTTTTACTTGCGAAAAATCCGGAAAAACAGAATATATTGCGAGAAGAGTTGCGTACACTCCTCCCAAATGTCGATACTCCGCTGGTGGCACAGAATTTACAAAATATGCCCTATTTGCGTGCTTGCATCAAAGAATCGATGCGCATAACGCCAATCGTAAGTGGCACAATGCGTGCAACTGGTCGCGATTTGGTACTCTCTGGTTATAGAGTGCCAAAAGACATTGGCGTACATATGAGAAATATGGAATTGTGCAACTCGGATACGTTCTTTGCACGTTGTAGTGAATACCTGCCTGAGCGTTGGTTGAAAACACCGAAAAATGTGTCGAGTGCAAACGATGCAGCCAAGATGCAGAATCCATTCGTTTATTTGCCTTTCGGTTTCGGTCCACGCACTTGCGCCGGCAGGCGCTTGGCTGATTTGGAAATGGAAGTCTTGTTGGCACGTTTGTTGCGCAAATATAAGATTACTTGGACTGATGAGAAAAATGATTTGGAGTATAAAAGCAATTTGATACTGACGCCATGTGGGGAAATGAAATTCAAATTTGAAGAGGTTGATTAGGATATGTGAAGGTTATACGAATACTTGCGGTTAGATTTCGATGGTTAAAGATCTTTAGTTATAGAAACAAATAATAAAAATATTTAAATTATAACTGAGTTGTTTTATTGGAAAGCAATTATTTAAAACATTGCGGATAAATACGAGTATAAGTATGTATGTACATCTTTAATCTCTGTCATCTGGCCGTCGCTCCCATAATAAACCCACTGTCAAAGTTAAAGTTCAGTCACTTTGAGGAGGCGATACACTTAGCCCAATAAGCCTTTGTCGTACTATTCGAACGGCTAATTTCGTAACTGTCCGGCAGCGCTTAGATCGCCAGACAGTCGAAGAACTAAGTGGAGCTGTGGACATTAATAAAGATGGAATGAACAGCTTTTTCTCTTATCGAAGTTAGAACAGATTGGTCGAGTTAGCATCTTTTGATCCAAAAGTATTGTGTAAGCTATAATTTACTATTCCTTCCAAATTTGGTTGCCATACTATTTCCTAATACGTCTCTATGATGTGACGGCCGGACTATATATGTATGTATGTAGGTAGCAAACTCAGTAGCTAGCCAATTAAAGTTGTAAATTTTCTACAAAAAAGAATACTTATAGCTCAGTTAGGCTTACTTTGTACTGTACTACATAGCATGTCATTTTTGCATAGAAATAAAAAACCAATAGACTTCTACATATGCAAGGCTGTGCGTTGGGTAAACGCTTACACGCAAAGCTCATTTAACACATACACATGCATAACTAAGTCATTAAATAAAGCTAAAAATAAACATTAGATACCCGACGCAAGTATTAAATATAGTGTTTTTCACCTTTCCGAAAACTACCGCTACATTTTATCCCTATTTCAAATATCTTCGATAAACTTGATACACTTATGTAATTATATGTGGGCGGTATCAAGCCCATTTTCCAAAATTTCATAATAATGTTACTTCTTTTCAAGTTTCCAGTTGAAACTATAATGGTGCATTTACATGGTATGAATCTGTTTATAAGCCGTATGAATTTTCCTATAAAAGAAGCACCAACTCTATGAAGAAATGAATGAAAGCGATATATATTTAACAATTTTGACTTGTATACTAGACGATATTTTTTTTGTAAACAACAAATAAAAAAAATTTATTTTGTGCTAGCTTCGAAACATTGTATAGGCTTACAAGTATGGAAAGCGCCATTTTGTTTGTTTACATTTGAAAACAGCTGAGATCACCTGATTTTCAATTCTCTCATTCTCCGCACAGAGTTACATTCAAGTTTCAGAAAAAACTTTAAAATGTAAATTGAGAAATATTTTAGAAAAATGTGTTTTTATTTATTTGCATTCAATAAAAAAGAAATTAAAAATGCGTGCCAAGTCTTGCATTTCCAATAATAACGATAAATGTGTACGTTCCAGGCAATAATTTAAAATATTTGTGAAACTTATCGTTTTGCGCTAAAATACAACAATGTGTGTAAAATTCGTTGTCATTGCTTCTGTTTTGAATATCATATTCGTGCCTCCCGGTGGAAAAAATAGGTAAATTTGCATTTATTTTCAAGAAAACATATCAGTTAAAACATATTTCTTTCCAGAGCGACATACGGACAAGTAAGATGATAAATTTGTATGATGAATATCGCGGAAAAACTTTTGTATAAAAATTTATATTCTAATTTGCATTTGAATTATGATATCAACAGGGATGATTTGGGACGTATTTTTTGAAGACAATTTTCTCTATCTAATTTCTAAATCTTGAGTTTGTTGATTTATTTTAGAATTAAAAAAGGTAGTTTATATTAAAAAATATATTTACACTAGCGGTATGTAAATTACTTTTATTCCAAATTGAAACGATTTTAATGAATATTCATGGTTACCATTAATAGTAGTATGACAGTTAGATCTAAATGCATATTTGACAAGAAAGATAGAATACAATAGAATGCGCCGTCCTGGCGGCGATGACATATCTGTACAAAAAGTAATAAAAGTCGAATTGGATGTTGAAAGAAAATGTGAGAACAGCAAATTTTCTTAATAATAAATTTTTCGATAAGGAACGTGTTTTGATTGTGCTAATTTGTAATAGCCTTATTCATAAACAATAAAGTAACTTAAAAAAGGCTTATAAATTGAAAAATGTTTGTAAACGGCAATTTAAAAAGCTTTTTAAAATTTTTATTTTTTATTAATAAGGCAATAAAATTATGTGATTTACAATAGCGGTATTCTCTGAGTCTTGCAAAGCCCTTGCACGGTGCACGGATTGCACGGTTTGCAAAGCTGTCCCATACGAAAACCGGTTTTAACCGTGCAATCTGTGCACCATGCAAGGGCTTTGCAAGACTCAGAGAATACCCCTAATAACTTTTAACAAAGGAAATACGAAATAAGGTGATTTTTGCGGAAGTGGGTATTAGTGAATTTCAGTGCATTTAAAGTTTCTGAGGTTTCGTTTACTTTTAGATCAGAATTGTCAAAATTGAGAAATTCAGAAATTCAAAGTAGCGATACAATAATCATAGAAAAGAAGATTGCGCCCTGCTGTGATGATAAGTAAATTTACCACAATGAGGAAGAATATAACAATTAAGTGAAAAAATTTTATTTTTACAAATTTAGTGAGCAGTAACGCGTTTCAAGAACGATATTTCAGACAAATCGTTAAGGAACAACTATTTTTCCTTCCCGTCTGCTTTGGTTTTGGCAAAAAAGTTGATAAGCTCCTGCCGGCGATCAAGTCATTTCAACCATAAAATAATATTATTTTCAAGAACCATTCACTAAAATTGTAACTAACTTTTTATTATTTATTAATTCCTTTTTGATATTCAGCAATAACAAGATGGAAAAAAATTATAAACCAAAATTAGTAATATTTTTATGAATGCAGTTATAAAAGTTCACAGAGGAAACGCCGGAAAACAATGTATTGACAACAACATAAAATTTATGGCAATTTAGATGTCAGCAGAATAATAACTACGATAAAAAATCATGAGAGAGTGTGCGAGAAACGGTCAACAAATTTCTTATAAAATATTTTAATTTTTGCTGGGTATAAATGAAAACTCAATGAGTATTAAGGAAAAGAAAAATTTGAAAATAATAAACAGAAAAAGAGATGGGTGCACAAAAACTTTAGTTAAATGTTTTTCCCAAACTCTTAAAAAGTAAGCAAATCGATTTTTTTAATGTTACTTTACATCTATTTTCTTTTTTATGAATAAGGTCATAAGCATGTACCGTTTTTATAAATAAATCTTACAGCAATATGCTATATATTTATTTATACACTTTTTGGCTGGCGAAATATGTAATTTTTCAACTTAATAGAAAAGCGTATTTAACCACATTACTTTTTTTTTAATATTGAATGGCGCAACACAACAACTCTTTTTGTTGCATGAAACCCTTGAATACGTGCCTGTCATCTATTTCTTCTGTTTCGACATTTCGGTATTTTGCATTTCTTTCATTTTGACGTCATTCGCATTGTCAGATTTTTGAAATTCGTTTTGGTTCGACATTCTGCTATTTCATAATTCTTTCATTCGCATGTCATCCATCTTCCATTTATTACCTTCCATTGCCGTTCGCATCGTCGAACGTGCCTGTCAAACACTGCCGCCATCATGCTTTTCAGTTTGGCAGGCACGTCCGCTGTTTGGCAGGCAAGTCCGCTGTTAGAAAGAGAATAGACAAAAAGGGGCATAGGATTTCATACTTGTAAGTATATACGACGCTTCGAAACTAGAAGCTTATTTTTTTGTTAAATGTGCTTTAAAAAGGACCTACTGCCAATAAAGCCTTGTGGATTGCTATTTTTCCATATTTGTAATGCTTCCATTTAAACATCTTTGTGGAAAAACAGTTTTTTGTTCAGAATTGCTTGTTTACGAAACGTTTGGCATAACTTGAAATTATAGGGATGCCGTTTTCTTCCGTTTCTCAGTGGATTTTATACTTGAAAAGGCACCAAAATATGTATGCAATACTTCTACATATCTTCGTTTAAAGCACAAAACCGCGCATCAAGGAAATGCAAAACCTCGTATGGGAGGTTGCCTACATTTTATAGGAGAGAGTGAAACTGGTCCCAATTTAAAACGGTTCTCTCTTTTAAACTTAATAATCTTCTCTCCTTATGTCTAAGTCGATATTTTATTATATCGATATTTTATTATAAATGGCTAAGGGCTTGATGTCAGGAGCTTCCGATGACCAAATATCTTTTTTGGCACAAATTTCACTTCCGAGGTTTTGCTGAACCACGATACGCGCTTTTGTACTTTAAACGACGAATATGTATATCGCTTGAACAGTATGTTAGTGTTTGGCCTAGCTTCTCCTCCGATATGCGGCGTGCGTGATTTTGTCACACAAAGTAAAGGACAGTTTTACGCCGACTCCGAACGGCAATTGTATTTTAATGAGAAGTTATTTCCATGACAGAATACACTCGGAGGTTTACTATTACCAACAGAGGGGCAATCACTATTAGAAAAACTGGGCTTGAACTCAGGCTCTGCGTAATGCTCTACAGCAGCCGCCACTACTTTTACATATATTGCTGGTATATTCAAAATACTATCCCGAACTTCGGAGTGTATATACATATGTAATATAAAAAAGAATGAGAGGTACTATAAGAAAACGTACCCAAAATTCTGGAGCAAATGAAAAAATGCTCATTGAAAATAGTTCACATGTATAAATAGAAAGATATAACTTAATAGGTTACAGCGCTAAACAAAAGGAAAAGTTCGAAAAAATAGCAATGCGGTTTGAAGGAAACATGAAGCCATAAAATGCTGGTTTGTTTCGTTAATACTCTGGACTTTGTAAGATATGGCACTATATTATTTGCAGTAGTTTGCAAATATTCACTAATGGTTCTAAAATCGCAAACATTTTCGTGGGATGTTTTTGTTTGATTTCGAATTGAAAATACATTACGATCATATTGTACCGAAATAAGTGCGGTATTCCTGCATTTTTGTAAAAGCCAGAAAGAAGCATAAACTGTATGAAAAAATGAAAGGGAGAAGTATACATGCCTTCTATAATTTTGACTTATATGTATATTTGGCAAGTGTTTGTGTAAACAACCAAAAATACAAATTTTCATTTCTTTGCCAGCTTGGAAAATATAGGCTTATTTTTACTTAAACGTGATATAAAGCTCATTAAAATGTTCTGTAATGTCTTGTTGTAAGTTTGTTATCACAGTTCTTCGTATTTTTATTGTCCACTAAACGTGAGTGGCTTCAATTTAAAAAATTCTAGTACAAAGAATTTCTTTGTTTTGAATTTGTTTGTTTATTGTTTTTAATTTTTAAAATTCATACTTTTGACATGAATGTGAATGGCGGAGTTGCCGCTTTCCTCCTTTTCGGTGGGTTTTTATATTAAAAAGGCATCAAAATGGGAAAAACCCCCCTTGGTATCTCTCCATCTGTAAAACTTTTTATGGGAAGATGTATGAAAATTCAACTTGCTATAATTTCATATGCTTAACAGTATCACAACAGTATGTTTACAGTATCTCCCCATAACTTTTCATATGAAAAAATTTATTATATGCATCCCACTCAATATCATTGAATTCCTCATTAGAACATGTAGTCCCTCTATTTTAGCGTATCAACAGTTCATATGGTTTCATACCATGTAAATGCGCCGTAAGTAATTATTTACTGGATTAGTAATTTTTTGGAACTTACTGACAACTTTAGAAATTAAAAAATATCTCTTCATTGTAAACTAGCAGACCCGGCGAACTTCGTACCTCCAAAAATTGTTTTTTTTTTATTGAAAGATTTTGGTCCATGTTTTTTCTGGTTTCTTTTCAAGCCTGAGGTCAAGTTTTTATTTTTGTTTTACGAGTGTCCGATATTTCGGTTCTCAACGAAAGCCATCTTCAGGCACTCTAAATACAAAAACACTTAGAATACAACAAATTTCAACAAAAAGGCAAATCGACTTACATTAAAAGAAAAACTTAAAACCAAAACTAACATAAAGCACAAGATCCAAGATTTTCTCAACAATTCACGGTCACGATTTATATGCTCATATTATGGTTTGGTGGTCGGAAGGTATACTTCCAAGGCAGTCTAAAATAAGACAACGAAATTGTAATGTCCGCGAAAAAGTTCTTGGAATTTCCCCCAATGATCTGGCGTTTCACATCACGGTAAATCGCACAGCGAAATAAATTTGAAGAATTTTTTCCTCTTCACTCCCTGGCGACATCAATCATCCGGTTCAATGTTATAATTGAATAAATAAACAAAAATAAATGAAGATTCTATTGGCCGTGAGACTGGAACCTACCACCTCGCGGATCGTAAATCCGCATTGCTGCCGTATGTCAAGGCACAATTTTCATTAGATCAATTGTGCTGTTAATCCGGATCAAGGTTGCCCTCTACGCTTTAAGGGAGAATCTCGAAAACTACTCAACGGATTTGGACGAGATTTTCTCTAATATGTTCTGTATCAACAGGAGAGTGACCTTTGGCATTTTTAATTTCTACAGCGTTGCCACCTGTCTAAAAATTATAAGACCCGCACCGTAAATTGGATTACAAGAAATTAGGTGTCAAATGAAACGGTTTGGCCTCTACATAAGCATACATGTTTTTTTTTTTTAAATAGGGTTTCCAACTGTTAAGAAAATTACTATATTCAATCTTAATAAGCGCAGATATCAGCTCTGCACCGTCACGGTCAAAGTCTTTTCAGACTTAGCCTCGGGATGTGGGATAATGTATCATTTTTTTCTAGTAGGGTTGCCACATTTTTACGAACGATAAGATCTTCACCATTCATTGAACTTAAAATGAGGTGCCAAGTAAAACAATGTGGTTTCCAGATGTGCAATAAGCTTTTACTTTTTTTGAGTGGCATCTTTTGTTAATGACATCAGATTTGAACAGTTCATTAATTATAAAAAACAAGGTGTCCAGCCAAAGAGCTTCACCTCCAGATGTTCAATAAACGCAACACTATGAAAAATTTTTATTTTAACATAAAACGCACTACTATGAAAAATATTTGTTTTTATTTCTGTAAATAACATAATTTAAATAATTAAAATGATGCCCATATCTTATTACATTTAACGAGTGATTCTTGCGTATAAATATATATATATATATCCATAGGTTTCTTGGAATCTGCTCTAAAAATTTGGATGAAATTTTGTATACAGATAATTTTTTGCATCTTTGGTTATCTAGATAGATTGTTGCCGATTGTGAGATATGTATGTATGTATATGCATTAGCCTAAGTACCACCAGGTTGACCGATTCATCGTAAAAATGAAACTCCTAATTATAAGCGACCTGAAGATCGCCCTAACCTGAAAGGTGTTGCGGTTAAACCCCAATCATAGCTTTCAAGGTCGCATGAAAGACAACGGTATTAGTTAAGTAGATCAAACAGCTTTTATGGGGAAAAATTAACAGTAAAGAGTAAATTCTCGATATTAAATGTTCATGTTATTTGCAAGATAAAAATTTATTTTGAGCAAAATGGAATCCCCTAATCGACAGAGATAACAAATTGGGTCACACTAGCAACCTGCTCTAATGAACTTTGGTTACAAATAGCTCTACCAAATAGTATGTATCACGATAGTCTCAAAATTCACTCTTAAACATTCATGCAGGCGCTCTTACGTTCAGATACAAAGTAAAGAATTCACTGCCAAAAAAATGTATTGTGCAGCAATTTAATGCACTCACAATCCTTCATTTCTCATTCTGTTTCTCCATTATGCCCAGTTTACTTTCTTTAGTTATGTATATACATACATATGTACTAAGTACACAACTTTTACTTAAGGTTTTACGCTGAATGCCGCAAGAGTTCAGTGTGGCTGGTACCACCGGCAGACGCGCATCAATTTAGCTGAACATCGTTTTGCAGTGCCGACGAACAATACAAGGCGTGTGCGCGATACCCAACTGATCTAAAAAAAAAAGGGAAAAACGAACAAAATATTTTAAATAAATATTTTTATAAATAGAACGAAACAAAAAAAAATGTTCTTTTGTCCTTTACATCGTTACCTGCAGCCGCTTATTGGCGTGCCATCAAAGTATCTTTCACCTCGCTTGTACGCACGGCCGCTGACTACAAGCAGCGCTACGCTGGCGCAACAGGTAAGAACTTGATCGCAAATGTACTTAACGGTTACGCAAAAAACTGGAATATGGACAATGCAGAAATACATATTTACAAACATTAGGGCGGGTGTATTTGTGTGGGAGATTTTTTCGACTATGTTGTTAGGGTGTACAAATACTCTACTTTAAATAAAAAAGAAGCATGCTAATAAGGGTGTTTTTGTTATGAAGAATCCATTCCTAGAGCCATATTTTTTTTTTAAACATCCGCCAAAGGAGGCAACATAACTATTTCTTCAAGCTGCAGTCGGTAGCATAATGCGTGTGAGCGAGAAACGGCAGTAAAAGTGAAATTGTTATTCTTAATACCATAGAGTCGTATCATTATCAGAAGATAAGTGACTTAATAAATACTAGTATTTAGAATAAAAATTGAAATTGAAATAGAAATAAGTCTATTAAATTTTAGTTTCACACGAAAAAAAAACAAATAATTTAAGAAAACCGAACCGACTCGTATACAAATTTAGGATTACCGTTAGTTTTTTCGTGATCCAATGCCCGGAACTAACACGTTATAGAAAACGGTTAACGTGGTCCAAATTTAACCAGTATCATAAATAAAATAATATTCCGACGAATTGATAACCTCCTTTTTTTTTAGAGGTCGGTTCAAAATCCAGGAAGAGTATAAGCATATCGTTCATTTACTTCAGTCGGTTT
>NW_023458561.1:51668481-51669960 GCF_013731165.1 Rhagoletis pomonella | reverse complement strand
AGTGAATTCTTTACTTTGTATCTGAACGTAAGAGCGCCTGCATGAATCTTTAAGAGTGAATTTTGAGACTATCGTGATACATACTATTTGGTGGAATTATTTGTAATCAAAGTTCATGAGAGCAGGTTGCTAGTGTGACCCAATTTGTTATCTCTGTCGATTAGGGGATTCCATTTTCCTCATTATAAATGTTTATCTTGCAAATAACATGAACATTTAATATCGAGAATTTACTCTTTACTGTTAATTTTTCCCCATAAAAGCTGTTTGATCTACTTAACTAATACCGTTGTCTTTCATGCGACCTTGAAGGTTGTGATTGGGGCTTAACCGCAACACCTGTCAGGTTAGGGCGATCTTCAGGTCGCTTATAATTAGGAGTTTCATTTTTACGATGAATCGGTCAACCTGGTGGCTCTTAGGCTAATGCATATACATACATACATATCTCACAATCGGCAACAATGCTTTCGTTTGGTCATGCCAGCTCCCTGCCGCCATACAAATTTGAAGAGCTGAGCTCGGATTCTTTCAGAACTAGCAGCTGTATAATTTTTTAGACTTATTCTTATCTCGTGTTGATTATAGAACGGAACATTGATTTCTTCATCAACGATCAGGGTATTCGCTTTCTTCACAATTTCGTCAAAATTACCATTCAGCAGAATGGAAAAGGGGACTCTGTACATCTGTCACCTTTCTGATATTCACATCAGCTCGCACCGGTCTTGAAACCGTCGGCGAAGGGCCGGAATTTCTGAACAACTTTCGAATATTTATCCGGTCGTATAGCATTTTAAGCTCGTCGTTCTCATGCATTTCGGATATTTGCTTGTTATTTTTTATGATACGTCCATCTTTCCTTTTCAACGCTCCATAACTCACTCGGCGGCCGCTGTCGTGTAGTGGTTAGCAGTGTGCGATACCATTCCGCGGGGCCTGGGTTCGAGCCAGGTTTCCGAAGAACTCAAAAAAATAATAATCAATAAATGTTTTTTGTAATAGCGGTCGCACTTCGGCAATAGCAAACTCCAAGTGTATGCATTTTTATACCCGAGCGCACTTGTGCACAAGGGTATATTCATTTTGTTCACATAACGGTTTATTGTAACAGCCAAAACGAATCGAGATAGATATAGACAAATGTATACATAAATGATCAGAATGAATAGAGAAATCGATTAAGCCATGTCTGTCTGTCCGTCCGTCTGTCCGTCTGTGTACACGACAACTCGAGCAAAAATTGAGGTATCTCAACGAAATTTGGTATGTAGCTTTCCGTTAATCCAAGGTAGGTTGGTATTGAAAATGGGCGAAATCGGACTGTAACCACGCCCACTTCCCATATAACGGTAATTTCCAGAAATACGAAAACTGCGATATTTTAGTAACTACCGAATATTATGCACTCAAAATTTATATTTGTAACAACTTTTAGACGCAAAATAAGAATATTATAAATTTTTGGAAAATGGGCGT
>NW_023458561.1:51666795-51668381 GCF_013731165.1 Rhagoletis pomonella | reverse complement strand
TTTTTTTGGCAGTGAATTCTTTACTTTGTATCTGAACGTAAGAGCGGCTGCATGAATCTTTAAGAGTGAATTTTGAGACTATCGTGATCAAAGGTGGGCACTACCACAATAAAGCGTGAGCTAAAAGTGAGAATGTGTTAGTGTGCCTAATTCAATTTGCATGCTGTCGTGTTCTCATCGCTGCGCTCTCGCTTGTATACGTACACGCGACGCTTACGCTCTTTTAGCACCTGCTAACTCTCTGCCCATGCCTGATCGTGATACATACTATTTGGTGGAATTATTTGTAATCAAAGTTCATGAGAGCAGGTTGCTAGTGTGACCCAATTTGTTATCTCTGTCGATTAGGGGATTCCATTTTGCTCAAAATAAATTTTTGTCTTGCAAAAGTAACATGAACATTTAAAATCGAGCATTAACCGTTTACTGTTGATTTTGCTCCAGAAAATCTGCTTAATCTACTGAACTAATACCGTTGTCTTTCATGCGACCTTGAAGGTTGTGATTGGGGTTTAATCGCAACACGTTTCAGGTTACCTACCTAGTATGTTGCTTAGAGTTAGGAGTTTCCTTTTTACCATGAATCGGCCAACCTGGTGGCACTTAGGCTAATGCATATACATACATACATATCTCACAATCGGCAATAATGCTTTCGTTTTGTCATACCATCTCCTTGCCGCCATACAAATTTGAAGAGCTGAGCTCGGATTCTTTCAGAACTAGCAGCTGTATAATTTTTTAGACTTATTCTTATCTCGTCTTGGTTATAGAACGGAACATTGATTTCGTCATCAACGATCGGGGTATTCGCTTTCTTCACAATTTCGTCAAAATTACCATTCAGCAGAATGGAAAAGGGGACTCTGTACATCGGTCACCTTTCTGATATTCACATCAGCTCGCACCGGTCTTGAAACCGTCGGCGAAGGGCCGAAATTTCTGAACAACTTTCGAATATTTATCCGGTCGTATAGCATTTTAAGCTCGTCGTTCTCATGCATTTCGGATATTTGCTTGTTATTTTTTATGATACGTCCATCTTTCCTTTTCAACGCTCCATAACTCACTCGGCGGCCGCTGTCGTGTAGTGGTTAGCAGTGTGCGATACCATTCCGCAGGGCCTGGGTTCAAACAAGGTTTCCGAAGAACTCAAAAAAATAATAATCAATAAATGTTTTTTGTAATAGCGGTCGCACTTCGGCAATAGCAAACTCCAAGTGTATGCATTTTTATATAGATATAGACAAATGTATACATAAATGATCAGAATGAATAGAGAAATCGATTAAGCCATGTCTGTCTGTCCGTCCGTCTGTCCGTCTGTGTACACGATAACTCGAGCAAAAATTGAGGTATCTCAACGAAATTTGGTATGTAGCTTTCCGTTAATCCAAGGTAGGTTGGTATTGAAAATGGGCGAAATCGGACTGTAACCACGCCCACTTCCCATATAACGGTAATTTCCAGAAATACGAAAACTGCGATATTTTAGTAACTACCGAAGATTATGCACTCAAAATTTATATTTGTAACAATTTTTAGACGCAAAATAAGAATATTATAAATTTTTGGAAAATGGGCGT
>NW_023458561.1:51664687-51666695 GCF_013731165.1 Rhagoletis pomonella | reverse complement strand
TTTTTTGCAATTTTCTCGAAAGTTTGAGGGTGTGCCAGTCAAACGGACTACAGATTCGGATTCAGCGGGCCGTAATACATGTTTATTTTTTGTGTGCCGGTGATAAATATCTTACAAAAGACTTGCAACTATCTTAGCCAGAATTGCCCCGTAAATAGAACACATAACATACTTTTCCACCAACTCCATTGCAATACGATCGATTTCCGGCAATGCTTCACGCATATTTTGTACCTTCATCAAGATTGGATTTACCTTCTGGCGTATATTGAACCAACCTTCACCTTGCCTACATACATTAGTGGTGATAAAGTTTGCAGCATCAAAATGTTATCCTTATTCGACCGACTACTTTGCATTTTAGTTCAATACTACTCACTCTGCCACCAATCCCAATATGCCACCATATGCTTTTGGATTCTCTACCTTCCGATAGTGTTTAAAGCTTCCTACACCATCCCGTACAGGCCAAACTCCTTCAGTTCTATATACTTTTTCGAAATCAATTACATTATAAGTGCATACTAAATCTTCGCGACCGAAAGAGCCGCGAAACACAAACAGGTCACCATAGCGTTTGCGCATTGTTCCAAACAATTTCAAAAAATTTGCGCCATAAAGTTCTCCTAAAAAAAAAAACACACAATTAAAATGTTCGTAATTACTTTATAATTTGCTTTTGACTATTATCGTACCGCCTGGTAAAAAGTCCATCATTAATCCAATACTTGTTGGTCCAGGTATTTCGTTATATTCCTTTGCGCTTGCCCACTCCTCCTCGTAGGTTGTATCTGCCAACAGGTTCTAAAAAAAAAGTAAACATGAATAAGCGCAGATATTTAACATGAATGAGTTAAATACACTTCGACAACTGTGGTAACTCATATTGAAGTTGCTATCGTTTGGTTCAGTACGTTACATTTTTTGAGCACCCCTGGTATAATGTACATACATACAATACATCGTATCAGTGTCTATGAACCAATGAGAAGAAAAGGGATATGCACATTAGGGTGGTCCTTAATTGTAGGATGTAAATTTTTACATCAGACTTTGTAAGCCTCAACCCCTACGTCGATGCTACTATAGTCGAAGATATCATATATAAGTTTTGACGCTGTTTGGAGTCGGTTAAGCCGTATCGCACAGGGGTCAAACTTCAGACTACCCAATAAAAACGTCCTAACCGACTGCAGTCAGGACCAAAATTTATATGTGATATCTTCGACTTTAGTAGTATCGATTTTGGGTATTAAATGAAAAAAATATTTTCAATTTTTTGAGTCTCCATAGAGGCTTCTGGCCTTTGACCCCTTTGCAACACATCTTAAACAACTCCAATCGGGACCAAAATTTATATGAGATATCTTCGAGTATGATAGTCTCGATTTTGGGTATTAGATGCAAAAAAAAATTAATTTTAATTTTTTAGTCCCTATAGAGGAATCTAAACTGTGTCCCCTGTGAGACACGCCTTAACTGTCTCCAATCGAAACCAAAATTTATATGTGATATATGTGATCGTCGTATTACCGATTGAGGGGGTGAGACTGATAAAAATCGTTCATTTGATTTTTTAAGGACCACCCTAATGTACATACATACCTCTTAAGAAACCAGACCGCCTTTATTTGCATAGCAAACCACGTTTAATGAGTAAGCTGATCATAAACGTCTACTTTATCTGTATTCGGCAAACAGGTTTGTGTTGTTATATGTATTAAAACACACAAAGATATTTATTTATAGTAATTCTTAAAAAAACAATTATTACTTTATCATGCAATTTTGCGAATACCCCAAACAAGTTCATTGCACCTACTGCTCAACCATTAATGAGAATGCGCGGAAACTCACAAAATCCATCCACAGTTGCACGTTCTTTACCAGCTGATAAGATTCACATTAAGGTGGGTATCTTTTCAACGATTTATTAAGCTGTAGTTTCGCAAAGCAGTGTTTGAAGAAGGCGCAAAGCAGTGAAACATGTTTACATTTTCTTATTTTT
>NW_023458561.1:51661045-51664587 GCF_013731165.1 Rhagoletis pomonella | reverse complement strand
TTTCCAGATGTGCTTTTACTTTTTTTGAGTGGCATTTTTTGTTAATGCTAACAGATTTGTACAGTTCATTAATTAAAAAAAATAAGGTGTCCAGCCAAAGAGCTTCACCTCCAGATGTGCAATTAGATTTTATTTTTTCGAAGAGGGTTGCCACTTGTACGAAAAATTATAAGATGTGCGATGTTCAATGGACTAAATAGTGAGTTGCCAAATGAAAGGACTTGAGCTCCAGATGTGCAATAAGGTTTTAATAAGTTTAAGTTTAAATAACAATAAAAAATAAAAACATTAAAAAAAATTAAATAAATAAAGTAATCTAATTTACGATGGCCAAGATAACACAGAAATTAAAGAAAGCTTTTTTTTTGTTTTTTTTTTTTAAGTTGTCCAGTTATTAAAAATGCACATGTACAATACAAATAAAAATTAATAAAAAAATAAAGAATAAATAAATAAAAAAGTGGGGTATTTTATTCGTGTAAACTTCTCGTGATAGGCCCGGGATACTGCATGTGTGGAAATGTACAGGCAAATAACAGGTTAAATTTTGAAAGAATTTTTAAAATCAATTTATCAAAATTAGTCACATGAATGAATTGTTTAACATAAAACGAACCACTATAAAAAACTTTTATTTTTATTTCTTTAAGTAATATAATATTAAATAATTAAAATGATGCCGATATCTTATTACATTCAACGAGCAATTCTTGCATATAAAAATATATATATATCCATAGGTTTCTCGGAAACCGCTCTAGCAATTTGGATGAAATTTCTTACACAGATAATGTTTTGCAGTCTATGGTTATCTAGATAGGTGTTATCTCCGAAAATATCGGTATACGGTTTCTACCAATTCGAAATTAGTTATAAACTAAATAACACATCACAATATGGGTATCAAGTGGAAAGTGTTTCGAAAATCCCCAATTCAGAAATATTTTTGAATAGGGTTGCCACCTATTTTCTATCGCATATTTATTTAATTTTTTGTTTAGGAAATTGACACATAATATTACTCTTTACGGATGGTAAAAGAAAGCTTTTAAACAATGCCTTGCATATGTAGTAAGTGTTGTCGTTTAAGATCTTAGTGTAAGGTTGCCACTTATTTTCGATTCTGCAAAATTCCTCTAAAATAACTTAATATGGATCTCAAATGAGACGTGTTTTTTAGAACTTTAATAATATTTTCGATGCGGTTTGCCATTACTTGATACTGAAACCTTGAAAACTTTAAAAAATGTATACATTCCGAGCAAAGCTCGTTCAACCTGGTGCTTGTGATATTAAATAGGCATACCTTTTTTTAATAAAAGTGATTGTAACTTTTTAGATAGGTGGCAACCCTACTCCAAAATATTTTTTTTATGCTGAGGTGCTTTTGAATAATTATAATATTCATATATCTGGCAACCCTATTTTTTTAAATTATGTTTCCACAAACTTTCTACAGAAAATATCAAGTAGAAAATCCAAAATACGTGCCTTCTCGGATTTTTCATAATTTTTGGACACCTGGTACTTTTCGATGTACCATGGATTTTGTTACTTTAGATAATTAATTTTTTCACGTTTAAATAATCAAAAAACAATTTTGGCCACTTTCTCTTTCTTCTGGCCCACTGTGGATTACAGTGGCTGTTGAAATAACTTGAAGAAAAGACTTACTTAAATTTTTTGCTAGTGGTTTCACAGCTACACATTACCCGCTCGCTTATATTGCGATGCATATTTTTGTTCAATAGTATTGGTTAATGTTTTCATGGTACTACCTACTGGGTAGTTTCTGCTCTTCATCAACAGTGCCAAATATTTTCTGTTAAAATTATACGCTTAAATCCACAGTTTATCATTTTTCAACCCTAATTTTACTCCATTTACATATTTAGAAATTCATATATTTTAAAATTCACATTACTTAAACAAATCTTTATTTTAAACACAAACACTAACATTAACGGTATATATGTATGTTACCGGTCAAACCCGATCTAACTAGTTTAGCCTTGGAAAAACTATTTTGTCCTAAAATCGGGTTTGGCCAGTAACATATATATGTATGTAAAAATAAAATATTTCGCTGTTTTCAACGTCGGTTTCTACGGTATCGTTGCTGATGTGAATGCTTTTGCTGTTGCTGTTGTGTCTTACGCTCTGGTTGTGATTTAAATTGTTTAGCTTTTGGCAAGGGAAAATCATCATTATCGATGGAAGAAGGATCTAAAATGTTGGAAAAAGTTGTTATAAACATACCTTTGTATATATTTGGTATAAACTGTGCCTTAAAAATGGTTACCTTCTGTGGCACCAAAGGTGACAACGGATTTATGACCGGATACTGGATTATGGAAAGCATTGAAGTTTGGAGGGGAACCTAAAGAAGAAATAATGTATTTTTTTTTTACTTTGTAAAGCTTGATGAATATTAAAATAAAATATGTGTACATATGTAAGTAGGCATGTAGTATATGTGTATAATGGGGCTATTGGTTGATGACGGGGATTTGGAAAATGTAACTAGACATAATGTCATATGGCTGATGAGTTTAACTAGTTTTGAGTATGTTTACAAATAGGGATTCACATATGAAAATTTATTCTTACTTGTGATGGATGACAGAGGGGTGAGTAGGAATGACGTTGGAAACAACTTCAGACGATTTTGAGTTGGCGATAACATCACCATATGGAAAAATAAATACAATTTAAATGCTGAGTGTATGTACATTAGGCTGGAGCGGAAACAAAAAATTGTGTGTGTTTGAAATTCTAATAGCGAGAGGTTGGTGCATTTGGAATTTTGGGAATGTAAAAATCGAAAATTTGAGAATTTTGTAAGTTCTAAACATGTAATCTTTTTTTGTTATTTTCTGGCCTCATAACAATTTATATTGATTTTTTTTTTAATAGAACATAACCAAAAATAACTACAACCACATGTTCACGCCTAATAGTGACAGAATAGTTGCCTTTCATTATAGTCGGATTGATTAAATCCAAAACTGGAAAAAGCAACCACAATTCACACGGCGCTTAGCTCAGTGGGTAAGACCACTGGCTTTGAACGCCGGACCTGCGAGTTCAAGTGCCAGCGTGAGAGAGTCTGATGAGGAGATCCGGAGATCTCCGAAATAGCAACTATAATTTCTACCAAAATGTAAGTAGTATTATTGTTTTTCCACAACAATTTTCATTAATAACAGCGTTAATTTCAATACAAAATGTTCAATATAAACAAATAACGCAATTTATCGAAATTATTTTCAAAACTTTTAGGTATGCAGCTTTGTAGGCCATGAAATTTACTATAATAAAAAAAAAAACTAAAGATATTCTATTGAAGTTCAAATGCAACGAATCCCCGCTATTCGAATTTCGAAACGCAATTTTTTTTTTTCATTTCTGCTTCACTCTAATGTACATACAATATATTTTTGTAATGCATTTGATCTTTATTTAATCTTTTTCAATATATATAATTAACTTAATAAATCTGTTATTTTTCCAACACAAAAAAAATTTTCGCATGCAATTTT
>NW_023458561.1:51658076-51660945 GCF_013731165.1 Rhagoletis pomonella | reverse complement strand
AAAATTGCATGCGAAAATTTTTTTTGTGTTGGAAAAATAACAGATTTTTTAAGTTAATTATGTATATTAAAAAAGATTAAATAAAGAACAAATGCATCACAAAAATACATTGTATGTACATTAGGGTGAGGCAGAAATGAAAAAAAAAATTTGCATTTCGAAATTCGAATAGCGGGGATTCGTTGCATTTGAACGTCAATGGAACACCTCTATTTTTCAATATAGTAAATTTAATGGCCTACAAAACTGCATACCTAAAAGTTTTGAAAATAATTTTGTTAAGATTGAAATTTTTTTTTTGGAATTAACGCTGTTATTAATGAAAATTTTTGAGGAAAATCAATAATACTTACTTACATTTTGGTAGAAGTTTTAGCTGCTATTTCGGAGATCCCCACATCTCCTCACCAGAGTTTCGCGCTGGCACTTGAACTCGCAAGTCCGGCGTTCAAAGCCAGTGGGCTTACCCACTGAGCTAAGCGCCATGTAAAATGTTTTTGCCTTTTCCACTCTTGGATTTAGTCAATCCGACTATAATGAAAGGCAACTATTCTGTCGCTATTTAGGCATGAACATGTGGTTGTAGTTATTTCTGGTTATGTTCTATTTGAAAAAAAAAAATATAAAAAAATCAATTTAAATTGTTATGAGGCCAGAAAATAACAAAAGGAGGTTACTTGCTTAGGATTAACAAAATTGTCAAATTTTCGATTTTTACATTCCCAAAATTCCAAATGCACCAACCTCTCGCTATTAGAATTTCGAACACACTAAATTTTGTTGTTTCCGCTCCAGCCTAATGTAATGTACACTCAGCATTTAAATTGTATTTATTTTTCTATATGGTGATGTTATCACCAACTCCAAATCGTCTGAAGTTGTTTCCAACGTCATTCCTACTCACCCCTCTGTCATCCATCACAAGTAAGAATAGATTTTCATATGTGAACCCCTATTTGTATGTTTACCTACTCAAAACTAGTTAAACTCATCAGCCATATGAAATTATGTCTAGTTACATTTTTCCTAATCCCCGCCATTAACCAATAGCCCCATTATACACATATACATGCCTACCTACATATGTACATATATTTTATTTTAATATTCATCAAGCTTTACAAAGTAAAAAAAAATACATTATTTCTTCTTTAGGTTCCCCTCCAAACTTCAATGCTTTCCATAATCCAGTATCCGGTCATAAATCCGTTGTCACCTTTGGTGCCACAGAAGGTAACCATTTTTAAGCACAATTTACACCAAATATATACAAAGATATTTTTATAAAAAGCCGTTTTTTTAACTTTTTCCAACATTTTAGATCCTTCTTCCATCGATAATGATGATTTTCCCTTACCAAAAGCTAAACAATTTAAATCACAACCAGAGCGTAAGACACAACAACAGCAACAGCAAAAGCATTCACATCAGCAACGATACCGTAGAAACCGACGTTGAAAACAGCGAAATATTTTATTTTTACATACATATATATGTTACTGGCCAAACCCGATTTTAGGACAAAATAGTTTTTCCAAGGCTAAACTAGTTAGATCGGGTTTGACCGGTAACATACATATATACCGTTAATGTTAATGTTTGTGTTTAAAATAAAGATTTGTTTAAGTAATGTGAATTTTAAAATATATGAATTTCTAAATATGTAAATGGAGTAAAATTAGGGTTGAAAAATGATAAACTGTGGATTTAAGCATATAATTTTAACAAAAAATATTTGGCACTGTTGATGAAGAGCAGAAATGACCCAGTAGGTAGTACCATGAAAACATTAACCAATACTATTGAACAAAAATATGCATCGCAATATAAGCGAGCGGGTAATGCGTAGCTGTGAAACCACGAGCAAAAAATTTAAGTAAGTCTTTTCTTCAAGTTATTTCAACAGCCACTGTAATCCACAGTGGGCCAGAAGAAAGAGAAAGGGCTCAAAATTGGTTATGATTATTTAAACGTGAAAAAACTAATTATCTAAAGTAACAAAATCCATGGTACATCGAAAAGTACCAGGTGTCCAAAAATTATGAAAAATCCGAAAAGGCACGTATTTTGGATTTTCTACTTGATATTTTCTGTAGAAAGTTTGTGGAAACATAATTTAAAAAAATAGGGTTGCCAGATATATGAATATTATAATTATTCAAAAGCACCTCAGCATAAAAAAAATATTTTGGAGTAGGGTTGCCACCTATCTAAAAAGTTACAATCACTTTTATTAAAAAAAGGTATGCCTATTTAATATCACAAGCACCAGGTTGACCGAGCTTTGCCCGGAATGTATACATTTTTTAAAGTTTTCAAGGTTTCAGTATCAAGTAATGGCAAACCGCATCGAAAATATTATTAAAGTTCTAAAAAATACCTCTTATTTGATATTCATATTAAGTTATTTTAGAGGAATTTTGCAGAATCGAAAATGAGTGGCAACGTTACACTAATATCTTAAGCGACAACACTTACTACATATGCAAAGCATTGTTTAATAGCTTTCTTTTACCATCCGTAAAGAGTAATATTGTGTGTCAATTTCCTAAACAAAAAATTAAATAAATATGCGATAGAAAATAGGTGGCAACCCTTTTCAAAAATATTTCTGAATTGGGGATTTTCGAAACACTTTCCACTTGATACCCATATTGTGATGTGTTATTTAGTTTATAACTAATTTCGAATAGGTAGAAACCGTATACCGATATTTTCGGAGATAATGCCTATCTAGATAACCATAGACTGCAAAACATTATCTGTATACAAAATTTCATCCAAATTGTTAGAGCAGTTTCCAAGAAACCTATGGATATATAATATGCAAGAATCACTCGTTAAATGTAATAAGATATGGGCATCATTT
>NW_023458561.1:51623555-51657976 GCF_013731165.1 Rhagoletis pomonella | reverse complement strand
AAATCTGTTATTTTTCCAACACAAAAAAAATTTTCGCATGCAATTTTCTAATAACAAAGTTTCCGACACACACCGAACGGACTCAAATAGATGTCCTCCGTCGACGATGCCGTATTGAGTGAAGGTGTTGGCGTAGGCGGATCATTAAGACCATCATCAAAAAAATCATATTCATTACTTGTTTCAAACGAAGCTAACGAGGAGGTTGAGGATGTTGTGGAACAGGATGGAGACGAAAGTGTTGAGTATAGTGGTTGTGGTTGTGGTTGTGGTTGTGGTTGTGGTTGTGTTGGTACATTGTTGGGAATTTCAACTTGGTTAGCAAAACAATCATCAATAGCATCTACTAGGTTTCCATCATTGGATTCATGGGGATCAGGTGTGACTGAACATGTAAAGGGAATAACAAAAACAAAAACAAAATACTGTCCGTTAACAAAAAGCTTAAATATAAAAAGTTGCAAAATATTTTGTAATTACTTGCGTTAACAACGTTGCCCAACAATGGTGGCAGCGCAAGCGGCTTGCTGCCGGCTGCAGTTTCATGGCCCGATGTCGACTTCTTTTGCACATCGGCGTGACCATTCAAAAGATCTAAAATGTGTTCTTTTTGAGCCTTCAAAACCTCACCCTTTGTTTGTACTGTTTGGAAGAGCGGCACAAAAACAAAAAGTTATGCAGATTTTTTAAGGAGCAAAAACAGAAACATTTGAGGGGGGAAAAAAACAAAAGACTATCCCAATGCTAATGCGATTAATTTTGAGCCAAGAGAAATTTTTTTTAAACAAAACTAATCCCCTATTCTCTGCCTGTAAGGAACGAGAACAGTGATTAATAGCAGAAGTAAATTTAAAATCGCAGTTGTATATATATTTCGGTATTTGCTCGCATTATTTACAAAAAAAAAAGTCTTAACTACATAAAATATTAATTCAAAAATTCTGTTATATAAAAAAGTATTGCTTAACCAATGCTCAGAGCGCGCCATAACAAGTTAGTTGAGTTTAGAGCTACTTAAGTTTGTGTATTTTCTTTTTTTTTCGTTTTCGTTGCAATTGTACATCAAATAGATTTTTTTTTTGGTATTTTTGTAAATATATTGATACGTATGCATTTGTGTAAATTTGTGGAAAATAAGCGCTAAGGTATCATAACATAACTTTAACGATAAGGCGTAACTTAGTAGTTATATCCATTACCAACTACCGCCATTCCCCGAAGTTCGTCACTGTTCTTCGGCCCATTTTCCAGCGGTGTGTGCGGCGATTTTGGCGACTTTGTTACAGATTTACCATTATCCAATGAAACCGCATTGTTTTTATCATTATGATTGTTAGTGTTGTTGGAAACTGAATTATTTTCTTTTTCTTCGACGTTGATTTCAATTGCTGGTATTTTCTGTTCTTTGGGTGATTTCGTTTCTTTCGGTTTCCCGTTCAAGTTTAGGCCTTTGGCATTCTCATCGCTGCTATCCTGTTATAGAGAGGGGGAAAAAATTATGACTTTTTACCTATTTTAAAGCGAAAGAAAGTTAAGGGTAATTAACACTAACAGTCCACTTGAGTTCCGTTAATGTAACGAGTGTAGATTTTTATTCAATTTTTTTTTAATAACTTGCCAAAAATTTTTGTTTTGCAGCACATAAATTTATACGATATTATTTTCGCGCTTACCATATTATATTCTCCCTGTGTATCATTTGAACTTATGCCAGATTGAGTGGATTCATTGTTGGT
The DNA here is from genome assembly GCF_013731165.1 of Rhagoletis pomonella. Lineage (NCBI taxonomy): Eukaryota > Metazoa > Arthropoda > Insecta > Diptera > Tephritidae > Rhagoletis > Rhagoletis pomonella. The sequence goes on along the minus strand of NW_023458561.1, from coordinate 51,656,240 downwards.
GTCTTCTTCCTCTTGAATCGGTACATAGTCAGAGTCATCAGCAGAGCTTTCGTTCGCATATTTAGATAGCAAATCACTGCAGCTCAAATCCGCTTCGGGTGCATCATCTTCACGCTGGCGTTTATAAGTGAAACGTGGAGATTCACGAGACTGTGTATTAAATAAAGTATAAAAACAAAAAAAAAAAAATTTGAATAAACTATTAGCAAAATTTATTTAGTTTCTGTAATACAAAAATACACCTGTAGGATTTCCTGCAAGCCAGTTTTGTGTGCCGCAAAGACTACGCCGGCGGGTTCACAATTAATACGCGGCCGGCACAAAGCGATCGTAAAGAGCTGTCCCAACTTAACCATCAATCCGCCAACTTTTTCATTTTTCAGCGCTTTGCGTGTATGTTCGCGTTGTTGTATCGCCTTAAGACCGTGTACGCGAATTGAGCGCAGCTTACGACGACGCGTTTGTATAAAATAGACAAGATTGTGGGCGGTAACTGGACCATTACCTATAAGCAGAGCGCCCAGCGATAGCCAAATACGAAATTGGCGTAGAAGTATGATGACCATAAGAAATGGTAACCACGGTAATGGACGCACCAAGGGAACATCTGCGGAAGTACAAAAAAAGAAGTAGCAACATTATTTTGCGCTTGCTTGCCCCCCGCTGCCGCATAAACTCTCTATTACCATGTGGCAAACTCCACTTTGTGGTATCCTCAAAGATGCGAAGCACTCGATCACCACGCTCCAGCGCAAATTGACCGATGCGCGTTGATGCGAACTTCTCCATCATTTGGTAGACTTTATCGAAGAGTACACTGCCGCTAGTGTCGGTGGCTTCTATGATTGGTTCCAGTTCATCTTCCTTGTTGGCAACGGCGTTTGTATGGTTTTCACGCTGCTGCAGTTGCGTTGCTGGATGTGGTTCTTTGCCTATTTCTAGCACCATTTTAAAGTAGGAAAGTTGCTTAATGAACTAAGTTCAGCTGAAAACGAATTATAAATACAATAATTAAAATGACAACGCTTGTAAAAACTTTTGCTTTTTTTTTCAAAATATAAATGCATGTGTGTTTGTATGTACATATGTACATACATATATGTATGCATGCATTAGTTATGCGGTGTTTATATGTATGTAGTGCACCATTTGCAAATCAATTTTCTTATCACTATATTTTTGTTAGCACGGATTTGTTTTCTATTTACATATATGTAGGTACTACTCGTATATTTGTAGCTATATGTACATATTAGGAATGTTAATCCCGGGATCGCGGTCTTTACTAGGTCCCGAAAATGCCGTGACTCCAGGCAAATAATCTCGGGTTTTTTGGGATTTGTAATTTGCACTGATGGCAATAATATAAACTTCATTTTCTTGACCAATATTGGCTATATTTCTGACGACAGTAATTCAAAAATTATTTAAAAAATGCAGTGAAATGTGCTTTGAGAAGAAGTATGTGTATAAAATTAAAGAGAAAATTCTTTAGAGTTTAATCAGATTAAATTTTTTGGTGGATAAGAACTGGTAAGTATTGAAACTGTCCGTTTAAAATTTTATCCTTGAAATTTCGCAATATTTGTTTAAAAAAAAAATTATATGTTAAGCAGTTATATAAACTCGATAACATCGTCGTATGTTATCCTTCTAACTTTATCAGCTTAAAAAATTTGCTATTCGTCCTTCGGAATACAAAAAATTTTAACTTTTTAAATTTTAAAGAAATTTCCCCTTTCATTTGGTACCCATATTTTTATTCTACATTGCATTGAACTTTTGAAATAATAATTGGAATCAATCATGTCTTTAAAATTACAAAGTACTTTAAAATAAATCCTGACGTCAGAAAGAAAAAATAAGAACGCTACTTTAAATAAAAAAGTAGGTTTCAAAACCATTTTTTATTATATTTATTTTATGGTAGGATTTTCGATTTAAGTTGTTGAAAAGTAATGAATATCTAAATCCCGGGACTAATCGCGGGATCCCGGGATTGTCACAACCAAATTAACATCCCTAGTACATATGTATGTATGCAAATGTACCCTCTGATTAGGCATAACGCCAGCATCTGAGCTAGGTAAAACGAGACAAAACTTATGCTGAACTTGACTCATAGAATCGGCGAGAGCAGACGGCGGAAAGCCTCGATTTCTAGAAAAAATTGGTAAGGTAATCGTAATTTGCATAAAAATCATAGCAGTAAACACGCAGCGAACACATACATACATACATACATTTGTACGACATATTTAAACAAAATTAAGAGAAGAGGAATTATGTTGCTGTAGAAAATACTGAACTTCGCACCTCGCAAAACTACACATGTATGTATGTAGGTACGTACGTATGTATAATCCCGCAAATGTAAATGGTGGCCCTCCTTATCAGCGTAACTGTTTAAAAGTTTAAAATTAAGTGTAGCTTGTTTTTGTGGGTGAGATTTTCATTATCAGCAATCGCTGTTCTCTACCTACATACATACGTATGTACATGCGCGCATATTTGTAAGCTGAAGAGCGCATGGAATTATTTTTGAATTTTCTACAATTTCAAATTTTACTCACTTTAAACGTTAATTAAATGTTTTGTTGGTTGGTGCAAGTATAATTGAAATTAGGCGCTAAATGTTTTATATTATTTTGTTCACGTGATAGCGTAAATAATACTAAATAATAAACACATATAGTATATGTGTATGTACTTATGTGTGGGTATACGAACCCTGCAGAAAAAATTAACAATTGATAAAAATAACACACTTGTAGTTAGGTTTTTTGCGGGATTTTCATAAAAAATATAACTTGTAGTTATCTACAAAAAGCTAACTTGAAACTAGTTGACAAGTAATGCAGGAGTAATGCAGACGTAATCGGGAGCTTGTTTTCTTTAGACAAGTTTCTATTTAGATATCCTCATACAAATTTTATTTTGAATGACTTTCTTTCTGGACTTCACAAATACTTTTTCGAATTGAGGACAGATAAAAGGAAGAACGAAATTTTATATTATCATTTTCGAATATGGAACCACTTACAGCAGAATATGTAAACAAATATGTAATGTAATAAAATAAAGTAAATAAATAAAAAAGTAAAAAAAAGAACAAAAAAACATTTTGTTACAAGTTAGTTGACATTTTACCCTTGACTATTTTGTGGCCATCTCCATAGAAATATAGTTAGCTTTCCTCAAAGAAAATATACAGCTAATAGTTACCTTTATTTCCTTCCTAATCAACTTTATGTTAACTTATAGTTTCATACATTTCCCGCAGGGTATGTTGGTATACACTTACATGTGTATGTGAATTCAACATTTACGGCGCACATACATATATGCGCCGGGTGCCTGGTGCAATGGGGTCAGCGATAGAATAGATCAAGAAAGCTTTTTTGAACTCTTAGCCCCTTCGAAACCGAAATAAATGTAAATATAGTGCTTGGCACAATCATATGCCACCCACATATGAACACGTTTTGACTATTATTTTTTATTTAATTCTAATTAAATTATTTTTTTAATATATTCACTAAATACGCGTATGGCGAAGTCTCGCACAACCGAGTTCAGCTAATATTTTTAGAAAAATGATTTCAAATCCTTACTTCCTTACTAATATTACAAATCCGAGAGTGAGTTTGTTTATTTGATACGCTTTCAAGCTTTAACTACTCAACCGATCATCAATAAATTTTGTATACTGGTCTCATTCGGCTCAGATTAAAATATAGCATAAATCTAATCTCGATTGGACAAAGGAGGCGCGGCACCTCCCATACAAACGGCATTTTTCATACTGCTTATCGCAGGATATATTTGTGACAGAGTACTCGAACTTGGTATGGAGATACATATATAAAATCAATTCCACACTCATGGAGGATGGCTGCCACCTGTTTAAAAATCAAATTCAACTTGAATTAAGGGAATTATTTATTTGAAAATTATATTTTAATAATTGACGTCTCAAGGCCTAAAAGTTGTAGTTTGAAAAGTCGAATTTCAACTAATTATTCGCAAGCAATCTGAAAATTTTAAACATGGGTGTCAAACGAAAGATTGTTAAGAAACCTTCAGATTGTACATTTAGAATATTATTGAGTCGTTTTACTAGGTTTGCCACCCGATTACAAATCAAATTCAATTAATTGAAATAAATTTCTACAGTATGGGTGTCAGTCGAAATAGTTTTGGAAAGGGTGTTAGTTCTAAACTACATGAAGGACGGTTTCCAAATGCATAACAAAGGGTTAATTTCTATGTTTATATTTTTTGACATTACAGTCAACTATGTGAGAACTCGACTGAGTTCTCACTTCTATCTTGTTGAATATGCCTTGCACCTAATGCAGCACGCAAAAATTTCATACGCTCAGCGAAGCGGGTGATGGCGATCTAGAAGATTTAATAGTCGCAACTTATCAATATATGGGTGTCGTATAATTGTAATAAGCACTATTTGCATAATTATGAGAGATTGTAGGCGTTAATCTATGCATTTTTGTATACATCTCGTATGTGCCTGGTTCAACGGGGTCAGCGATAGAACAGTTCAAGAAAGCTTTTTTGTGCTTTAAGACTTTTTGAAACCGGAATAAATGTAAATTTTACATAACTAGTTTGTGGGCGGTTATCTATTCATTTGGGTATATGTATTCATAAACAAAGGTATTAGTATAAATTTAATAAACAAATGTATGTATAAACAAATGTATTAACATTCTTATTTATTCAAGGCTGCCCTACATCTTGTCTTGTATTTGGTGAAGCTTTTTTAAACATGAGTGTCATGGGGTTAATATGTGCGTTATTCTGAGAAGAGACAGACCGATGCGGGTACCGAGTACAGAATAACGATACACTTCATGAATTCTGAGCAGTATCGAGAGCTCGATGGTATTTGATGAGTGCTGAGTAAGAGTTGAAAACACTAAAGAGCATAGACGTGTTAAAAAATGTTTTTAAGTAACAAAAGTTTTATTTTAATCAAATACGAAAAAAAAAATTATTCCTTTATTTCTGGGTTCTAAGCAAGTTCTAAAAACGGTTTTGAGTTTTAGGAATTTGCATCCAGAATCATAATTAGCATCGCATCGTCGTTCTGAAAAACCGCGTAACTGACATTTTTTGCCAAAAATTAGATTTGCTCAGCGAAGTTGTTGGCTCAAGCCTTATCCACTCTTCCGGAAATATACTAGCCATAAATGTGATTGCTTTGTAAAAGAGAGAACAATTTTGAAATGTTGATATGCGGTTTTGTACTTTAAACAACGGTATGTATATACACTCCAATGACGCCTTCATATTTGGCGACCCCTTTCGATGATTCTGTAGCGTCTATGCACCAGTAATTGCTGCTGCAAGGGGACGTGTGTCTTGGTTTGCGATATGAATGCCGATTCTTCTGAATTCTTTCCAGAAATGGGTTCCCCGTGACACTTGGGATGGATCTACCAGTTAGAGACCAACTTTGGTGAATAGCTGAAAATTGCCAAAAGTGCCTCAGCCCAATACACCTCTTTTTGCTGTCGACGACCCTCACCTAATGAATAAAGACTACATCTAATATAATACTCACATCGCTGCAGTACAGAAATACGAAAATACATACATACATCCCATATAAATCTAACCTCAAACACGTCATAAAAATGTCATTAAAAGTGCACCGAAGAATATGATAGTCTGAAATTTTACCCATATGTTATATAACCGATTTATTTTAAAGCATGGCTGCCATAAAAACTCCGAGACTCCGAAATTGTGTCCATATATTTACAATTATGTTATGTGAAACCCTCAAAAATTGATCCGTTTATTACAAAGCATACCCATACAAACCTACCCTCAAAAACGTTTTAAAAAGGCCGTAAAAAGCGTACCGATTAACATATGATTCCGAAATTTTCTCCATATATTATTAATAATATTATAACTAAACATCCGGAAAATGGGAGTAATCGATTTATTTTAACACTTACCTCCCATGCAAACTTAACCCCAAAAACGCCTGAAAATTTTCATAAATGCCATCATTACTATATGAGGTTACGTTAAAGGCCGCAAATATGCGAACATTTTTTTCAGAAATCGATTGAAAATATTCCGGTCTTTAATTTTTTATTGTAAGAAAGCGAAAGGAGATGAAGTTAGCATATAAATATAAAGAATCATCTATTAAAATATTTGGGCAATCGCCCTGATTTGCTCTCTATTTTGCCTAGTATGTGCTATATTTTCTTATGAACCTACAACAAAAACAGAAGCTATAAGAAACACACAATGCTTAAATGAACAAAAATCTCCATTAGTTTTAGTTCAATGAAATTCTTCTGAATTCTATTGCTTTTATTTTTTATAAAACTGCCCATTTCGTGCAAAATTATCATGCATTTTTCTTATTCAAATATCACTTTGTAAGGCCAAACCATTCCAATATAAAAATTTAATATTAAAAAAACTGTATTTTTTCCACCGAAATACCATTTTGTCCTAGGGCTGCGTATTTTTTGGTTTTAATAAATTTTTTTCTGCTTTAATTTAAATTTCTCCAAATTGTTAGATTTTATTGTTATAAAAAATATATATACAGTATATTTTGCTTAGCTGCATATGCTTCTTTGCACGAAAAACTTGTGCACGTAACCGAAAAAGGCACTTAAGCGAATTTTCTTTACTACTTTAATGAGGATGGTATCCGAATCCCTATGAAACCAAATATTGGCGGAGCACTTACCATGTAGAAATTACTGCAAGCGAAATTTTTACCGAATGTTATCTAATTATCTATATAACTACATAAATTGATAGCCATTTTCGTTGTTCTGCGAGATGAGCAAAATAAATAAAAGGTTGTAAAATTAGGTAATTGTAGGACCAGTGCAGGTAAACGTAATACTTTCTTTGATAATTGATACCAGTCGCACATTTTTTAAGGCAGGTATCGCCAATGTGCATGTATGTTGAATGCATCTATCGGAGCAGTTTCCTTATAAATGTTAAAAATAATGCTTTTGATGCGCATTTTGGGGTAGGTATCTTAAATGTGCACTTAAGCATAGAGGCAGCAAAGCAAAATATACTGTATACGTATTGGCACAGCAAATTTTTCACAATATACGCAAGACTTTTTATTCTAATATTTTTCCGCCAATTATACAACAAAAAATATAAAAATATAATTCCTAAACTTTGTGCGCGAAAATTCAGCAAATTTTCATGCAAATTTTCCACTTTTTAATCAGATTTTTTAGATTTTTTTGAATATGCAGTTCTGCAGTTCATTAAATTCTAGTAAAACAAGTAAGAAAGTCTAAGTTCGGGCGGAGCCGAACATTAAATACCCGGCGCAAGTATTAAATATATGTTTCTTCACCTTTCCGAAAGCTACCCCTAGATGGTAAGCCGGGGTGTATCAATTTTGAGTGAATTAGCGTCCTTCAATTTCGAAATATTGAAATTTCAAGCATTTCTGAAATTTACCGTTATATGAAAAGCGGCCGTAATTTTAGTCCGATTTCAATAATTTTCAACGCTTTCATGTGGCAAGCACAATAACCACACCGAGTTTGGTACAAATTGGTAGAACGGTTACCGATATACATATATGTGATCATAAGTGGGCGGGTGGTAAAGAATTTTTGCAAGCATCAATTTTGAATAAATTAGCTTCAATATTTACTGATTTATCGAAGATTTTGTATTTCTCTAAATTACCGTTATATGGGATGTGGGCGTGGTTATTGTCCGAATTAAAAGATTTTCGGCCATTTGGTATGGTGTACCAAGGCCAACAACTGTGTCAAGTTTGGAAGAAATTGGTGCAGCGGTTCCTAAGATATACACATGTAACCATAAGTGGACGTGGCTACGCCCATTTTCCAAAAATGTATAATATTCTTATTTTTCGTCTAAAAATTATTGTAAATATCAATTTTGAGTGAATTATCTTCAGTAGTTACTAAAATATCGCAGTTTTCGTATTTCTGGAAATTACCGTTATATGGGAAGTGGGCGTGGTTAAAGTCCGATTTCTCCCATTTTCAATACCAACCTACCTTGGATTAAGGGAAACCTACATACCAAATTTCGTTGAGATATCTCAATTTTTGATCGAGTTATCGTGTACACGGACGGACGGACAGACGGACGGACAGACAGACATGGCTTAATCGATTTCTTTTTTCATCCTGATCATTTATGCATACATTTGTCAATATCTATCTCGATTCGTTTTGGCTGTTACAAACAACCGTTATGTGAACAAAATTAATATACCCTTGTGCACAAGTGCGCTCGGGTATAAAAATGCAAGTGCGGCGTTAGTCACAAATTGCATTGATTTTTGAGAATTTTATTTATTTTTTTTAAGGTATTTAGCATTTTTTCGATATAAAGTATTTTCGAAAAAGATTTTTTGTATGAAAGAGACTGCGTGAAAAAAATTGCCAAAACTCAACGGTAATTCCTACCTACTTTAAGCTTGTACTTTATTCTAATAAAATTGATTGGGCTACAAATCTGCATACTCGAAAAAATTCTAAAAAATCTGATTAAAAAGTTGAAAATTTGCAGATTTTCCGCGAGTTTTTCACAAAGTTTAGGAGTTATATTTTTATGTTTTTAGTTGCAGAATTAACCATATTTAAAAAAAAATTAGAATAAAATTGTTTGCATATATTGTGAAAAATTTGTTGTGTCAATACTTTGTACCGGCAGTGTATATATTTTTATTTAATTTAATTTTTTAGAAAACTTATTGCTAGCAGATCTTTCAATTAGTTTTTGGACTCTCTAAAACCGGTAATGAACTGAACATCGGTTGTTAGTCAATTCGGTTCAGTCCAATTTTTAGGGGTGTTTAGCAAAAAACACATTTCGATTGTTGACAAGGCGTACAAAAAAATAACATAACTTTTTCGCAGTGTCGCACATTGTTATTGCAATTGAGATTTGTATCTAATCAAAAATTGTGCATTCAAAATATTTTATATTTAGCGTTTACTTCATCGCTTAAAAAAACACACTAAATTTTGATATTTGAAAAAAAAAAGAAATCGCAAAGGAAGTGCGACAGCAGAGAGCACAAGTTAATGAAGCTAAAAAAAAAAATAGAAAATTATCAACAAATATTGAGATCAAAGTGTATCTATCGAAACGCAGACTATTCAATTTCATTCAGCACGATTTAATAAATAAATACTAAAACAAAATGATCTGTTCTTTAATGTAGCGCAACTGTACATACGAGTACATATGTATTACGTATGTATGTTTGTCTTGACACTTTCAAAAAACCAAAAAAAAACCAAAAACGCACTCACAGCCCGACGTCAACAGACCATTGCACATGCCCTGCTGCCTCTCTTGGGTGCCAACACCGGCTTCAATAAACAGTCGCAGAAGCTTCTGCTGCGTCTTTTTATATTGTCGCTTATGTCGCCAATACACGCTGTTAGTTATCTTTGTGGCGAAGATTATTTAACAAGAAATAAAAAATACATAATACAATAAAACGAAAGATGGATGGACAAGAAAGAAGGGAAATGGAGAAATTGAGAAATAAAAAAAAACAATGCAGTAAGTAGCGAATAAAATGAAAGTGATAAACGGAGATTTGTGCAGCCAAAGCATGCGATCTCCCATCCAACTGGAAGTAATCGTATAAGAAGGAAATCTACATAAAATACGGAGAGCGTACCGGAAAGGCATCGCACAGTGGAAGATTTCCATGTAAATTATTACAAAAACTAGTAATCGTGCCCCGATGTTGCTACAATTTTTTATTGGTAAAATTTTAGCTTAGAGATGATGAAATCTTAAAAATTGGCACTGATCGAAAAACTGCCACGCCCACTTCACAAGGGGCGCAAATGGTAAATGCGATTCGACTTTAATGAAATTCGGTTCGTAACTTAGTTTTAACCATAAAAATCTAAATCTGATAGATGGCCAAAATCGGTCCACTGCCACTCGCACCAGCCATATAAAAATTAAATTTTATAAAACTGCATAACATCTTACATCTTTTTCTAATATAGTAGGTATGGAGATACCAGAATATTTCATTTACTTTATCAATTTAATAGAATAAATTTTTTCAAACAGGTGGCAACCCTCCTCAAAAACATTTTTTGTAGTAAACTTTCCTAAACCTCTTCAGTTTGATACCAATATTGTAATATTCAAATTTTTGTATGAATTAAGTTGAAATTTTCAAACAGGTGGCAACTCTGTAATTTTTTTCTTTCTACATATATTTTAAGTTAGATCTCTAGAAATACATAGGCGAAAACTGCATTCAATTCGATGCATTAGTTCTTGCGTATAAACATACAAATAGACTGACAGACAGGCAGACCGATAGACAGACAGACAGACAAATTGTCGATTTGCCTTCTATTGCTCTAATAAAGACCTCCCAATTTGAAAATTTGAAATTTTAATAAGATAAATTTTACAAAAGTTATTATTTTTTTTACTTTTTATGAAAGTTTTGGGAACACAGTTTTTAAATCGTTAAGTTTTAGTAAAATAAAATGCAAGTTGGAAGTGGGTAAGAGTTCGCACTGATTTTTATTAACTAAAAATTAATTTAGATGTTGATGAAATTTTTTTTAAATACCTCACATATTTTTGTGGATTTTTTTTCGTTTTGAGGGAACCCTACAATTCTTTTCGACTAGTTTTAATTATATAACATTTATTAACTGGAACCGTAGTATCGATTTTCTTAAAAAATGCAACTTTTTCCGCACTTTGTAGTAAAAAATTTAATCCAAGGAAATTAAAATTCCAAAATCTGGCTCATCGGGTCTCTTGCAAACTTTATAAGCTATCATTTCGAGTAAAACAAGTTTAGTGAACAATGAAGGCTCCAGTGTATCGTGAATAGTAAATGCTACTTTTGAACCAGTGTGAGCTGGTAGTTCCCGCTAGATTTACAATAGCAATACCAATTATTAAAAAAGAATTAACAACATGATCAAAAAAGTACATACGGCGCTCAAAAGCATCAGATATTGATATGGGAACATAACTAAAATCTCATTTGGATCTATTGGACCCGGCCGGTAGACAAAGGGTTAAAGGCAAAACAAATCCAACAACAACCGATGACTCAACTTCCACTGCCGAGTCCTTGAAATGTTCACTCGAATTTTCGTGTAGAAATACGATATATACAACACGAAGATGCAGTGCCATTTCTTTCAGAAAACAAACCTCAAAACGTTTTAGGAGACATATCTAGAATTTACTCAACCATTGAATTTTTAGTGTTGAACTTTCTGCCATCCTCACACCACTGTGCATCGTGACCGCAAGTATGTATGTACATAAAAAAGACCGCGAAAACAAATTCGACATTGATCACAAAGACACCGTGCTATGGGGTTTTCATGTTCACTAGGATATGCAAAAAAGTATGCACACATACATATGTATGTATTTTCGAAGAAATATGTATATAACTATCCACTAGACCAAGGCATCCGAATTTGTCGGAAATCAGACATTTCTGAACAAAGTCGAAGGTCTTTCGTTCTGGCTTAACGAATTCGCAGCAGTTTCGTAAAGATCCTACCTGACGAAATCGTTAAGTTCTTTCTTTACGAAGTCGTGTCAACCTTCTCATATGAAACTCTTGCCGATTTCGTAAAGAGATCGGTTAGAATTTCGGAAAAATCTTTAGACGCGACATAACGATGTCGGTAAAAAATCGAAACAAATTGTTTGGTGGGTGGTATATTTGGTCGCATATGTATGTATGTAACTACATAAGTAACTGATAACTGTATCATGACTTCGACACTCGAAGTTAATACATACCTGCATACATACATATATGCAAGCAGCTTGGAATACATAATTTTACATAAATTCTGCGATCGTTTGAATTTCGACATTGGAAATACTTATATATTTATTTATATAAATAAATTCGAACTTACCGATAATAAAAAACGAAGTGTTCTTACAAAAAATATTTTGTTCTAAAAAATTTCACAAACACAAACACAATTAAAATTATCGCAAATGCACTGATCTCCTTTTTTAGCTTACTGGCTCAGTTCGTTCGTCGAAGAGTTTATTTTCTTCAACTAGTTATTGCATTTATATATCACTTTGGTTTCTTTTTTTTTTTGATTTTCGTTTATTGATATCCGTTTTGGATTTGCCTACTCTCAAGCACCTGACCAGTAACGCGTTTCAGCAACTTGTGCAACCGTACAATCCGCGACTGAATGTTGATGATCAGCGAAAAGCATTCGTTGTTCTGTTGGTCAGATCAAATGCAGATTGAAATCTGCCTTTCCCTGGTTCGGCATTGACATCGGCTTCGAAAATAATAACAACATCAGCATCGGTTTAACCATCGGCTGTGTTTCTCTTCGATGCATTATCAGCGGTGATATCAATTAATGCGCAGAATTGAGCTGAGAATTTAGCTTCGATCTCTGCAACCTGCGACTCCAAATTGTATTTGTAATGGAGTTTTGCTTGACACCTTTCAATGATGGACGAATAATAATAATAATTTTAGGCGACCGCTATTGTGAAACAAAAAACTTGTTTATGTTTCTGGTACCAGAAATCGAACTTTAGACCAACCACGTGGCAGTACGCTCCTCTCTATAAGCTGCGGCCAAACGTAGTAACCGTACTATAAATGCTATTGGATAAAATTCAGGGTATACATATGCTGAATTTAACCAGAAAAGTATACATCTGAAAGTACGTCAAAATGGTGTAATATTTTCGATGAAAGCCTAGTTTTGAAATTTGTACGACAAATTTGAAAGAAAAAACTAAAAAAAAATCACCTAGCCAATCAAAAGCGATAATTACGGTTCTAAAGTCGAAGTACAAAATGATAATTTAAGATTTCAGCTGTATCGACCAGAAAATGAGGAAATTAGTGTTGCAAATTATCAAGTACTTTTGAGGATCGAGTTCTTTGGTACCGATACTTTTAAAGAACGGGTATTTTTGGGACTTTCTTTAAAAACACGCATGTTGGTAACATTTCAATGCTTAGTTAGTCTAGAAATCTCACAAGCTGACAGCACTTTATTCAAATTAATATATTAATCCCGAATTCCATCAAATGAATGGCTAAATGTACTGGGTGCAAGTATTTACTTGAAATTATTGGAACTTGTAATTGAGTACAATCATTTCGGAATATCGGTAAATGTCAATAGAACTCAATACTTCTAAATATCTATTCGACACTTAATACTGCGTGTTTTGAATCGCTCCTGAGTGCAAGTATCGAAGTGATGATCGGAACAGAGTACTTTCGAGTACTAAATACTTTCGAGTTCTGAGTGCTTTCGAGTGATTTGGTGAGTACTGAGTACTTTGGACTACTCAGTATCGATACTTTTTAAAATCGGGTGCTGTTGATGATTTTGAGAATCAAGTACTGAGTACTTTTTGTATCGATACTGCCAGACACTAGAGAAAATGCTTTTTTGCTTTTGGAATAAAAAAAAAATCGAAATTAGTTTAGAAATATTTTCTATACGGCAAAGCCCACTGAACCACACACTTTGGAAATCCCATAAACGGGATGTTATTTTTTTCTGCAAATTCATTCACTCTCCGATAACCTTACCAATCATTTTTAAGAAACGTTTAATAGCACAACTGTCGGTAAGTTGTAACTCCTATTAAATGATTACTCCGCGTGAGTCAGTGAAATAAGGTTTTTTTTCACGAAAAGTCCGTTTTTCGACAGACAATGGACGCCGACGGGAAAAATCACCACCGAACAGTAACTTTTTGTGGATTCATTGATACCTGGTGAGCCTGATTTGGGGTGTCGTCGTCAAACTTTTTTCAGAATCGCTTATACATAACTGAAGAAAGCTTCCTCTCTAGACCATGGCTATCTGCAGTTCTACAAAAAAATTTAAACAAACATTTCTCATTATTTCTGTTGCTTGAAAAAGTACTCTGCTGTTGCTGTAAATTTTCTTGAATAAACAAATACAGGTTGTACATCGATACCTGTGTGGATGATCGACCTATTCGGCAGCCAGTTCGAAAACGCTCTATCTCAGAAACCTTTTCCAGAACGCCTTACTTCAGAATTTGATTGAAGAACGCCCCATTGCACAATTTTATTGAAAACACCCTATCTCAGCATTCGGTTCAAAAACGCCCTATCTTAGAATTCGGTTCGAAAACGCCCTACCTCAGCTGAAAATACATTGAAAATGTGCTGAGATAGGGTGTATTTGAGCTGAGATAGAGCGTTCTTCAACCAAATTCCGAGATAGGGTGTTTTGGAATAAAATTGCGAAATAGGGCGTTCTTCAATCAAATTCTGAGGTACGGCGTTCTTGAAAAGTTTTCTGAGATAGGGCGTTTTCGAACTGGTACCGATATATAATAATTTTTTTCTTGGCAGCTACATACTGATTGAAGAAATTTTGATAGGAGAAAATCTCTTCAAATTCCTCGTTTTTAAATTTTGAGAAAAACTTAACAATCTTTATTTACATTCTTTGGAAAAATATATAGATACCAAATTCTTATTCAGCAACCAAAAATTAGTCTAGAAACCGTCGTAAAGTAGAATTTTGTCAATGTGACAAATAAAATGCTAGACTTTTCTTTCTGGGGTGGAAAGGTAGCTTTCTGTAGGTATGCTAGAGCGGTTTTTAGAAATAGGCGTAATTTTACTCCACCGTGTTTGGCCGATTCTTAGCCGATTCTTTTTACTTTTCCAGCAGTTCATCAAAATTTGCAACTGTTTTATAAGATTTTTAAGAATTTTTTTGAGTAAGCAGTTTTTTAAATTTTAGTATAATAAAGTACAAATTTGAAGTAGTAGCTAGGTAAGTTTTGATTTTTGAAAATCTTTTGTTCACGTATTTTCTTCCAAACAAAGTATGTTCGAATTTTTTTTTTTGTATGGAGAAAATCCGCAACACCCTCCACAAAAAAAAATTGCCAAAAATTAACGGTAAATCCTAGCTGCTCAAAACTTGCACTTTATTAAACTGAATTTTGATTGGCTCGCAAACTGTGTGCTCTAATTCTAAAATTTTTTTATAAATGTTCTATAAAGTTTGAAATTTTGATTTACATGGTTTTTATTCAGATAGTAAGCAGTATTTTCATAAAAAAAGAATAAAAAATTTTTTTAACAAAGAAAAGTAGGCAAAGCTTGCTAAAATGTCAATTCCCTATTTACATTCTCGCCTCCGTATATATCTACATACACCTGTCCCAATTGCCAAACGCTTTACACATCCGACCGTCACTTATTCGCTCGTCCTTTAAAGGGTAAAACAAATAATTTCGGACCAAACGCAATGGGAAATTGGTAAATGGATTATGTTTAAAATGTTTAAATCTGCGCTCAATCTTCTACTTAAACCAATGCATTCATTCACTCTTTGCCTATTTTCCTTTGCCCGAAAAACCCAACGAAGGAGTCATCCATTGATTGAGTATAATTATATTTTGTCTTATTACGATAGCTTGGATTTAGTTAGTCGCAGTAAATTTGCAATCAGTTATAAAATATTATAGAAATATATTAAAGCAATGCTTCCTTGGAAAAAAAATT
This sequence comes from Rhagoletis pomonella, assembly GCF_013731165.1. NCBI lineage: Eukaryota > Metazoa > Arthropoda > Insecta > Diptera > Tephritidae > Rhagoletis > Rhagoletis pomonella. The sequence goes on along the minus strand of NW_023458561.1, from coordinate 51,640,645 downwards.
TACTCAGTTTGTGTTAGCCCAAGCGACTCACAGTCCAGTCAATTTGTATATTAAAATTTGTTTAAGCCTTATATTCAATTGACTTAGTTATATGTAGTAGTAAAAATTATAAAAAAATATTTTTAACATAAATTAAAATACCATCCTCTATCAGCATCCCATATGAAACAATGGCTGATAATGGGTAAACACACAATTGTTTTGTATTTGTTTATTTACCAACCACCCATAAATATTCTCTCTAAATATAAATTGTTTTTTTTTTGTATGTAAACAATTGTATACATGTGTTTGATACGTTATCAACAAAACCATGCCAATAAATTGAGAACGAACAAATGTTGCTCATTCATTGTTGTCCGAAAAACTTTAAGCGCCACCGCAAATTGTCTGCCGGTAGCAAATGAATCGCAATACACCAAGAAATTCTCTATGGACGAAAATAAATCGTCGAAAAAATTGGGATTTCATTCTTACAAAGAGTGGAGCGTTTTCGTGCGCTGAATTTAATTTATTTCTTAGCAATAACTGTCAATACATATCATGCAATCTGTGCACAAAATCACATGTTTTTATTTTCCGAGAGCAATTGAGACCGAATGCAAAGCTTGCGTAGTAAAGAATTGAGAGTGCCATTTGGTGTGCTTGGGTAGGAGTGAGTGTCAGCATGGTTGCCACAATTGGTAATTTTCTACCAAAATTGATAACTTTTAAACTGTTTGGTAACTTGGTAACTTTTATTTAATTTTGGTAACTTTTGCAACCAAATATCTATTTGCATTTATAGAAAGAAATGATTTATGTTTTGCATGTGTGTAATTATAAAAAGACTTCGAGTTTCATTAAAGAGGCAGCACTTCGAAAAAAAAACTACCAAATTTTCGAAATACATGTGGGTAGGTAGGTGGGTCTGGTTAAAAGCACCCACCAAATTTTTTTTGGTGCCGGTGCTAATATTCCGTGAGTCACAGGTTCAAATATCGGTAAATGCAGCAATTAGTTGATAGAAAAATATTTTCTTAAAAAAAAAACCAATTATTATAAATGTCAATAGCATAATTTATCAATAAAATGGCTTTACACTTCAATGCTAAAATCCCAATGCTTGATAAATAATCCAAAATTGATAAATGTTGAATTTATTAAGTACAAAGAGTCGGGTTGTAAGTATTTATATACACTTTTGTTGTGAAATGTAGCAGTTAAATTCTTTTTCTCAGTGAAAAATAATTTTGGTAACTTTTAGTAACTTTTCTTAAGAGATTTGGTAGAGAAAAATGTTGCCGAGTGGCAACCATGAGTGTGAGAAGCATGTCCTCACATATGTACATAAATACATACTATGTATAAGTATACCAGTATGCATGTATGTCTGTTTGTGTTTGAGGAAAAAGCTTAGTCAATCAGCTGTTTTTAAAGCATATTCGTTTGAATACTTCTATACATGCATGTGTGTATGTTAATTTGAATGTAGTTGCTATCAAGAAAAAGCTTTTCAAGGATATTTGTGCTTGTGTAGATTGTTTGGTGCAATAATTAAAATGTTGCCACACTCTAAAAATGTATGCTGCATTTTTTTACTAACAAATAATAAACGTTCTGCATATTATTCCAAAGGAACACTGTACATTTATTGACTGGGTATAGAATTCGACTGGTAACACCAGCACACAAAAAAAGTGGTGTGTGCTTTTAACCAGACCAACCTAACGATATGTATTTCGACCCACTGAATCAGCATCAGATGTCCGTTTCAATAGTACACCTCCTAAATTTTTTGCTTATGCAGATGATCTGGCAATTGCCATTGAAGGCAAATACCCATATAACCTTATGGACATTCTGCGCTCTAATATGGCCAACATAGAATCTGGACGGAGAGTAGGGGACTCGGAACTGAAGTAATTCTCTTCACAAGGAAACATGAGGTATCTGCACTCTACCCGACAATTTTGAAGAGGGTGAAGATTCCTTTGAAGGATAAAGTTAAATATCTAGGACTCATATTAGATAGGAAGCTGACGTGCAAGGTAATATAAAGACAGATTTAAGAAGGCCAATATTGGCATTATACACATGCACCAATCGGTCTCATTACTCATCGGCATTAGACTTCTGTATTTAGGCCTATAGTGCTATATGTAATACTGATGGCCATCAACTCAATAGGCTAGTTACTTAAAACTATTAATTGAGGTCCAAGGAACCGCGTTTTTATGCATCTCTGGCGCTTTAAAAAGGCACTAGTAGTAATAACCAATCTATCGGCTGCAAATCTGGCACGAAAATACATGGCCGTCGCTTTGGCCCTCAGACTATAAAGTATGACGCTATCGAAGGATCGGCGGTTTGACCACGCTTCTACACTTCCCACGAGAGTGTCAAACACAGAGCAGGGGGAATTAAATTTTTACACAGATAGATCTAAGCTAGATAATGGAGTTTCCTCTAAGGAATTAGGATCGAAATTATCTGTACGAATTCCGGAATACAGCTGCGTTTATCAGGCAGAAGTTCTAGCCATAAATAAGGTGGATGTGTATTTTAATACACAAGCCGTAATATCTTTTCGGATAGCCAACCGGTCACCAAATCAATGAATACGGTAGTGCTAAGATAAAAGTTGGCACAGGAGCGCCTGACTGCCCTAAAGGAGATTAGCACCATCTTCAAGCTCAACCTCATACATATGAGTCCCGGGCCATAGAGATATTGCAGGAAATTGTAGGGTCGATGAGCTAGCCAGGAACGGTACCAACTTTCCACTGTTTCCTTACAGAAGTAGCATTGGAATACCCATGGGAGCCTGCAAATTAGTGACTATAAATAACACTATCCAAGAGGCCAATCGGTCATGGTTGGATGAGGGCACTTGTAGAAAGAAACAGAAGAACTGATCAGCGTTCCAAGAGAGGACATTTCTAAAGTCATGGGCTGTGGAACCTGTCATTGGCTACTTGACTGGCACTCTTCGAGGTTAGGCTTATTCTTGCGTAGATTTGGAAGAGGAAGAAATAGGCCGAACACTTCTTCTGCAGTTACCCAACTTTAACTAAGAGCAGAGCAGACTTTTTAGGCAAGAAATTTCTTAGCTCTCCTCCGCTTCATAAGAGTTTAAAAGTGGTTTCATGAAAAAGAGTTAAAGAGGTTGGCTAGGCCCAAGGGACTGACTAAGGAGTTTTCTTGGTTCAGTCAGCACCTACGTATGATAAGCATCTCCATAAATCTTAATTACAATTCCTTCCTGAAATACGCTGAAACTGAGGAGTATTTTTGGCAACTAACGAATCCATGCAAAAATAGTCTTATTTTTCTAATTTTTTGGTTTTATTTGCCTAAGAAAAAAATTGAAAAGTTATCAAATTTAACCAACTTAAGTAGATACTTTTCTACAGTTAAAGGATGTGCGAACTGTTCTCAATTTGAACAAAAGTGTGCCCGCTGGTAGTAGCTGTCATTCATAAAAGTATCCTTCTATATGTAGTGAAGTGAAAACAAGTGGGAGCAAATGCCCTCCAGTGCCAACGCCAAAGCAACAACAGCTGACAATTGAAGTGAAAAAAAAAAACAGTAATTTGTCCAAATATTCAAAGCCGAACGAAAGACGGGCATGCGAGTTGCTGTTTGGTGCTGAGCGCTCCGAGCGGACCGAACGATGTAGAAAGCTTTGACCGCGTACACATATTGTTGCCACCAAAACAGCAGGTTAGCCAGCCAACGAACCATGCTGTCAGTTGCGTAGGAATACTCAAATTCAATGGACGCGATGTGTGCAACAATATCGAGCGCAGGACGCAGAGTGTGATGAAACAATGGAATGAGAGAAGAAAAAATAGTGATGGAAAAAATCTAGTCAAATAGGAATAAACAAATATGTAGCTAGCGACAAGCAGCGACGACGCGAAGTGCAAAAATGTATTAAGTAAAATAAAATAAAAATGTGTCCTAATCGCTTAAACTAAGTGGCAATTTAGTCTCTTAAAAAAGAAAAAAAAAACAAAAAAAGTGTTGCAAAAATTATAAGAGTTTGCTTCTCGATCCAATTACGGCATTGCCGGGATTACCCCGTACCCGAGCGCAACCGCGAGTAAAGGTTTTTACAAAAGTGAATACATATATACGTATTTGTGCACTTGTGTGTGTTCAAAGGTTTTGAAAAGTCCGAATATGGAGGACGAGCCTTAACGTTAAGTTTACGTTTTTTGTTTGTTTGTTTTGTAGTAGGTACTGCTTGTACGTATGGCAATCAAGTAATAAAGTGGCATAAAATATTATAATGTTTTTTTCTTTTGTTTCAACAACACCAGCGGCAGCAAATAAGAGAAACGCATACAAATAACAACAACGCGACAAGCACAAAATCAGTGGCAACCAGTGTGAGCCTAAATAAGTAGTAATAAAAATAGCAGACAGCAGGGCGAAAGGCGCAATGGCGCCAGTGCCGCACGCACGCACGCACACATATCTATGTATGAGTAAGTTCCGGCATACACATATTGAGTCGTTTATTTTTCGAATATTATTGCAATTTAATAGTAAATTCTTCTGTTAAGCGTTATATAAGGTTAACATTAATACCACCAATGGCAGTTGAGTCTTAGGTGGATTTTTTATATCAGAATCTCATTTTTGTGAAAAGTGCAGATAGAGGGTATTGAATATAAGCCCTCGATATGTCGTACCTTTTACCGACCATTAATTAAAGAAGGACCCAGAACAAAGTGTCTCCTGTCGACCGAAAGGATGTTAGAGCAACAATAATGGCGGTTAAAACCAACAAAGCACCTGCAGCAACAACAACAACAATATGCCAGCTGAACAGTTCAAAGCCGCCTGTGAAGACTTGGAGAATATATGCTCAAAAAATGATGTCTAAATGTATGGTATCTTCCTCTTCCTATTGCCACTGTAACCGCCTAAGCAATTTTGGCCGAGTTCAACAAAGCACGTCAGTCATTTCTCTTCTGACCCAACTGACGCCAATTGGAACTGCCAATTGAAGCCAAGTCATTCTCTATTTGGTCTTTCCATCGCAGTGGGGGCCGCCCTCTTCCTCTGATTCCAACAGCGTGTTCGGAGTTGAATATTTTCAGAGCTGGATTTGAGCGACATGGACAAGCCAGCTGAGTCGCTGTATTTAAATTCGCAGCGTTATACCCTTGTAACTGTAAAGCTCCATTTTATTGAAGAGTGTTGTTTTCGTATTTCGAGAGATGAATTTAGTCATGAATTGCCTACTCAGTCCAAAATAACACTTGTTGGCAAGAGTAATTCTGCATTGGATTTCGAAACTGACTTTATTATCGGAGATACTTCGTCTTGTCCTCGCTGACCACCACACCTAATCGCTTTGCTTCCTGAATTAACTTGAAAAATTATGGATTATGTCTATGTCATCGGCATACGCCACCAATTGTACACTCTTGTATACATTTTTCCTGAGCAGTTCTTATTATAGTCTCCAGCATCAGATTAAAGAAATCACATGAAAGGAATTCGCCCTGTCTGAAACCCCGTTTGGTATCAAACAGCCCGGAGAGGTTCTTCCCAATTCTGACGGAGCTGGTGGTATTGCTCAACGCCATTTTACACAGCCGTATCAGTTTAGCGGGGATACTAAATTTAGACATCGGGGAAAGAAATCTTCATTTTAAATTTGCATTGAGAATGAAAATAAAGTAAGTGTGCCTGGGCCACACTGGAGAAGTGAAACTTACGTAACATATCTAGTTTATCTCACAACCAATATACATACATATCGTGGTTTAAAGTACAAAGCCGCGTATCGTCATTCTGCAAAACCGCGTAACTAACATTGGCTGCCAAAAATTTGATTTGCTGACACAAGCTCTTGGCTCAATCCTTATCCATTCGTCCTGAAATATACTAGCCAGAAATGCGATTGCTTTATAAAAAAGGAGAACCATTTTCAAATACGAGTGTTTTTGCCCTCTAAAAAATACATTTTACAACTTCACATACGCGGTTTTGCATTTTGCTGATACGCGGTTTTGCATTTTGTTGATACGCGCTTTTGCACTTTAAACGACGATATGTACAAACATACATCGGCTTTTGCTTAAGGTGCTATCTAGATTACATTTATGTTATTCTGTTTTCCTTTATCTTTATTTTTATATTTATACTCTATCGATAACAAAATTGATAGTAACATCCATCAAAATATCGAAAACAAAGCCGACAAAAATATCGAAAACAAAATCGATAAAAATATTGATAACCAAATCGATTAAAATAACGATAAAACAATCGATAAAAATATCGATAAAAACATTAATAACAATATCGATAGCAAATTCGATAAAAAATATCGGTAACAAAATCGATAAAAATATCGATAACAAAGTCACTAAAAAATATAGATAACAAAATCGATAAAAATTTTGATAACAAATTCGGAAAAAATATCGAAAAAAATCGACAACAAAATCAACAAAAATTTCGGAAACAAAATCGATAAAAATATCGATGACGAAACCGATAAAAAAATCGATTATTTTAACGAAAAATTCCGAAAATAACGATATCTAAATCAATAACTAAATCGATAAAAATATTGATAACAGACCCTACAAAAATATCGATTATTATATCGATAAGTTCCGAGAACACCGAAAATCTCTAAAATCCCGAAATAATTCCCATATTGAGTCTGTGTCCCTATCTATATCCTTTTCTCTATAATTACCTTTATTTTAAGCTTTCTTTCTCTATCTTCATCTTTACTTTTATCGGTATCCATATTCTCATCTTTTTCTTTATACTTATCTTTGTTTTTATTTTTATGTTTATCATTTGCTCTGTCTACATATTCCCCTTCACCTTTGCCCTTATATATATAAGTAAAGTGTTAAATTTACCTTGATCTTAATTTTTGACTTTGAGTCAAACTTTCTGAAACGGGCCACTAAAAATTAAGTAGTAGAATTTCAAATATGTTTTGGCAGATATTTAAAGGTCTATATATGAAAATTAATGTCTTAAAATATTTTTTGAAAATTAAAATTTTTCACCAATTTATTCATAAATGAATTTTTGAACTTCTTTTCATCAATTTTATATATTAATTACTATATTTCCGTAAATATTCAATAAAAGTAACCAAATTTTAGTGGTGTATTCAAAAAAAGTAGCAGAATCGAAAAAATATAGCAATTAAGATATAAAATTGATGGAAAGAAAGTCAAAAATTCATTTATGAATAAATTTTTGAAAAATTTAAATTTTCAAAAAATATTTTAAGACATTAATTTTGACATATAGACCTTTGAATACCCGCCAAAACAAATTTGAAATTCTACTACTTAATTTTTAGTGGCCCGTTACAGAAAGTTTTACTCTTTATCTTTGCGCATCTTTGTTTTTGTTTTTATTTTTACCTTTGCCTTTATCCGTTTCTTTATCTATGAACGTACATACTCAGATTTACTTTCATTCTTGTGTTGGTCTTTTTCTAAGTGAAATTCTTTATTCTTTTATTTGCATGTTTTTGTTAGATTAATGCCATGTGCATACACTCAAGAAGTCAAGAAGTACTTGTTTCAGCCCCTACCATTTTCGTGTGCAATTTCCGTTGAATTTGCCAATTTACTGCCAACCAACCAACCGCGGCTAAAGAAGTTTCACTTCAAAAAAATCCAACTTTACCATGGAAAATGTTACTCATACGCCATGTACAAGTAAGTATGTCCATCAATGCAACGTTCGACAGAGAACTGGCCACAGCGCAATCATATAACAGAAATATTCAAGAAAATACGTCGGAAATCCTTCCAGAAACACGGTTTGTTTCTTTTATCATAATGCAAGCTGTGGCCAACCCTACAGATGGAACTGGAAAAACACCTTTCTTCCAGCGAAAATTCGTTCAAATGGAAATATTGCGTTAGCTCTTGCTTCTTCAGGTATTGCCGCCACGTTGATGGAAGGAGGGAAAAAAGCGCATTGAGCTCTTAAATCATCACTAAACATGAGTTTAAAAGAGAACCCAGTGTGTAACATTATTCAGGTGTGTGAAATTGTTATATGGAATGAGGTTGAAAGCTGGCGAAATAATTAAGTTACTATCAGGTGACTCAACACAAACGCTCCAAGTTAAGTTTCGCTCAAAATACCGCTGATGAGTTACATGCCTGTTTGCAATAATCAACACTTTGTAGCACAAATATAAGCTTTCAGTTTGAACCCGATCCAACAGCTGACATATTTTCAAGACAATTCCTAAAGTTTGGCTACGATTTTACATACATATACTTTCATAGTCTTCATATAGTTTTTGTATACAGCATTTTACATTCATGAAAAGAGAACCATATTCTAATATCAGCCGATTTCTTGCTGGGAACGTATATATGCAAACAAGTGTTGGAAGAAATAAAATTTTTGCGCGTATGACACCTGCTCTGCATGCATAAATAACCGAAATATATTGAATTTCAAGCATACCAACATGACTTTGATCTCATAAAATAATAAATTGATCGTTTTTTTCGTAAAGGAAGAATTAATTTCTTTTCCATCTTTTTGCGGCAAATTGAATCAACGAGGCCATTTGAAGTGAGCGCTTAACTTCACTGAACATAAAAAAAAATATATGTGTGTATGTATGTACATATGTATAGATTGACTAAAGTGCAATGACCTAGCTGCAACAACAGCTATTTGAGCTCAAAAATGCCGCGCGTTTCAGAGCGCTTTAGGGGCTCCAACCATTTGCGTGGGCTGGAGTATTCAATTAACAGAATTCTGGCAAACGTTGCACAGCAAGTGTTGCATTTTATAAAGCCATTTCAAATAAGTTGATTAAAAGCCAACAGCACACGAGTTCATGCAATATTATTTTAGTCGAAACGTACATATGTATATTTATGGATATGTGTCATACTTATGTACATACATATATACATATCTAAGTAATATGTAAGGATCGTAATAATACATGTCAGCTTATGTAAGAACAAATATGTATATCCGTGTGCACTCCAACGCTATTGTTACGGTGACCATCCGTCCTGGTAATTTATTTTTTATTTTTTTTTTTTATACGGTTTTCTGGTTTTTCGACGCCGTTAAGGCTCATTAAAATGGCAAGCATATGGACGAGTTTTAAGTGATTTTGCTGTATGATCGTAATTTTCTCCACAAACAGTTATTATTTTCTTAGCTGAATGCCTGTTATTCGAATCGAGGAATACATACACTGACCAAAAGAGAAATGAGGACTTGATATTTTAGTAGATTTTGGCTATTTGCCCTTAGTTTATTTAATTATTATTTATATATTTATTCTATGAAAGCAAGGCTTTTTTTCTAACAAAACGCATATAATACCAAATTTCCAACTTTTTACAAAAACTTTAAAAACCAATTCTGCAATATTTCACCATAATTTCAAACTGTTTTATTAGAATCTTTAGAAAAAATTTGGGTTTGCAGTTTTGTAACTCATTAAAATTGAGTATAATAAAGTGCGAGTAGAAAGTGCTGCTCATTTGCTTCCCTTTCAAAAAAATTACTTTGTATGAAAAAAGTACGTAACACCATCAACAAGAAAAAAATCCAAAAATTAATGGTAAGCCTTAGCGACTTCAAAATTGCACTTTATTATACAAAAATTTAATGAATTTTTTTGAAAAATTTTACGGGGTAAAAATCTTGAGAAAATTGTTCTATAAATTTGTGATGTTACTATAAGGATACTGTTTCAGGGCTAATATTTACATCTAGGATCATTGAAGAAGGCTTTAAGATCTGTAAGCTTTTGTGGAAAAATTTGCAAAATTATTTTTTTCCCGTATTGGGCTTCCGTAAATATGGTCACCGTAGCTATTGTGCATGTCATTCAGCAATTACAAGGTGTAGTCATGTCAATGTTTTCATATTCCTTTACAAGGGTTTGTTTAAGCTTCTGTACATGGCTTGACTAAATATTTTGACATTAACATGACCGCAAATATGTGTTCAGGCTTTCTTGCCTCTTTTTATTATTGTTTGGCGATGTTGACGCCTATGCGATTTCGGTCAAGTGCAATAAAGCACGCCAGTCGCTTCTTTGCTGTGCCTCTATCCGGCCTTTCCTTCACAGAAAAGATCTTTCCTTTCGTTTGTCACCATCTGTGGGTACTTCGCTGAATACTTTCAGAACTGGTGGTATTGCTCCGAACTTCTCCTCATAGGTTTTTTACATGAAGGAGTCTGATCCTGTGTTAGATTGAGCGCATGGCGGCGTGTATAAACTTATTTGAGCGGTGAGAAATCGATTCCGTCTTACTCGTCCGGAGTTCATTTTCTAGACTAGTTTCAGTAGCGCTGTTATCATTCGACAGTGGGAAAGTGTCGGTCACTAGATCGCCACAGTTGTTCTTGCAAGAAGTATCCTTGATCCTGGAGCCTTACGAAAACCGCTCAATTATTTTAAAAACTTTCCGAATAAATGTTCGAGTGTGTTTCAGTCTCTCTTGCTCTATTATGGAAAGTAAATCTAGCTTCCCTCTATAGCCGCGTGCTTCCGATCGCAGCATACAGCCTTGTTGTTGGCGTTGAAAATTTTGATTTATTACATAAGTACTTAAATTCAAAAATTGGGGCATTGCATTTAATAAAAAGTAAAGTTGCTACCTTTTCCGGTTCAAGCCTGTTTCTTAAGGTGTCGTAAATCAAACCTGCGCCACTAAATAAGTGGTCTCTCAGAACACTTATTTATATTCCATTTTATTCCATGCGCAAATAATATACTTATTCAATAATATGGCTGTTAGAGTCATAGCTCCTTTGCTTTAAATACACGACTGCCTCGACTGAAAGAAACGTTTTCTACTTAAAAACTAATTTGCTAAATAATATATGGTAGCTTCACTCAATCCTCATCGAAATCTGGATGTTAATGTTAACTCAGTATTAAAAGAATTTGTTTATATACCTTAGCGAATTGCATTATTGAAAGCAGCAGAATTTAGTAAATAACGCGTCATGAGACTTTTCTTAGAGGAGTGATGAATTATGCACAACCATAATTAAATACATTATACTGAATACTCTAAATAAAACAATGATATTTTTGGTTTCTGCGAATGACTTTACGTAACCCCTTTATAAAAATCGGAGCATTTCCTAACTGGACGAATTGTCGTACCCTAATGTACTCGTACATTTGCAAGCATACAAAACATATGTATGGGCGAGCTTGTATTTAAGTGCTTACGGGCACGTAAATAATATGAATGCAAGTTCATATATAATTCACTAAAGAGAATAAGTATCGATGAGGACGAGCACACGTGATGACACACAAGTACACGCATACGGGTTTATGTACTTACCTATATATGTATGTATATGCAAATTGTTGCCTGAAAGCTTTGACTTGAAAACAAACAGCAAAGAAATATGCTTTCACATGCGCACATCTATGTAGATATATACAAAAGGAGTAAAACCCCAGAAAAACACTCATTTCGCACGTCATCAGAGCCAATAACCTTGCGGCCGCCGTCTGATGGCGCTTGCAACCGCCACAAAAACAAAGAGCCTTTTGTTTTTGCACATACAATCATGTCTGCCAACAAGTATGTATGTATGTATATATGTCAGCTTGACATTCATACTATCCTTGGCCATCACAAAGCCATTTACTCATTCACCACCGTTTGTTTGTATTGTGTGTGTGCACGTTTGACGTTGACTTTGCTGACACTTGCGTAATTTAATTGTTTTACTGGTATTTTCGTATTTTGCGCAATTTTCTGGCTACATGAAGGAAAACTTGCACCTAGTCATCATCTTAACAAAGGATATGTATGCGCTATTAATTTTATTACTTTGACGAAACATTTCAATTATTTATTACAACAATATCAAAGTTTAGCGTGCGCGTTAAGTAGGCACATACATACGCACCACCATACATATGTCTAAGCATTGTGGCAAGTTAGGGTCCGGTTGTATATGGTACATAAAATATTTAATAACCGTTGAAATTATGGCTTATAGACGAATGCAAAAATTAAGCAATAACTTATCTAAGCCTCATTAAAGCGTTGTTAAATTTGATGAAGACTTATTCTAGTTTGAGTATTTATGCAACTATTTTTATGTGTGGAATTTTATTCCAGCACTTAATATATGTACATTAGACTGCGTCACCAAAAAAAGTCGCGTTTTTTTCCGCCGGGATTACAAAATTTATTATATTTTAAGACGTCCACCAAAATATTTCGGAAAAATATTTAGATTTAAGCGAGCTGGAACGATTTGAAAATACCTCCAAAAATTAAGTTTTTTATGAATAAAAATAGTTTATTAAAGAACTTTTTGAAAAAAGTCCCCTCAGATGACAAATTAGATTAAGCTTACAAAATCTGCATAAAAATATTTGAAAATCTTTTCATCTTTGGGATCTCAGTAGAAAAGTATTTTCACACTGTTTTTATTTCTATCAAAAAAAAAAGTCATTCGTGTCCCAATTTTGATATTTTTTTTTCAATTACCAACACATCTTAATTTAACCTTGAATGACGTTCGTTCATCCTACCTTTCACTTTCATCCTTTGAATGAGTTTATTAGCAAACAAATAAAAATTTATTTAATTTAATTTAACGACACCTCTTAAGTCTAAATCGAAAGAGTTTAGGTTCAGTTATTTACGATTTTCTTATACCAATCTTTGAAAAAAGTTAAAAAACCGCATCAAAAATCTCGTCACTACGATTCCGTTCAATTTTTTTTTTAAATTTTTTTTAAATATGTTTGCCCAAATTTTTCAAACTTAAACCGTTTTGTCATTTGAGGGGATTTTTTCAAAAATAAAACTTTAAGTAACTATTTTTATTCATAAAAAACTCAAGTTTTGGAGGTATTTTCAAATCGGTCCAGCTCACTTAAATCTTAATATTTTTCCGCAATATTTTGGTGGACGTCTTAAAATATAATTTAATATAAATTTTATAATTCTAATGGAAACATAGTACCATTTTTTTTTTGTATGGGGAGTGATGCAGTCTACATTAGACATATATGGCTTTTCACTTGAATAGATACAATTGCTTGCTACATAACCACATCTTTCTTTTATGCATCGGAAAAAGGTTAAAAATAAATTGCGTTAAGGTTAAAAATAAATTGCGTTTTCCGTAGCAGTGACACAAAAAGTATTTCGCCGTTTTATCCTCTTCAAGGCAGGAAGGGAAAATGTGGTGGTCAAGTATGTACCTATAACCGTCAGGTGTTTGTGCGACGTTAAGTGTCCCGTCAACAGTACCACAAGTTGTCTACAGTCCAGTCTGTTCAACAAAAGCAAATATCTAGCAAACCCTCCAAGATTGAAGGCAACATGAGTTTTGCCCATCTGCATCCGCCAGAAGGCTCCCAGTGATTGCTGAGCGAAAGATTCCACCACTTTCTGACGGTGAAGGTGAGAGTGCTATACAAGTAAATGGCTGCGGTCCTAGGAATACCTGGTCTTAGTCCTGAGATAACGTAAATACTAATAATTTCTGATTTAGATATTTTTTGTCTCTAGTAAGTACAAATATTCTCCTGATATTTGCAGCTCTAGTAATTCAATAGCTTATCGTTGCCCTGAAATCACCATTTGTGTGTAGTATGTGTGTGGCATGCCGCATGTGGCAAAAACAAATAAATGGCCAACCATTTATTTTATTTATTAAAACAAATGTACATATCTTGTTACTGGTGTTAATCTATTTACATGTTGTACGTGTTATGCATTGTATGTCCAACTATACCCCAAATGAAAATAAATTTGTTTACCCTTCTTTTACTCAACAAATTACTCATATATATATTCGTATTAACATAGGTATGTTTGTAAACTCCAATTTATGTTAGCAAGTACTAACACGTGTAAAATTGTTTTTTTTTCTCTCTTTCGTAAATATTATTGTTTCTTTCATAAGTAATTTGTATAAGAGTACATACATATGTACATATGTATATATATCAATTTGCTTTTATGATTAAATAAATAAATTTTAAATAGAGCTTTCATTTGAATAATGAAGTGAAATTTGCACTTAATAGAGGTTCACGCCGACAGGCTTGCCGGCGGCGGCGTAGTCAACTTCAGTACCAATAATAAAATTATAGTTTAAAAAACTAAAACCTCGCTATTATAATTTCCATTCGTACTGTCATCATGTATGTAACGTGAGAATATAAATAGCTGCATCTTTTAGGCGCATCAATATTACATAGTTACATCCCGAGCTAATAAAAGGGAGGTAATAAAAAAGAGGAGATGAAGAAATTCCTTCAAGCGATGTATTCCAATGTGCATACATCATGAAAATTTGGTACAAAATTCCTTAGACGTCGAACGCCGCCGCCGCCGCCTCGCCGATATTTTCCTAACTTGGTGGCGGCGCGCGAGGAATGACAAAATGTGAATGACATAAACCTCTAGCATTTAATCGACCACATGTGCATTGGGCAATTACTGGTTTTATTGTGGCCTTTTAAACGATAGATTTTTAATACTAATAATACAACACAAGTGGTCGCGGCAGGACCACGTTTCATGGCTCGAGCAATATCTAAATTAGAAAAAGTGTTTTCTAACAGCGGTTAGCCATCGGCAGGCAAAGGAAACCTATGTGTTTGTGCCATGAAAAAGCTTCTCTTAAAACTATTTGACGTTCGGAGGTTCAAAATGCAAAGATGTGAATGCCAAATTTGTATTTATTTTTAAATTAAAAGTAATAATTACTTGACTTGACTTCCCTTCTATGACACTGCCATTTTTGAACACAATTTTTAAGTAAATTTATGCATCAGAAATTTCGTGATAGCCCCATTTACATTTACAATGACTTATAGAAATGTTCACGTGTTGACTTTTTCATAAATATTCACACCGTTTTTCTAGCAAATTTTTTTGTTATTTTTCTATAAAAATATTGTCAAAAGTTTACTCAAAACCACACAAATATATTATATGAAAAAATCTTTTAATTTCGAAAATAGATATTATTAATTCAAAAAATTATTTACAAAATTCTCAGTGCAATGCGGAATAATAATAATTCTATATTCCCATGTTATTCGACGCACTGAATTCGAGTTTATTTATTCTTAAAAATATCTTAACGTAAGGCAAATAACCGTAATGTATGTAGTTTTTAATCAATATGCTTCTGGAAGAGGCGACCTTCCTTGCGAGTAGTGCGCCCTTTGTATTTAAAAAAATATATATATTTCTTTGTGAGATTAAATTCGAAATAATTATGCCATAAAAGAGAGAAAAACAATGAAAATTTAAAAACATAATTACCCACATTTGAAATTTTTTGTAATACGCATTAAGAAAATGGTATGACTTTATGCAAATCAAAGCCCTCTTGCATGTTAAGTACTTGTGCACCACCACTAACGTCAGGTCAAACTCTTTGTAGAAACACGAAATTAAGTACATATGTACATATTGTTACCTGAAAGTGAAAACGTGCCAAGTCCATTTTTTTAATTATGCAGGAGAGATGAAATATCGATGTAGTTTCGCATTCGCTGCCATTCTGCATCTATAACTAAATTTTGTAAAATGTGGACTTGGTACCTTTTCAACTTTAGGTAGCGATATGTGTTTTAAAAGCAGCCTACACTTGTGACAAATTTTGCTTTTTTGTTATTTTTTTTTTTCAATGAGTGTCGACCTCGATGTCGCCACGAAAGCCGTTCCTACAAAGCTTTTCTTTTTAATTATATGCAAATTAATGTTTGCATGCACACGCACAGCAGTGCTTTATTGTTGTTTTTACATACTACGTATATATGTACATACAAACATATGTGTTTGGTGTGCTCTTGCGCACGTATACATACGTATTTATACTCACATCCTTCACACTTATAAAAGAGTATTGTTGACGTAATATTAATATCGCGACCAGGTCTGAGTACGTCCGTGTAAGTATGTTGTTGTTGTATTTAAATGTACTACTAGTACTAGTACTAGAACAGTTGTCGAAATTCGGCACTTTCTTTCCATTCTCGTTTTTGTTTTGCTTGTCACCAATATTGACTCCTTTATGCGTTTGCCTCCATCACGCCACGTGAGTTGAAGGTCAAGTAGGGAAAAATTCATTGATAAAACCTGAAAATTCAATAAAATTCTTTCGAATTTTACCTGAGGATGACCTTGGCATGACCTCTAGATGACGTTGAGGAATTAAGGGACCCCAATATTCGGATGCAGCGGCAATATAAACAAAAACCTTTTTTTTTTATTGAATAAATTTTCTGCCCTATTTGACCGTCAAATGACCTCGACGCTGACACTATGAAAACCTAAAGTCTAATTATGAAGGTCAATAACAATGTTAATTAAAAGTACCCAGTCTCCTCCTAATTTTTTCAGCATCCTTTGAGATTAGACCTTCGTTTATTTCGTCTGATAAAGTTCTGAACGATAGAAAATAAATTATTTTAACTGGATACGTTCCAATTTAGTGAAAAGGTTGTTTAGAACTCTTACTTATCCAATTTTACAAATAGGAGTTATATTTCTACAAAAAAACAGAAATGCTTACAGCTAAATTAACAAAAGCCATCTTAAGTGAAAAATTATTTAATATTTTCAAATTTTATATGGAAGTTGACAGAAAATAAAAAAATTATTTTTCATTTAAATTACTGGTGAAAACGGCAGTTAGAATAGAAAAAAAATGTGATAAATTTTAATAACATGGCCCTAGAGTAATGCTATATTATATACATGTGTATACGTGTGTATGTATGTATATACCTCAGCAGAGTATCCGACGTCGCACAATGCTGACAAACTACTAGAATTCAGTAAGTGGGTCCGTTAAAAAATTTTGTCAAGTCTCCGCATTAAAAATTTATATAATTATAAATTTGCAAACAAAGTTTTTTTTATCATTCTACACTAAAGACGAAACTTTGTGACAGAATTTTAATGCATTTAATTTTTACACTTCACTGCACTCAGCCGCTTTGCACATGCCGCCACTTTGACGACGCATTACGACGCTAAGGAACTTTCAAAAATTCTGAATAGTAATAATTTACTTTATATCATTTATTTATTCATCTC
>NW_023458561.1:51617219-51623455 GCF_013731165.1 Rhagoletis pomonella | reverse complement strand
GGTTCAGTTATTTACGATTTTCTTATACCAATCTTTGAAAAAAGTTGAAAAACAGCATCAAAAGTCTCGTCACTACGATTCCGTACAATTTTTTTTTTTTAATTTTTTTTAAATATGTTTACCCAATTAAAAATTAAAAAAAATTAAATAGAATTAAAAAAAAAAAAACTTTAAGTAACTATTTTTATTCATAAAAAACTCCAGTTTTGGAGGTATTTTCAAATCGGTCCAGCTCATTTAAATCTTAATATTTTTCCGATATATTTTGGTGGACGTCTTAAAATATAATAGATTTTATAATTCTAATGGAAAAATAGTACCATTTTTTTTGTATGGGGTGGGATGCAGTCTACAATAGACATATATGGTTTTTCACTTGAATAGATACAATTGCTTGCTACATAACCACATCTTTCTTTTATGCATCGGAAAAAGGTTAAAAATAAATAGCGTTTTCCGTAGCAGAGACTCAAAAAGTATTCCGCCGTTTTATCCTCTTCAACGCAGGAAGGGAAAATGTGGTGGTCAAGTATGTACCTATAACCGTCAGGTGTTTGTGCCTCGTTAAGCGCACCGTCAACAGTCCCAGAAGTTGTCTGCAGTCCAGTCTATTCAACAAAAGCAAATATCTATCAAAACCCGCCAAGATTGAAGGCAACATGAGTTTTTCCGATCTGCATCCTCCAGAAGGCTCCCAGTGATTGCTGAGCGAAAGATTCCACCACTTTCTGACGGTGGCTTCGCTGGACGAAAGTGAAAGTGCCATACAAGTAAATGGCTGCGGTCCTAGAAATACCTGGTCTTAGTCCTGAGATAACGTAAATACTAATAATTTCTGATTTAGATATTTTTTTGTCTCTAATAATTACAAATTTTCTCCTGATATTTTCAGCTCTAGCAATTCAATAGCTTATCGTTGCCCTGAAATCACCATTTGTGTGTAGTATGTGTGTGGAATACCGCATGCAGCAAAAACAAATAAATGGCCAACAATTTATTTTATTTATGAAAACAAATGTATCTTATTACTAGTGTTAATCTATTTACATGTTGTACGTGTTATGCATTGTATGTCCAACTATATCCCAAACGAAAATACATTTGTTTACCCTTCTTTTGCGCAACATATGTACATGTCTACATTCATATATATATTCGTATTAACATAGGTAAGTATGTAAACGCGAATTTATGTTAACAAGTATTAACACGTGTAAAATTTTTTCCCTTCTCTCTTTCGTAAATATTATTGTTTCTTTCATAAGTAATTTGTATAAGAGTACATACATATGATCATATGTATATATGTATATCAATTTGCTTTTATGATTAAATAAATAAATTTTAAGTAGAGCGTTCATTTGAATAATTGAAGTGAAATTCGCATTTAATAGAGGTTCACGCCGACAGGCTTGCCGGCGGCGGCGTAGTCAAATTCAAAAAGAATCGGCGTCAGCAGCGACGCCAGCGCTACTGCCCATAAGGAAGATTCCAAAGAGCCATGCGGCTAGTACTCTTGTCTATTTAATCCATTATTGAATTAGTCATCGGCAGGCAAAGTAAACCTTAGCGTGTAGACATGTATTTGTGCCATGAAAAAGTTTCTCTTAAAATTATTTGACGTTCGGAGGTTCAAAATGCAAACGAAAAATGTTGCGAGAAACTCGGCGAAATACTTAGCCAAAATGTGAATGCCAAATTTGTATTTATTTTTAAATTAAAAGTAATAATTACTTGAGTTGACTTCCCTTCTGTGACACCGCCATTTTTGAACACACCTTTTAAGAACATTTGTGCATCAGAAATTTCGTGATAGCCCCATTTACATTTACAATGACTTATATAAGTGTTTACGTGTTGATTTTTTTCTTAAATAGTCACACCGTTTTTCAAGCAAATTTTTTTGTTATTTGCCTATAAAAATATTGTCAAAAGTTTACTCAAAACCACAGTATACAGTAATCCAGATAGGCAAAACAAAAAATGTAAATATGCTTATTTGACAATTTATTTGAAGGTATTGGTTGATATTTTTTCACTGCTGTCGTTTTCTTTAACCCAAATGAAATCCAATTTCAATATTTTCTTATAGTGGCAAATATTTCCAAGTCACTTTAAATAAAACAACGAGAAAAACAAAATTCCTAGCAAATCAGGCTTGCAGCGTAAGCGATTATAACCGGATGCAGTTCCTACATAAGTCATATCTGGTTCCAAACACAACTTTGAGTCAATAATGGTGGGCTGATTTTGGAAAAATTGACCCATAAATTAGGGAGTAAAACAAGTATTACTTAGCTTAAAGGTAGAACTCTCTAATTTAAAAATATACCACTCTTATAGTGGAGATCTCCAAAGTTTTTATGGAACATGTACCCAAAGTTATATATCGACGCTCGAACTAATGCAGGAAAGGTTTATGCAGATAAGCAAGGCCGTTTTTCAACGGTATAAAATGTATATACACATATTATTACATACATATTTATCAAAATATTCAGAATGACGAAATTAATTGGTTCAGTCGTATCTGTTTGTAAACACGCTAACTCGAACAAAATTTAGATATTTTAACGAAAGTCGGTGCCGAAGTTGCCTTTGGTATATTTTAGGATAGTATTAAATTTTGGTGAAATCTGTCTATAACCACGACCACCTCCCATCAACAATATTTTTGTTTTATTATTTATTGTTCACGAATTTCGCTGTTAAAGTTTACATTTCAAATATATCAACAAACATTTGGGGGTACTTTTGCTCCAGTCATTGCCTATGGGTTAATGACAAAATAATCCTATACATGCACAATATTTCATGTATTAATTTTCAAATAAGCATATTGTCAATGGCTGGTTTACTGTATACTGTGCTCAAAACCACACAAATATATTATATGAAAAAATCTTTTCATTTCGAAAATAGATATTATTAATTCAAAAAATAATTTACAAAATTCTCAGTGCAATGCGGAATAATAACACAGGTTTACGAAACAAAAAAAAAGTGTCTGCATATTGAACCAAACTTATTTATTCTTAAAAATATCTTAACGTAAGGCAAATAACCGTAATGTATGTAGTTTTTAATCAATATTTTCTATGCTTCTGGAAGAGGCGACCTTTCTTGCGAGCAGTGCGCCCTTTGTATTTGCAAAAAAAAATATATATATTTCTTTGTGAGATTAAATTCGAAATAATTAGGCCATAAAAGAGAGAAAAACAATGAAAATTTAAAAACATAATTACCCTCATTTGAAATTTTTTGTAATACGCATTAAGGAAATGTTATGACTTTATGCAAATCAAAGCCCTCTTGCATGTTAAGTACTTGTGCACCACCACTAACGTCAGGTCGAACTCTTTGTAGAAACACGAAATTAAGTACATATGTACATATTGTTACCTGAAAGTGAAAACGTGCCAGGTCCATTTTTTTAATTATGCAGGAGAGATGAAATATCGATGTAGTTTCGCATTCGCTGCCATTCTGCATCTACAACTAAATTTTGTAAAATGTGGACTTGGTACCTTTTCACCTTAAGTTAGCGATATGTGTTTCAAAAGCAGCCTACACTTGTGACAAATTTTGATTTTTTGTTATTTTTTTTTTCAATGAGTGTCGACCTCGATGTCGCCACGGAAGCCGTTCCTACAAAGCTTTTCTTTTTAATTATATGCAAATTAATGTTTGCATGCACACGCACAGCAGTGCTTTATTGTTGTTTTTACATACTAGGTACATATGTATGTACATACAAACATATGTGTTTGGTGTGCTCTTGCGCACGTATACATACGTATTTATACATTATATATATTATATATTCCACTCACATCCTTCACACTCATAAAACAGTGCTGTTGATGTACATAGTAATATCGTGACCAGGTGTGAGTACGTCCGTGTAGGTATGTTGTTGTTGTATTTAAATGTACTACTAGTACTAGTACAGTTGTCGAAATTCGACACTTTCTTTTCATTCACTTTTTTGTTTTGTTTGTCACCGATATTGACTCCTCTATGCGTTAGCCTTCATCACGTCAGTTGAAGGTCAAGTAGGAAAAAATTCATCGATAAAACCTGAAAATTCAATATAATTTTTTCGAATTTTACCTTAGCATGACCTTGGCATGACCTCTAGATAACCTTGAGGAATTAAGGGACCCCAATATTCGGATGCAGCGACGATATAAACAAAAACCTTTTTTTTTATTGAATACATTTTTTGTCCTATTTGACCGTCAAATGACCTCGACGCTGATACTGTGGAGGTTAACGGACCTCGAATTCGGGTTCAGCGAATATAAAGGCCCATATATATGATTTTTTAAGTTTCGTCAAAGAATTTTTCCCTGCTTGACCTTCAACTGATTACGAATCTGACGTGATGGAGGCTAGCGGTTTGGTTTAATATGCATACAATTTTTTGTTTTTTTGTAAACATGTTTAAACTTATTTTATATTTCGTGAAAACTCACAGGAAAGAAATCAGAGGACTCTTTACTTTGTAACAATAATATCAGGTACAAAAAAAGCTAAAAAAAAATTTGAATTGAATTGTATCTGTGGGCAGGAACATCATGCGCCAAAAAGCAGTAAGGCAAATAAACAACAAAGCAACCACATACTAATAAAAATGTAAGGCGAATTTACAGGAAAACTTAAAGTCTAACTATGAAGGTCAATAACAATGTTAATTAAAAGTACCCAGTCTCCTCCTAATTTTTTCAGCAGCTTTTGAGATTAGACCTTCGTTTATTTCGTCTGATAAAGTTCTGAACGATAGAAAGTAAATTTTATTTAACAGAGTACGTTTCAATTTAGTGAAAAAGTTGTTTAGAACTCCTACTTATCCAATTTTACAAGTAGGAGTTATATTTCTGCAAAAAACAGAAATGCTTACAGACAAATTGTCAAAACCCATTTTAAGTGAAAAATTATTTAATATATTCAAATTTTATATGGAAATTGACAGAAAATAAAAAAATTATTTTTCATTTAAATTACTGATGAAACCGGCTGTTAGAATAGAACTTACCTAAAACAAGTAAGAGCAGCGCTGTCTTCGGCTATGCCGAAGGCTTCATACCTTTCATGAACATCTGCAAATTTTAGTTTGACAGATTACTGATTTTGAATACATCTGAATACATCGATAGAGGAGTTACATACTTATATAAAAAATCGCATCTAAACAATCAGAGGTATGGAAGATATACTTTATATGGCACCAATCTAAGTGATTTTCACTGCTATGTGATCGGTATGTAAACCGGTAACACAATTTATTGGGTTTAGTTTCCTACATAAAGGAGATATATCGCAAAAACTGGTATCTGAACAATCAGTGCTATAGGAGATAAAGCTTATACAGCATAGATTTTGACGATTTTCTCAGTAGACTTTGTATTATTATTTATAAAATATCTTACGAAATTTATCGGTTTTAGCTGTTCAAATAAAGGAGTTTTACAGTAAAATCCCATATCTGAACAATCAGATGTATGGAAGATACATATATGTTATAGTCACCCGATCCTTGTTATTTTCACTGTACGTATTCTGTTAATAATGAGTGAAAATGGTGCGAAATTTCATGTTCCTAGCTGTATAAATGGAGGAGATATGATAAAAGACCTCATATTTGAACAATCAGTTGTATGGGGGCTGCAGGTTATAGTGACCCGATCTTCGTTATTTTCACTGTAAGTCTTCTGCTGATAATGAGTGAAAACAGCGCGAAATTTCATGGTCCTAGCTAAATAAATGGATGAATTATAACGAAAAATCTCATATCTGAACAATCAGTTGTATGGGAGCTGTAGGTTATAGTTATCCGATCTTTTTAATTTTCACTGTAAGTTTTCTGTTGATAATTATTGAAAACATTGCGGAATTTCCTGTTCCCAGCTTTATAAATGGAGGAGTTATAACGGAAAATTTTATATCTGAACAATCAGTTGTATAGGAGCTATAGGTTATAGTGACCCGATCTTTGTAATTTTCACTGTAAGCATTCTGTTGATAATGGGTGCAAGTGCTGCAAAATTTCATGTTCGTAGCGGCATAAATGGAGAAGTTATAACGAAAAATCTCATATCTGAACAATCAGTTGTATGGGAGCTATATGTTATAGTGGTCCGATTCTTCCGGTTCCGACAAATGATTAATACATTATAAAAATACACGCACCTACCAAATTTGATCCGGATATCTCGAAAACTGAGAGACTAGAT
>NW_023458561.1:51612202-51617119 GCF_013731165.1 Rhagoletis pomonella | reverse complement strand
GGACCAAAGTTATAATACCATTTCATGCTCATGAAAGGTATAAAAATGTGGTAAATTTGGCCCTTGAGTAATGCTATATTATACACATGTGCATAAATGTCTATGTATATACCTCAAAAAATGCTGACAAACTACTAGAATTCACTAAGTGGGTCCGTTAAAAAATTTTGTCAAGTCCCCTTATTAAAAATTTATATAATTATAAATTTGCAAACAAAGTTTTTTTTATCATTCTACACTAAAGACGAAACTTTGTGACGGAATTTTAATGAATTTAATTTTTACACTTCACTGCACTCAGCCGCTTTGCACATGCCGCCACTTTGACGACGCAGTACGACGCTAAGGAACTTTCAAACATTCTGAATAGTAATAATTTACTTTATATCATTTATTTATTCATCTCAAGTTAATGCTTTTTTATAAGGCAAAAGAAAATTCATGTATGCAAATTTATTTCACAGCTATGCGTGCAAAGAGTAAAATGTGAAGCAAAAGTGTTGAAGCAGAAATAATTTAATTTAAGCAATAAGTTGTCACTTTACGCCCTACTTAATCGATTAGAATTCAAAATAAAAAGAAAAAAATTTAGAAAGCATATTTAGTGAGAAATAACTTTTCCTGCAATACGAAATTCCATAACAAACGCCAAATGTGGGCTGATTGCGCTTTTGGGCGAAAAGTGCAGTTGGTTGCGAATTATCGATTTTTCATGCACTCTAACTTGTACATGCCTTTCTACTTTTTTGTGCTGTTAGTCAATTTACAGTAAATACATATGCAACATCTTGCTTAATAAAAATGCGTAGATACTTATGCACGCTTGGTTGTAAATCCTAGCAATCACGCAATGCCACTCGTCTTGCTTGCAATGATTTTTTAAATATTTTGCCTGCATTTTGCAGCACACTTTTTAACGATTTGTTGCTGTTTTGATATTCGTACTGAAATCACTATGCATTAAATCTCAATTACTGCAGCTCAATTGGCGCTTTGCAGTGGTTTGCATTTCCGCACAAGTAACTCATACGCCATGTAGAATGCAATAATACCGGCTACAGTAGTAAGCGCACGTTTTAAATTGGCGTAAGCTGCGTTTGCGGACAGAACGCTCTCAAAACGAAAAGAAAATTGTGCTATCTTCATTTTCGATTTTTCACTTTCTGCCCTTTCGTCTACTTTGCGTTTTCGTTTTTTCCTCTTTTTCACCGCTTTTTCGAGTGCGTACTCGTACCTGGAAGCTGTTAGACATCGAGTTTTAGTTGGAAACTACTTCGATATAATTGAATCGCATATAAAACTTTTGTTGTTGCTAAACATAGTTATTGCCAATAGCTATGGTCCCAATCGGCTAACGATTTCTTAATTTCCGCTGTGCACACATGCAACGTTGTAATGCTGCAAATGAGCCTTTAAGTGCCGAAGTGCAAAACTCAGCAGTGGATCGGAACGCGGTGCGTAGTGTATAATAAATTACTTTTGCAAACCTTCATATGTACACTAGGCTGGTCAAAAAAAGAAAATAAAGTAGGATTTTTAATGCTCTTGAACATTATGAATTTTCTTTTCCGAAAAAATACAACCCTGTTTTTTTTTGTATGAAATAAAAAAAACATTTACAGGCCGCTAAAAGGGTTCAAAGTTTTCCGTGTATTTTATATGGGGCAGAAACAATTTTTTTGTAGAAATGGTACAGAATTCTTGAAAATCCATATTTTTCGTATTTTGAAATTAACAAAATGGTTAAATAAACATTTGGGACTTATTAGTGGAAGGCTCCTGAAGAGAAACATAGTTTTCCGATCGAAAAACATTGATTTTTAATGGTTAAAATTCCGACTTGACTTTTTTTTTGACTACCCTAATGTGCACGCTGATTTTATGCTCAATTATGCCCATGTGGCATGCATAAATTGAATTCAACAATAACTATTAGATTAAGTGCTTCTTAAATTGCTCTCAACTGTAAAAAAGCTAACCATAAAAGAGTGGTTGAGTGCAGATAAATTGGTTGGAGGTGATTGAATTTTTTAAATAACCGAGGTATGTAAATTATGGGGCTGTATACTTTAATAGCTTAAGTATAACTTATGTTATAAAACGTGGCTGAGCTCAATGTCAGTTGGTGTACGAAATTGTAGAAACATTGCTAGAATCTGTGCTTAAATTACCTGGAAATTCTACCTGATTCGATTTGAAGGTTGAAATTGCTCGAAAGTTATGGGTAATCTATACAAATATGAATTCATACTATTTAACACTTTCGAATCAAGCAAAAAGTATTATAATTCAAAAATAATTGAAGCAACAATATGTGCAAAGCTTTATACCATTCGCTAGCATAGAATATAGACAGGGCATTCGCCTAGTGAACATAAGTACGACGGTTCGAAACTCATCGCGCGAAAAATGTTTTTATTTTTTATTTTTAAAAGCTTTTCTTAAGTTTCACCTGTGTGTAATCAAATTTTGTAATCAATCTATAACCATCTTTCCGATGAGATAGAGACTCAAAACGCGATGGAAATGCCAAATGAAGGATGAAATAATCCTCTAGGTGGCGCAGGTGTCGAGATATTTTTAAAACCTGTATTTATGATCAGATAAGGTTACGGTGATCAACCGTACTTTATTTCAAAGAACAGACATTTTTCTCATTATGCTGCCCTTTGCCTTAATTAATTTCTCGAAAAATTTTTTATGTAACTTATTTGAAAACTTGTGCTTTGAAAGTACTCTTTTTATGCGAGTCAGACGTTAATGCATATCATATATTAAAGGCCATTACATAAGAAATTTAAAGAAACTGTAGATAATACAAACAAGTTGGAAAGCTCGTCCTTATCATTTACCTTGCTGAAACGAGGGCACCCACCAGAAGGCTCGGAAAATTCAAGTATTCTTAATCCGCTTGCAAATCTTTTAAGTTAAGTATTATTCGACCTTTTTCGTGGAAAGTTCGAAAAATAAAATTTTTCCAGGATTCTTGTTTAAGAGGTCCTGGGATCATAGAAACATTTATAACTTTCTTCTACGACAATATTTTGCTCAAAATTTTTATAACATAGGAAAAAATAACTGTTCGGGCATGTACTTTATTTACCGGTTACAAAATTTTTTATTACCAGCGCAGAATAGACCTGTTAAAAACTATTTTATTTCTATAGTTTTAGGGTCAATTATATTTCTGCTCTCAAATAATTAAAATCAAAAGATTTTCAGCTTACCAAATTTTCTTTTTTTTCATTTATTTTCAGTATTCCAGAGAATCTCCTTTCTTCCACAACGATTTTAAATATCAAGAATGAGCCATAATACGAAACATAGCCACATTGCGCCACTTTCATGGCAGACTGGGCAGAATGGACAATCAGCAGCACAAAGCTTTTCACAGTCACAATAAGGTTTAACGACGCGTAAGTTAAAGGTGAAAAAGTAAAACTGACACACTTAAACGGCTCGAAAGCAAACATATATACATACGTTTATGTGCAAACTTTATTGAGGGTGGCAATGCAATGAACGTTTGACTTCAAGGCACGCGAGCAGATAAAGATAAAGAGTGGCAAGTAAACAGAAAAGAAATTGCACCGCAGGAGTTCAAAAGCAAACACCTCTATGAGTGGTAATTATCGCGTGTTGACAACACATCAAACTGAAAGGCTAAATCAGAACAACAAGTGAGTGGTGAAGCTAAAGAGAGACAATGAAGGGCTCGCTTGTAGTTAAAGTGACAAACGTGTGGTTGAACAAAAAAAAAAAAAATGCCGCCAACAGCAATTTATTATGACAAGCAAAAATGACAACACAGGGCAAATAAATAATTTTTTAGATAACAAGTTAGAATTTGGTGAAAGAAGGGAAAATCCACGAAAATAGTTACAATAATTGTAAAATTAGTAATTCTATTTGATAGGTGAACACTCATGACAAGTAGCATAAACAAATTTTAATATAAAATTCAAAATTTATCCAGCAAAAAATAAAATGAACAAAGCGAAAACACAAAGCATACAAAAACCGTCAAATAACTATAACATCGTAGATAAAGTGCAAGCGAAAGAGTAGTCAGTTCTTCAACGGTATTCTCAACACCAACATTCACTAACGGCTTCGCCTTTTTTCACCGACTCTACTACAACCACTATAGACAGTCGTCGACTTCACTAGCGTCGAAATGTCATCGCCAGAGCACTTCGTAACGCCAACTTCCTCAACAGGTGAGTTTTTGTAGCCTAATTGACTGTCACTTTGTTTTACATCAAACCTTTTGTCTCGCATTAACTGAAACTTCCGCCTTGTTGCTGCTTTTATTTCCGTCCTTGCGCTCATTGGAATGTGAAATAATGCCGTTTTGAATGGCAAACATTGCTGAGGTAGTTGAATTCTATCTACATCTATACATATTTAAGAGTACCTGCGTATGGTAGGAAAATTGTTTACAATTTTTTTGGCTGTTTTTATTTTTTTTGACACGATTTAATAGTTTTCCAAATATATCGAGAACGGGGCAAGGAAAAATTTTGAAAAAAAATCACACTTACACACATCGAAACTCTCTATAAAAATAAATATAAAAAATTTTTTTTTTCTTGAAAATTTTTTCAGATACAAATTTTTTTATAAAAAAATTCGTTTTTGAAAATATGCCATCTCAAAAAAAAAATAAAAAAATCACAATGGTAGCTCTGAGTATTGCGCAATATTTTAGTATAGTATTACGGGGTGCACTCTACAATAACTTGAGCTATGAATTTTTTTACATCGAAGTTGAGTACTCATCACAAATTTACAAATTTTTTAAATTTTTTTAGAATTTTTTTGAGTATGTAGTTTTGTAGCTCATTAAATTTTAGCATAAATTGCAAGTTTTAAGCTACTGCAAAATTGCGTTGATTTTTAATATTTTTTAAGCTG
>NW_023458561.1:51596885-51612102 GCF_013731165.1 Rhagoletis pomonella | reverse complement strand
GCTTTGGTCGCCGCTCCAATATGTTTTGACCCTTAGGCGGTTACGGTCGAAAGCATATCAGTTTATCATATTTCTGGTAGGAACTTCTAAACTATTTCTAGGGTTTTACTAGAAGAGCAAGTTAAAGCCCCGGGAAAGTAAAATAATTAAGTTTCGCACGCGCTCCATTTCTCTTGTAAATGAAAATTAGCCTTCAGTTACAAACTAAAAAAAATTAATTTAAACACACTGGGAAAATGAAATATTCGAAAACTCCTAGTCATATTTAGTTGTTAATTTCTTCCAACTAACCTGCAGCGATTCAATGTGCTTTGGCGTCACATATTCTTCCATACTCGCTGATCCAACACCCACACCACCACCACCACCAGTACTACCATTACCGCTTCCATTCTCCGGCTGTTCCTCGATTCGCCCCTCCATAGATCCACCAAAGCGATGTATCATTTGCGCCATTCTCGCCGATGCGCTAAATTCTTTCGTCAACGGTGAACCGCCTATCGTTGTGGCACGATGACGTGGACTTTGTGTAACCGAGCTACTCTCGGAACTATAATCGGCAGCATAATCGGTGCTCTCTTCAAGAAAATCACTTGGTGACTTACGACCAGCGCGATCCTTACTTTTCGCGCGACTCCAACGATGCTTCAGCGTATTGAAAAAGCCGTGCGTCTTATGGAAGACACCGCTGGCTCCCGAACCTGAACCGCCACCGCCACTGTGCGCTGTGGCGGCGCTTTTGGCACGTTTCGGTGATGTGCGTGGCGAGTCGCGTTCGTCGTGGCAGTCGTGTCCATTCAATTCCGATGCGGATTTACTTAAATGTCGGCCAAGTCGTTGTGTGAGCTGTGGCGAGCCATGTGGTGTGGCACCCTGTGATGCCTGGCCGCCGTTGTTAATGTAATGCTGCGCAAATTGGCCGCCGCCACCCACACTGCCACTTGGGAAATCGTCACTGTAATGGATACGTGCTGAAAGTAGATAAAAAGAGGAAAAGTGGAAAGATATAAATAAATTTGTTAAATACATACATACATAAGCAGTTACATATATGTCGCGTGTATTCATTTTGTCTGCCTTGAAAGGATGCGCATTTTGCTACCTTATTTCTTGCGAAATGGAAACCTTGGTGGAAGAGGCAATAAATTTCGAAAGGGTTTTTACGGCTTCCTTCTAATCGACTAAAGAATCTTAGTAGGAAATGGAATCATATAAATTGGCAGGTAAACTGATAAGGTATTGGCGTACATTTGGAGAAGTTGAATAGATAAGGAAAAAGTAAATTTCATTTTTGAAAAAAAATCATTTTCTTGTTAATAAGGAAGGATAGGAGTTATGTCATGTTATAACAAAATTTCGATCTCCTTTTGTTCGAAATGAAAAGTCTACATTATTATGGGAGTTCTGCCCAAAGGTATAAAATGGAGGAGTTTAAGTTAAAAAAATATTTAATTCTGAAATGTTAATTTTCTGACCTCACGCATGTTTTTACTTGGTTTGTAAAATTTTGAAGTTTTGCATACAAAATATCTTTGACTTTGCTTCAGGAAAATCGGAAATAAGTCGGATAAATAGAAACAATGATAAACTTTCAATCACCTCTCTGTCCCTGTAATGTAATAATATGGATATGATATATGCATATATGAGCCCATGAGAACCAGATTAGAAAAATTAGAAAACAATTTTCCAATAGCCAAATTTTAATTGATTGACTAATTATGAAGATGTGGAAGACTGTGGGGATAACCCTTACTTATTCGTTAAGAGGAAAAAGCTTCTTCGCGTTGCTTAAACATTTGCGAGCAATCAGCTTCTTTTTCATCCCGATGAGACTGACTGACTTGTACTTAAAGTAGTAAAATTAATAATTATCGATATCACGAAATTCCTTAACCGCCTCAGTGAGTTACATTTGAAATAGAGTACGTTGAGGAATAGGTTGGAAACCGCCATGTGACAAGATTTACTGTTGTTGAGACGAAATTTGGGTTGGAAATTCCAATCATTAATAGCATTAAAATTTGAATAGTAGCATAGATTGGCCAAAAGCAACACCTACTAGCTCAGTGGAGTCCTTTGAATGTTCATTCAAATTATTGCGCGGAAACTCAATTCAAACAGCAAGGACTTCCTGTGACACTATGCGAAAACCCCAACAAACAAAGTTGCAAAATCCTTCTAGTTGGCAGGCGACCGCGGACGATCAAGGACGGTTCTTCAGCTAGCCAAGCACTAACTTTCGTTTTTGACAGTAGTCCGTCCGTGCTTGGAATGTAAGCAGTATAACTTAATGTTGTTGTTGCGATCTCATATTGCAGTAGCTACTTGGGGCATGAGACGGTCAAACCATTTCAACTCACACGCATAGGAGCTTTCTGAAGTGGTCATTAGCTGATTGTGAACACTTTTGAGCGCTTTTTCATACAACTTATATATATACACCGTTCTGGCTATACACCGTTGTGGTTGGGCCGATTTTTCTAGGACTCGGGCATAAGTAGTTACATACTAACCAACAAGATGACAAAGAAACTTAAAGTGAGAGAACTTCCAATTTTGGCATTCTGGAAGGAATTACACATGCTCATTAAAAGGGAGTTATCTCTTAAACCGACGTATACATGATAAGAACTTCTTAATACCCACAGTGAAGCAGCATTCATGTAGCCACATTGCAACGTTAATACGTCGAGGCAACTTCCAAACCTCTACAAAGAGATTTATCTACAGCCATGGACATAATAGCAGGTCACATCTCGGAGTGAAATTTAAAGAGGTACCCAAGTAGAAAAGAATGAACAGCCCTAAACCTCAACATTTGAAACTGAATCACCGAATGCATTTGAAAGCCTATTCAATAGAGTGTTTTGTGTACTCGAATGTACTCAATATTAACAACAGATAAACCATTTCTTCAAACATCTTCAATTGTGCTACATCTTTGCACATCAAAGAAAGTGCTTTTGTTCTAACGGAAATGCAATCGCCTTTCTTGCTTACGTACTGATGTCTTCGTTGTCTTAAGTATGAAAAATGTATGTTTTAATTTTTTGCATTCCTTTCTACTGCGCTTGAATAGCAAGTGAGCTATTTCGGCCACAGGTGTGTAGGTATAAATATATTCATAAGAAAATAATGACATACTCTTGGTGCACTTAGCGGCTAAGAGTTTATGAGGGTGATGTAGATTTGTTGTTGAATGTTTGGCAGTTCAACAGCTTAATAGTGAATTTATCCTTCAGCTTATGTAAGTTTTTAAATTTTCGCCTGCAGATTTTTAGGCAAGATTTGCTTGTTACTCAGACACTTGTTAAATCAAAGTTTTAGCATAGGAACTTAATATGGATGCTTCAGCAAAAAATCAATTTTTAGAATGTTTGTTCGTATAAAAATCCTTAATATGAGAGTTTCTTGCATGAATGAATAATGAGCACAATGGCATAGTTAAGTTAAAAAGAAATGCGAAACAATTTAAAATATTGATGAATTAAATTTGGGAATATTATAAAATGTGTTTACAAAAAAGTTTCTGCATATTGAACCAAACCTCTATATCCCTATGTTCATCGACGGATTGAATGCAAATCCGAGGTCTGTTAGCCTCGAGATCATTTGAGGGTCTTACCGAGAAAAATTTATTGAATAAACCTGAAAATGCAATAAAATTCTTCTACCTCGAGCCCGACGTAGAGTTGAATAAGATAGAAATATAGAGGTTTAGTTCAATGCACAAGAACTTTTTGAAGCGAAACTTCTTTAGCGGCGGTTGGTTGGTTGGGAGTAAATTGACAAATTAAACGGAAAGAGCACATGGAAATGGTGCAACGGAAATGGTTGGGACGAAAACCAGTGCTTCTTGAGTATATGCGCATGGTATTAATTTAACAAAAACTTGCTAATAAAACACTTAGCAAAATACCAATACAAGAATGAAAGTTGAGTACGTACATAGATAAATAGATAGATAGATAAAGAAAAGGATAAAGGCAAATTAAAAACAAAAACAAAGATGCGTAATGATAAAGGCATAAATGAAGATCAAGGCAAATTCAAACACTTTACTTAGATAAAGGTAAAGGTGAAGAAGAATATGTAGATGAAGCAATTCATAAACATAAAAGAAAAAACAAAAATAATTACAAGGAAAAAGGTGTGGATGAGGATACCGATAAAAGTAAAATATAATGGTAATTATAGAAAAAAGGATATAGATACAGACATAGACACATTCTGGGAACTACTTCGGGATTTTAGAGATTCTCGGGACTTATCGATGTAATAATCGATATTTTTATCGGGTTTGCTATCGAAATTTTTATCGATTTTGTTATCGATATTTTCGGAACTTATCGATATAGCTATCGATTTTGTTATCGATATTTTTTACCGATTTTGTAAACGATATTTTTAATTGATTTTATTATCGATATTGTAATCGAAATTTTTAACGATTCTGTTATGGATATTGTTATAAATTGTTTGGAACTGACTATTCTCTGTAAGGGTTCAAGCACCAAGCAAGAGCGACTGGTAGCTCTGAGATCCGCCAAATTCGCGTGTGAGGTCAATTGAAACAGTTCTCCACTACGGAGAAACTTGCTGCACCGTCAGTTGTTTGAATGTGGCAACATTCAGCTCTGCAAATTTTCTGGGCTATAAGATTTATATCGACTAAAAAATCTTTTCGATCGTAACAGGACCCGCCTGAAAGAGGGTGGGCAGTCGGTGCTTGCATGTGAATCCATATGTCTGTGAAGAGCGCATCCAGAAGTAGTTCCACAGTTCCTTTTCCGTGGTGATGCAGAAGTTTGTGGGAGTCAAGGGGAATTCGTCTCTTATTACATGAAAATTTAACTTGATTATGGAAAAACATAATAAAAAAATACCAGCAGAAAATAGAAATATAGAAAAATTAAATTCATAACAATGGCAAAAGAGCAAAATTAATGAAATCAAAGTGAGAAGTAGCTTTGGTTTTTCTTGCGACTTGTTTGTGCTTTACATTGCTTTCCACAAGGCGACCAAAGAAGCAGGACAAATTATTACGCCAAAGCAGACACAAATTTGTTACTATAAATAATAAATTTTCTTTTCAATGACTCTGTATGATGCCAACGAGAATAGTAAAAGACGCAAGTAATTTACTTTGTCTGCTTTGCATAAAACAATTACTTATTTGTTCCTATTCTGCAGATACTTTCAGTTTGAGCTTAAATTACGCTTATTACCTGGGTGAACTTTGTTGGGTCTGCAGCAAGCACAAAAGGCAACTGGACACTTGAATGCTTTTTTATGCTTTTTCGCTAATATGCTGTCTGCCATAAACAATATTGGATGTCACTAATAAATTTGTATTTATTGGCAAATAACTTTATTTATTATATTGCGTCTATCGCGCAAATTGAAATATTAAATGTTGTATTGAAGAGTACATACATATTTAACAGTATATAGTTCTTACTCTTTTATGCTTGAATTATATTTTATTTTATTATCACTCAAATTTGTTATTTTATTGCTGAAGTTGTTTATTTTCGCAAAAAACACTTTGCTACATTTAATTTGAAATGGCGAAATTCGTAAACGCAAAGTGTACAATTTGCTCTTGAAAATGCACTTGTGCTCTTCTGATTAAACTCATATATGTAAATGTATATTTTATTGCGCTGCTCACTTTTGTTAGTTTATTGTTTGCTGTGTTGTGGCATCAATAAATTGCACTTATCGCCGTGCGAACATTCAGATATTTATTCATGTGTAGATAGTATTTCGCCGTTGTGTTGTTGTGTTCAGATATCTACTGCATTGGATGGATTTGTTGCACATATACATACATATTTAGTTGCAGCATGTTTTATTCCAGACATAAGTACTTTTATTTGTTTTATTTATTTCAGTGAATTTGTGGTTTGCTTTATGTAATGTGATCATTTCTATCCTAGTCTCAAGTTAAATTCACAAAATGTCACTCATACGTCATGGTGTACTCAACTGCTGAAGTGCTAATAAATTTTGGCACATTTTTTACCACATTTTTATTTTATTAGAAGTGTGAAATCGTTATGCAGATTATCTATAATTATGAATTAAATCTCTTTATATATAGCCCGCCACGGTAGCCGAGTGGTGTGAGTTGCGTACTGTCATTTCGTAGCACCTGAAAAAAGTTTTTCTAACAGCGGTCGGCATCCAATGACAAATCTTTAAGTGTTTTTCTGCAATGAAAAAGTTTCTGCAAAAACCACTTGTGATTCAGAGCCGGGCCAAAATTGAATGTTTTAGCATCAGGACGCTCAAACTGGAGGAGAAGTTTGGCCAAACACTTAGTAAGTGTAAGCGCCAAGTATTTATATACTTAAAATTACATATAATGACCGCACGGAGGTATTGGGTTGAGTAAAAAGTTACCATCGTTTTGGCGCTTGATGGCGAAAGGCCCGGCGGGTACGCTGTGTGTTATAACTACGGTGACCATCCGTCCTGTATTATACAGGACAGCCCTCTTTTTTGACCCATTGTCCTGGTAATTTATTTATTTTATACGGGACGCCAAATTTTCTGCATTTCTTTTAATGTCCTATATTTGTCCCGTATTCGATATTCCGACGCCTTAACAGCTCATTAAAATGGCATGCCCATGAACGAGTTTTAAGCGGTGTTGGTATATGATCGTAATTTTTTTATAAACGGTTATTATTTTCTTATCTATGCTCCATATGCTGCCGGCGAGAGACTTGATGACCTTGTTGCTGCTCTGTATTTTATTGACAACTGCAGTTGTGCGGGGAGAAGGAAAGCAGACTATGAAGTTTTAATAAAATTTTTGGGTTGTTTAACATCACAATTGTTGTGTCATGGACGTGAATGCTTAGTTGAACTGTGACCTCTTTCGTCCAGGTAGTGAAGAGGTTCGCAGTTGATTCCAGGTCTTGCGGAGTGGTAGTACGCACCTCTAACCACTTGGCCACTGCAATATCTATCTTTCACGTCGAAGATAATTGAGAATTTCACTTTATTATTTGAGTCTCGGACTATTAGAAATTGATATTTTGTAGACGATGAAAAAATTTATGTATTAGGTTTGTGACGAAAATCTGGGATTATTGTTTTTGGATTAACAGTGCTTACTTTAACTTTGTTTGGGCTGAATTTGTGGTACTTAGGCATGCAAATTCTGTTTACGTAAATATGGACAAAATATTCCTCACTTATGTATACTATTTCCTCAAGTCAATATGAAAACTTCCAACCTAGTCTTGATGGTGGAATGAACCGTCCATTAAGTTGTTCAAGCTACTCTTCAGTATATCTACGTCTGAATAATTATGGTTATGGTTTTTAGTTAAGGTTAATTATTATTAATTGGAAAAGTTAAACAAGTTGGAGCGTGCAGTATGAAATTAGTGTAGCGCATGTGTTTGGACTTAGATAGGTAGGTAGGTAGGTTGAAGTGGCTGCCTGGCCTAGAGGATACCAGCATACTTAGGCACCATCAGGGCACATTGCGATACCATATGGATTCAAAACCACTACTCCTTAAACCAATTCGTGGAGTCTACGATCCTTAGCAACTGCCGTATACCAAAATTATCAGTTGCGCTTAGATCGTCTAGAAAGCCTATACCTAGAAATTTCTGTCTTTTCCTGCCTACTTCTGGGTAATCGCAGAGTAAGTGCTCGATTGATTCAGGCTCTTTTTCATCATGGCAGCTCCTGCAGTAGTCGTTGTGACCAACCTCGAGGCGTTCTGCATGCCTTCCTATCCAGGATAAGTCCTGTGAGCATGCCAATGGCCAGCGACATATCGCCTCTATTGAGAGTGATATATTCTATTTTCGCCACGTAAACTTCGTTGAATTATAGTTTTCAGTTGTAGTTTCCCATCTGATGGCCGCTTCTTCAAGGAAGTGTTCCCTTCATATAAGTTTTGTAGAAAGCGAGTGGCATACCCAACCATTTCCAGGCTATTGAAAGTGGAAAGGAAGTAGAAGTAGTGCCATAAGGGCCACCTAACTGTCTGAGTATATATGTATATATTTTGGTAGTGGCGATAACAGCTAGCTTTCGGCTATCAACGGCCTCTTGTATGGCTGCCAGTTCGTCTGGAAAGACACTACAGTGGTCAGGTAGACGAAATGATCGTTGTATTCCCAATTGTTCCAGGTAGACGCTTCCTCCTACCCTGTTTTCTAGTTTGGAGCCGTCCGTGTAGAATCTTATGGCATCTTCAAAACCCGGAACGCCTTCGATCCATGATTCCCTGCTAGGTAAAGTTATGCTGTAACCCTTAGAGAACGTGAGCATTGGTACACAGTAGTCAGTTGTGCTAGGTAGCTGTCGGTTGATAAAAATTGAGAAGTGACCACATTGAGCCGCTTTCCAGCTTCTAAGCTCCTGTAGTCTTAGGGCTGTATTCGCAGCGTATTGCCTTCCCTTAATATCTATGGGCATGATGTTTAGAACCGCATTCTTTGTTATAGTAGCTGTTGTGCGAGGAGCACCACTAATGCAGATCAGGGTGTTCTCTCCACTTTTTGCAATTTAGAATTGTTTACCTTCTTCTCTAGCACTAGCCACCATACCACTACCCCGTAGAGAAGTATGCGCCTCACCACGACGGTGTACATCTAGGGCAATAGATTCGGGGTTAGACCCCATTTTTGGCAAATTGCAATTCCTACAGCTCTCGACTTCCTTCAGTTCCCCTTTTTATGCCTTCACCATTTAAATCGCTTTTCCATTTAAAAGTCACTCATACGCACTGCACCACCCCACGTCATATTTCAAATCGCTTAAAACTTTGACTACTTATAATACATAGCACAAAACTTTCAGTTTTCAAATTCGTTCTCAAATTATTCGCACAATAAATTTTTGAAATTCTTTACAATAAATCACAAATTGTCAAAGGTAGAATTTTCTCGGATTTAATGTGTGCAAATTAGCGCGCTTAAAACCACATGCAACACAACGCATGCAGCGTGGAAAACTATTTGAAACCGGTTGCCAGTAAAGCGCCTAAAAGACTGCTAGCCGCGTATACATAAAAGTGACGTGATGTGACAACGACGATGGTGACGACGACGACGATGGTGACGATGCGCATGATGCCATGTGACATTGAGCACCCGCTGCGACAGCTGGAGGCTGTCTGCTGTGTTGCGATGCGCCGAGCTGTTTTCTTCCCAACCATATCTAACAAAAATATTTTTATTACAGATGTTCTCATTCATGCCAATGCGTACGCAAGTACATATATGCATACAGATGCAAAAGAAGTGGACGGGGCGTTATAGTTGACAGAGTGTTGGTTTAGTGGAAATTCTTTCAAGTATTACATAGTATTATAAATGTTAGCATCTATTACATATAAACAGTCATAAAGGAATCATGAAGATATTTATGTATTCATTTGAAGCGCAGCACTCAGCACAAAGTAGGCTACTCTTCATAATGCTATGTGGGCCTACATTTTCTGTGATGATGTTGTTTGTTAGCTGATGGAATTGCCGTGGCGCTTGTTTAAGTACGTGCCGTGGTATGGGTGTTGTTGTTGGTTAGTTGGTCGGTGAGTGCATTCACCGTTCACTTGGCGTACCAATTTGGTCAATGTGTAGATACATTTACCGTGACTCAAACAAATGGCCACATGTTGATATTTTTTTTTTTTTTTTGTAATATTCGTAATGGTTTTCGAGCTAAATTTTCTTTGTTATTTTTCTATAAAAATACCGCTCAAGCTTTAACCAAAACGAAATAAATCACAGTTTCAACATTCATACAAAATTTGGGGAAATTCAAGAAATTTTCATCAAAATTTAAAGTTTTTAATCTGGGTATTTTTGCTTTTGCAATTTTATAGCCCTTACAATTTTAAGTCACATGAAGTGCAAGTTTCAAACGGCTAAAAAATTCTATCGATGTTTAAGATTTTTTTTAATGACGGATTTTGGCACTTTTTTCCATATAAGCACGAATTTCTTATGAAATAAAATGTGGGAGACCGTTAGCAACAATATTTCAAAAAATCAACGCCAGTTTTTGCAAATTGCACTTGTTATATAAAAAAACCGAAGATGTAGTCTTCAAAAAAATTATCAAAAATCAACGCGATTTTTTAGCCGGTTGAAACTTGCATTTTATTTGACTAAAATAGTATGGACATACCCAAAAATCTTCTACAGATTCAGATTTATAAGTTGCAAGTTTGATCAAAATTCATTGAATTTTCCTAAATTTTTTATAAAGTTTGTAACTGTGATTTATATGTATTTTTTTGGGTAAAAAAATAGCATAAAAAAATCTAGCTCGAAAAACATTGCGAATATTAAAAAAAAAATCAACACGTGATCATTTGTTTGAGTCACTGTATATATTTTGCAGCACATGCACACTTACATATGTGAACATCTGCAGACTTGTTAAATATTTATGTACCGGATGTGAGAAACTTTTACGCCAACACATACCAAACCACATACATGCATTTGCATTTACATACATATATACTCAAAGTGTACATTCTTATATGCCAACGTACATACATATGTACTTATGTACATATGCATGTATTTAATAATGACAGTATGAATGCAAAGACCCCGTAAGAAAGAGAAAATTAGTTCAGTAGGTTTTCTGAATTAAGTACTTGCATAAAACCATTGTGCTTTTGGCCTCAGTGTAGAATGTGCAAAATGCATAAATAAATAAATTATTAATTTCGGTACTTTGGGCTCGTCAACGGCCCCTATCGGGTCGAATATGGAAGACACATTTTTAAAACCTTCTTTAATATTCTGTGATGTTGTTCCTCGAAGGTTACTAGGGTTGCTGATTACGAATCTCTGCTCAGAATAACAAATTTGAAAATCAATTAAATATTCAATATTGCGGACAAATACATAAGAAATGCTAGAATGGCTTTAAATAAGTACGTTAAATTTTTTGGAACTAACTTCAGCTTCGTTGACAGCTACCTTAAAAACCCCTAAGCCGAAAATATTCATAGAGGTTCTTTTTTACCTGATAAATTTGTATTAACTGCGTTCTTGCATGTGCCAACAACCGAATACTTATTGAAATTTTGGCAATAACATCAAAAAAATTAGATCTTACGTCGTATTTTTCTGTTTCCACAAATTCGTCAAAACAAAAGTTCGTCAGAATATGCATGCATACTTAGTAACCGTAGCCTTATAGAATATAATGCACTTATAGCCGCAAAGGGGACAATATTTTAAATAACATGCATATAAATGTATCAAATTAGTTAAAACTTTTAACTTAGTGCCACAACGTTAAAGACTCGCATTTCAAAAGAAATTAAATAAAAGCTAATTTATATTCCGTATTATGCAGAAGAGTCTCGGATTCATCAACTCAAATGAGGTC
Organism: Rhagoletis pomonella; assembly: GCF_013731165.1. NCBI lineage: Eukaryota > Metazoa > Arthropoda > Insecta > Diptera > Tephritidae > Rhagoletis > Rhagoletis pomonella. Next base: position 51,600,708 of record NW_023458561.1, on the reverse strand, counting down.
AGATTAAATTACGGCAGGTGTTTGATGTTTAATGTTTGGTTTTAAAATACACTCGTGGTCATGTGTGCAAAGAGTTTTCTTACCCTCTGTTCACATACATACATACATATGTATGTACTTAGTTAGATATGTACATATGTACATACATACATATTTATGTATGAATCTCTTCATTTGCTACTGTTGTTACGAATTGCATATTTAAGTGCGGGTATGTAGATGTCTTTGAGTGCACACGTAGCCATGAAATAGCACGTTTATTATCTGAGCGCGAAAGTCAATTTTTGCAGTAGTTTTTCGCGCATACAATTTTTAGCTGCTTTTTATGCATTCACATATTCATTCATATATACATAAGCACATATGTACATACATATATGTATATTTATATCTAAGTACATCTGGATGTAATTAGAAGACATGCTTCCATATTGTTCTGCGAATTGTTTATTTCGTGGGAATTTATATGGATGTATGTGCATATAAATATACCTGTCAATTGGAACATAAAAATAAAAATAAAAATAAAAATAAAAATAATCATATATTTATGTATGTCTACACATAAATATCTATTATTTACTTAATTTATCAAATATTTTTTCAGAAGTAAATGTGAACTTATAGCCAGTTTCACCAAACTTATTTAAGTGGACATTAACTTTAATTTAATTTTTTATTTAATTATCATTTTAATTATTTTCAGTTTCAATAAGGTATTTATTTAAGTGAGTAAAAGTGGTTGTAAAACAGACTATGCCAGTGAAAGCTTTCATTTGTACTGAGAGCTTTTGAAAGCTTTGGCATGCTGTGTTGTAAAAGCAGAGCCGGTATATAAGTAAGCAGCAGATACACAATGATCAGGTGATTAAACGTGTAACACCTCTGAGTGTGGTTATTCTGATTTAATTTTTATTTAAGTGAAGAGCATAGGTTACTTAGGCTGCGTATCTCCAAAGTCGTTAAGATGGAAATTAATTTTTTATTTAGTTCTCATTTAAATTATATCCAGTTTTAATAAGCTTGAGCATTTTTCGTCACAATATGGTGCACATTAAAGAAGAGTTAAGTCCGAAAAGAGCTTTAAGCGCAACTCAAACTTTCATTTTGACACACTTAGAGTTGATGCCACTTTTTTGCCTTAGATATGTATGTAGTTGAAGTTGAGTTCACTAGGTACCCTGAAAGCATTAATGCGTTGACAAATGCCATTTAGTCTTGGCTGCATGCCATAACGGCAGCATTTTTCCTTAAATCATTCTAGTAAAAAATAGTAAATGACCTAACCGCGCAGTTGCCTGTACTTATTTATATGCGTTAGTCATTACAACAGGCAAGCAGATAATAAGCACTTTACAAAATTAACTGCGACAAAATTTTAATTAACTCCAAAAGCACGCTTACATCATTTTTATTACTAGTGGGCAGCCGTGCACCACACGCTAACTATTCAAATGTAGGAAATTAATGCAAAGTTGGATTCCGATTCTTATTAGTACATATTCACATTAGATTACAAAAAACTGCCTGTTAATTGCATATTGGCTAAATTTTATACATGAAAAATGTTATTGATTGAACTTGACTTACGTTCTGCTAGTCACTTGGTTATGGGGACTGCCGCATGTAGGAGCAATTTACAAAAAAATATATATATATATATTTTACTGAAATAAATGAATGCAAGGCGGGACAAATCGAATATAAGTTGGATTTTTCCAAAACGTTGGCGTACTCCCACACTTTTAACTTAGATATAATTTTTTTTAAGAAGTAGGTACCACTCACTATTTTTTATGAAACCTACTGACATTATGACATCTAATAGGTAATACATATATTAACACTCTAAGTTTGACAAATGTGCACGCCTGTCATTTTTATGCACAACTGGTGCAATGTTGCTTGTTATTTATTATCCTGCCATGCGTGACCAGACTTGTAAAAGAAAATATTATATCAGCATTTTTTCTTTTAAATGAACCTGCACGTAAACTTACGTGCATACAAACTTTTATGTACGTTAATGCATGTTTGTAAAAATGTACGAATGTGTATGCATTTTTTAGTTTCATCGCGTTCCTTAGGGGCAAATTCTGCTCAATTGTTAATTTTTTGTATTTTCCAGCCAAATGACTTTATGGCTAACCGCTGTTTAATTTGTTATGTTAATGTGAAACGCATGTCATATGTGCCCTAGAGACACTCTTGTTATTGCTTTTATAAGCTCAATATCATTTAAGCACGTTAAGAATGATCAGAGGTGCGTACTACCACTCCGCAGGACCTGGTTCGAGCTCGGGTCAGAGCAACATTTAAATTAGAAAAAGTTGTTTCTATTAGAAGTCGTCCCTCGGCAAGCAATGGTTAATCTCTGAGTATTTCTGCCATGAAAACGCCACAAATTGGAGGAGAAGCGCGGCCAAACACTTAGAAAAGTGTAAGTGCCAAACATATTAAAATTACACTGGTTTACCTCAAATGTGCACAGTGGCACCCAGCTGTCCAATTCCTATGTATAATTGCTCAGAATCTGTTATTTTTTTAAGAAAATGCTCCGAGGTTTCCCTGGCCTACCGCTCACAACACTTCCTGCACCTGCCCACGTTAGTGATAACTATATTTTGTCCATAAGCAGTTAACAGGATATGGCCCTAACTCTGCATTTTTTTGTTGTTTGATAGCCATAAAAAGAAACAAGTATAAATGCTTTCACTGTTTTCGCACATAATTTTTGCAATTTCGCAGGTAGTCTATGCATGTAATTTGTCTGGTTGAGAGTAAGGCTGGTTGCCTCTTGGCAGTCTAATCTGCTATTTCATTACCCTATATTGACTTTTACCCGGACACCCAATAGATATGCCACCTTCTGTCTGCGGTTTGCCAATAGCTTCCCAGCAGCGATTTTGGATTAAATACTATTCGAGGTCATTGCTTTAATTGTCGCCTGAGTGTCTACATATAGCCTTACTTTTGAGTTGATTGTCATTTCGGTGTATGCTAGCTCTGCAGCTATCGTCATTGCGTAAACCTCTGCTTTGAATATGCTGCAATGGTCAAGTAAGCTTACTGCCCGCCTGACGCTCAGTTTCCGGCGGTATATCCCCGCATCTACTCTGGTTGCCTTTTTAGAGCTGTTTGTGGAAATGTTTAGGGAAAAATATATGGCAAAGTTTCATTCGATTGCGACATCCCTCCTCCTAAACCGTGCTGCCTGTGCTTCCCGCTCCAAATGAGCTCTGCCTAAATGTTCTGAAATTGAATTCCCCTATGGCCGTCGATCTATGTACATATATGCGGATCTGAACTTGCCCTTAGGTACAGATAATTTCATCCGCTTTTCTTCACAGCTTTATTTTGAATTTATTTTTGGAAACAATAGCTTTGCTTATTTTTATTTTTTCTTTGGAAAATGGCTGAAGGGAGCTGAAACCACAGCTTTTCCTTGTTCCTTAACGATAAGACTTTTCCTCTTCAAAAGTCGTATCTTGGGAAATTCAATAGTCGACGCTTGGCTGCCTGTTCTATGGTAATATATATGGGGCGTTCCATACCAAAATGGACGGCGTTCCCACTTCATTCGTTTGATTTGTTTACAGTTTTAGGGTTGATGGATAAACATAAATAATAAATAAATAAATATGAAATTTGATTAATAACGGGTGATTTTTTTGAGGTTAGGATTTTCATGCATTAGTATTTGACAGATCACGTGGGATTTCAGACATGGTGTCAAAGAGAAAGATGCTCAGTATGCTTTGACATTTCATCATGAATAGACTTACTAACGAGCAACGCTTGCAAATCATTGAATTTTATTACC
>NW_023458561.1:51590032-51596785 GCF_013731165.1 Rhagoletis pomonella | reverse complement strand
TTTAAGCTACTGCAAAATTGCGTTGATTTTTAATATTTTTTAAGCTGACGGCTTTTTGCACTTTTTTCTTATGGAAGAGAATGCGCAAAACTGTTTTCAAAGAAAATGTAAAAAAATTAAAACCAGATTTGCAATCCCTTAAGACTTCCAGTTTGTTATAGAATTTAATGGTATAAAAAAAAAATCATAACTCAAATTATTGTAGAGTGCTCCCCATAATACTATATTTAAATATTGCGCAATACTCTGAGCTACAATTGTGATTTTTTTCAATTTTTTTCCATCACATATCTTCAAAACTAATATTTTTTATTAAAAAATTTGTATGTGAAAATAATTTAAAGAAAACAAATTTCAAAAACATTTCTTTTCATAGAGAATTTTTATGTGTGTATGTGTCATTTTTTATAATTTTTTCCTCGCCCCGTTCTCGAGATATTTGGGAAACTATTAAATCGATTTGTTATTGTTTTTGTGCTGTAAGGTTTTTAAAAATGTATTAATCAAATTTCATATTTGTTTATTTATTATTTATGTTTATCCATCAACCCTAAAAATTGTAAACAAATCAAACGAATGAAGTGGGAACGCCATCCATTTTGGTATGGAACGCCCCATATATATTACCATAGAACAGGCAGCCAAGCGTGGACTATTGAATTTCCCAAGATACGACTTTTGAAGAGGAAAAGTCTTATCGTTAAGGAACAAGGAAAAGCTGTGGTTTCAGCTCCCTTCAGCCATTTTCCAAAGAAAAAATAAAAATAAGCAAGGCTATTGTTTCCAAAAATAAATTCAAAATAAAGCTGTGAAGAAAAGCGGATGAAATTATCTGTACCTAAGGGCAAGTTCAGATCCGCATATATGTACATAGATCGACGGCCATAGGGGAATTCAATTTCAGAACATTTAGGCAGAGCTCATTTGGAGCGGGAAGCACAGGCAGCACGGACTATAGCTAGCGCACAACGGTTTAGGAGGAGGGATGTCGCAATCGAATGAAACTTTGCCATATATTTTTCCCTAAACAATTCCACAAACGGCTCTAAAATGCCAACCGGAGTAGGTGCGGGATATACCGCCGGAAACTGAGCGTAAGGCGGGCAGTAAGGTTACCCGACCATTGCAGCATATTCTAAGCAGAGGTTTTCGCAATGCGGATAGCTGCAGAGGAGCTAGCATACACGGAAACGACAATCAACTCAAAAGTAAACCTATATGCAGACAGTCAGGCGGCAATTAAGGCAGTTACCTCAAATAGTATTTAATCCGAAAACGTCCTTCGCTGCTGGGAAGTTATAATCAGGCCGCAGACAGAAGGCTGCATATCTAGTGGAATCATTTATACTCGCTTCTTGTTGCGGCTATCAAAGAAAAATTGCCGAGTTATTACCGGATTGCTTACGGCCATATCCTGTTAGCTGCTCATGCACAAAAAAATTGGACAGCTGGGTGCCACTGTGCATATTTGAGTGTAATTTTAATATGTTTGGCACTTACACTTTTCTAAGTGTTTGGCCGCGCTTCTCCTCCAATTTGTGGCGTTTTCATGGCAGAAATACTCGGAGATTAACCATTGCTTGCCGAGGGACGACTTCTAATAGAAACAACTTTTTCTAATTTAAATGTTGCTCTGACCCGATCTCAAACTAGGTCCTGCGGAGTGGTAGTATGCACCTCTAACCATTATTAGCGTGCTTAAAATTATTGAGCTTATAAAAGCAACAACAAGAGTCTCTCTAGGGCACATATGACATGCGTCTCACATTAACATAACAAATTAAGCTGCGGTTAGCCATAAAGTCATTTGGGTAGAAAATACAAAAAATTAACAATTGAGCGAAATTTGCCCCTAAGGAACGCGATGAAACTAAAAAATGCATACACATTCGCACATACTTACAAACATGCATTAACGTACATAAAAGTTTGTATGCACGTAAGTCTTCGTGCAGGTTCGCTTGAAAGAAAAAAATGCTGATATAATATTTTCCTTGACCAGTCTGGTCACGCATGACAGGATAACAAATAACAAGCAACATTGCACCAGTTGTGCATAAAAATGACAGGCGTGCACATTTGTCAAACTTAGAGTGTTAATATATGTATTACCTATTAGATGTCATCATGTCAGTAGGTTTCGTAAAAAAGTAATAGTATATATATCGAAGTGAAAATCCGTGGGACGAATACTTACTCCAAAGCTTTGGAAAAATCCAATTTTTATACGATTTGCCCCGCCTTGTTATCATTTATTTATTTTTTTTTTTATAAAATACGCCTACATGCGGCCGTCCCCACATTCAAGTGACTAGGAGTGCGTAGGTCTCAAGTTCACTGTTTGACCAGGGCGCAAAAAAACTAGTTGCAAGCATCAATAAAATTTTTCATGTATAAAATTTAGCCAATATGCAATTAACAAGCTGTTTTTTGTAAACTAATGTGAATATGTACTGATAAGTATCGCAATACAACTTTGCATTAATTTCCAACATTTGAATAGTTAGCATGTGGTGCAATGCAGCCCACTAGTAATAAAAATGATGTAAGCGTGCTTTTGGAGTTAATTAAAATTTTGTCGCAGTTAATTTGGTAAAGTGCTTATTATCTGCTTGCCTGTTGTAATGACTAACGCATATAAATAAGTACAGGCAACTGGGCGGTTAGGTCATCTACTATTTTTTACTAGAATGATTTAAGGAAAACTGCTGCCGTTATGGCATGCAGCCAAGCCTAAATGGCATTTGTCAACGCATTAATGCTTTCAGGGTACCAAGTGAACTCAACTTTAAATTACATACATATCTAAGGCGAAAAAGTGGCATCAACTCTAAGTGTGCCAAAATGAAAGTTTAAGTTGCAATTAAAGCTCTTTTCGGGCTTAACTCTTCTTTAATGTGCACCATATTGTGACGAAAAATGCTCAAGCTTATTGAAACTGGATATAATTTAAATGGGGAAACGCAGCCTTACAGCCAGTTTCACCAAATTATTTAAGTGAAAATTACTTTAATTTCGGTTTCACCAATCAATTTTAATTTTGATTTAAGTGACCTATGCTCTGCACTTAAATAAAAGTTAAATCAGAATAACCACACTCAGAGGTATTACACGTTTAATCACCTGATCATTGTGCATCTGCTGCTTACTTGTATACCAGCCCTGCTTTTACAACACAGCGTGCCAAAGCTTTCAAAAGCTCTCAGTACAAATGAAAGCGAAAGCTAGTCCTAGTCTGTTTTACAACCACTTTTTACTCACTTAAATAAATAGTTTATTGAAACTGAAAATTATTTAAATGAGAATTAAATACAAAATTAAATTAAAGTTAATTTCCACTTAAATAGTTTGGTGAAACTGGCTGTAAGTAGCCTATGCTCTTCACTTAAATAAAAATTAAATCAGAATATCCACACTAAGGGGTGTTACACGTTTAATCACCTGATCATTGTGTATCTGCTGCTTACTTATATACCGGCTCTGCTTTTACAACACAGCATGCCAAAGCTTTCAAAAGCTCTCAGTGCAAATGAAAGCTTTCATTGGCAAAGTCTGTTTTACAACCACTTTTTACTCACTTAAATAAATAGCTTATTGAAACTGAAAATAATTAAAATGAGAATTAAATAAAAAATTAAAACAAAGTTAATGTCCACTTAAATGAGTTTGGTGAAACTGGCTATAAGTTCACATTTACTTCTGAAAAAATATTTGATAAATTAAGTAAATAATAGATATTTATGTGTAGACATACATAAATATATGATTATTTTTATTTTTATTTTTATTTTTATTTTTATGTGCCAATTGACAGGTATATTTATATGCACACACGTCCATATAAATTCCCACGAAATAAACAATTCGCAGAACAATATGGAAACATGTCTTCTAATTACATCCAGATGTACTTAGATATAAATATAGATATATGTATGTACACATGTGCTTATGTATATATGAATGAATATGTGAATACATAAAAAGCAGCTAAAATTGTATGCGCGAAAAATTACTGCCAGAATTGACTTTCGCGCTAAGATAATAAACGTGCTATTTCATGGCTACGTGTGCACTCAAAGACATCTACATACACAACCGCTCTTGAATATGCAATACGTAACAGCAGTAGCAAATGAAGAGATTCATACATAAATATGTAGGTATGTACATATGTAAATATTTACTAAGCTATTTATGTGTGTGTGAGCAGGTGGTAAGAAAACTCTTTGCACACATGACCACGTGTGTATTTAAAAACCAAACATTAAACATCAAACACCTGCCGTAATTTAATCTGACCTCATTTGAGTTGATGAATCCGAGACACTTCTGCATAATACAGAATATAAATTAGTTTTTATTTGATTTCTTTTGAGAAATGCGAGTCTTTAACGTTGTGGCGCTAAGTTAAAAGATTTAACTAATTTGATACATGCATATAAGGTTATTTAAAATATTGTCCCCTTTGCGGCTATAAGTGCATTATATTGTATAAGGCTACGGTTACTAAGTATGCGTATTCTGACGAACTTTTGTTTTGACGATTTTGTGGAAACAGAAAAATACGACGTAAGATCTAATTTTTTGATGTTATTGCCAAAATTTCAGTAAGTGTTGTTGGCACATGCAAGAACGCAGTTAATACAAATTTATCAGGTAAAAAACACCTCTATGAATGCTTTCGGTTTAGCTGAAGTTAGTTCCAAAAAATTTAACAAGGTGAAAATCTTTAAAGCTATTCTAGCATTTTTTATGTATTTGTCCGCAATATTGAATATTTAATTGATTTTAAAATTTGTTATTCTGAGCTGAGATTAGTAATCAGCAACCCTAGTAACCTTCGAGGAACAATATCACAGAAAATTAAAGAAGGTTTTAAAAATGTGTCTTCCATATTCGACCCGATAGGGGCCGTTGACGAGCCTAAAGTACCGAAATTAATAATTTATTTATTTATTCATTTTACATATTCTACACTGAGGCCAAAAGCACAATGGTTTTATGCAAGTACTTAATTCAGAAAACCTACTGAACTAATTTTCTCTTTCTTACGGGGTCTTTCCATTCATACTGTCGTTATTAAATACATGCATATGTACATAAGTACATATGTATGTATGTTGGCATATAAGAATGTACAATTTGAGTATATATGTATGTAAATGCAAATGCATGTATGTGGTTTGGTATGTGTTGGCGTAAAAGTTTCTCACATCCGGTACATAAATATTTAACAAGTCTGCACATGTTCACATATGGAAGTGTGCATGTGCTGCAAAATATATACAGTGACTCAAACAAATGATCACGTGTTGATTTTTTTTTAAATATTCGTAATGTTTTTCGAGCTAGATTTTTTTATGCTATTTTTTTACCCAAAAAAAACATATACATCACAGTTACAAACTTTATAAAAAATTTAGGAAAATTCAATGAATTTTGATCAAACTTGCAACTTATAAATCTGTACCTTTAGAACATTTTTGGGTATGTTCATACTAATTTAGTGAAATGAAATGCAGATTTCAACCGGCTAAAAAATCGCGTTGATTTTTAAGAATTTTTTTGAAGACTACATTTTCGGTTTTTTTTTATATAACAAGTGCAATTTGCAAAAACTAACGTTGATTTTTTGAAATTTTTTCGCTAATGGTCTCCCACATTTTATTTCATAAGAAATTCGTGCTTATATGGAAAAAAGTGCCAAAATCCATCATTAAAAAAAATTTTAACCATCGATAGAATTTTTTAGCCGTTTGAAACTTGCACTTCATGTGACTTAAAATTGTAAGGGCTATAAAATTGCAAAAGCAAAAATACCCAGATTAAAAACTTTAAATTTTGATGAATTTCCCCAAATTTTGTATGAATGTTGAAACTGTGATTTATTTCGTTTTGGTTAAAGCTTGAGCGGTATTTTTATAGAAAAATAACAAAGAAAATTGAGCTCGAAAACCATTACGAATATTACAAAAAAAAAATATCAACATGTGGCCATTTGTTTGAGTCACGGTAAATGTATCTATCCGTTGACCAAATTGGTACGCCAAGTGAACGGTGAATGCACTCACCGACCAACTAACCAACAATAACACCCATACCATGGCACGTACTGAAACAAGCGCCACGGCAATTCCATCAGCTAACAAACAACATCATCACAGAGAATGTAGGCCCACATAGCATTATGAAGAGCAGCCTACTTTGTGACGAGTGCTGCGCTTCAAAGGAATACATAAATATCTTCATGTTTCCTTTATGACTGTTTATATGTAGTAGATGTTAACATTTATAATACTATGTAATACTTGAAAGAATTTCCACTAAACCAACACTCTGTCAACTATAACGCCCCGTCCACTTCTTTTGCATCTGTATGCATATATGTACTTGCGTACGCATTGGCATGAATGAGAACATCTGTAATAAAAATATTTTTGTTAGATATGGTTGGGAAGAAAACAACTCGGCGCATCGCAACACAGCAGACAACCTTCCAGCTGTCGCAGCGGGTGCTCAATGTCACATGCCATCATGCGCATCGTCACCATCGTCGTCGTCGTCACCATCGTCGTTGTCACATCACGTCACTTTTATGTATACGCGGCTAGCAGTCTTTTAGGCGCTTTACTGGCAACCGGTTTCAAATAGTTTTCCACGCTGCATGCGTTGTGTTGCATGTGGTTTTAAGCGCGCTAATTTGCACACATTAAATCCGAGAAAATTCTACCTTTGACAATTTGTGATTTA
>NW_023458561.1:51586832-51590022 GCF_013731165.1 Rhagoletis pomonella | reverse complement strand
GGGAAGGCAATACGCTGCGAATACAGCCCTAAGACTACAGGAGCTTAGAAGTTGAAAAGCGACTCAATGTGGTCACTTTTCAATTTTTATCAACCGACAGCTACCGAGCGCAACCGACTACTGTGTACCAATGCTCACGTTCACTAAGGGTTACAGCATAACTTTACCCAGCAGGGAATCATGGATCGAAGGCGTTCCGGGATCTGAAGATGCCATGACGTACCAGGAAATGAAAAGGCAGACGAGCTTGCGAAGGGGGATACTTCCTCTTCACTTTCACCAACCTGGAAATGGATGGGTATGCCACTCGCTTCCTGCAAGCTCATATTAAGGGAACACTTCCTTGAAGCTTTCATGGCTAAAATGGAATAAACGGAGATCGAGGGAAATTCTCACTCTCAATAGAGGCGATATGTCGCTGGCCATTGGCATTCTCACAGGACATATTCTGATAGGAAGGCATGCGCAATTTGTAAGTTTGATATATGACAGTTGCTAACGATCGTAGACTCCACGAATTGGTTTAAGGAGTAGGGGGTTTGGATCCCTGATTGGGCCTAAGTGTGCTGGTGTCCTCTAGGGTTGGCAGCCAATTCAACCTACCCACCTAACTCCAAACCACATATGCTACACTACTTTGATACTGCACACACCATCCATCACCATAATTATTCAGACCTAGATATACTGAAGAGCAGCTTGAACAACCTAACACCATGTTTTGACCGACATCGAAAACATGTTTGTGTTGCTAAAACTGGTTTTCGACCTAAAACTTGTATTTTCGTCCATGTAAAATCTGTCAAACGAAAACAAGTTTTCGCTGAAAACCACTTGAAAACTCACGTTCCACTCATTCCAGTCGGTGTCTGCACTAGTTTTTTTTCGATTATTTATCGAAGTGGAAGTCATATTTTATCATCTTTAATACGCCATTTCGGATTTATTGTTAATTGGCTGACCAAAATAAAATAAGCATGGAAGTAAAAGGTTGTTAATGAAAAGAAATTGAAGGAAAATTATTTTGGTTTTGTATTTGTGCAGCAAAACTGTAAAAAAAAGGATGTAAGAAAAGTCAACGAAAACACCAACAGTCGGTGTGAACAGCCTTCAGCCCACAATGCCAAAACTCGTTTTCAAGATGTTTTCGTTGTCGGTCAGAACATTGTATAATGGGCTGGTGGAATGAACCACCATCAAGATTATGTTGGATGTTTTCATATTGACTTGTGGAAACAGTATACAAGTATCACAAATACAGCCCCAAAACAGTTAATGTAAGTACTGTTAATTAAAAAATAATAATCGCAGATTTTCGTCACAAACCGAGTACATTTTTTTACATCGCCTATAAAATATACATTTCTAATACTCTGAGACTACTTGCCTCAAATAATATCGTAGAAGCTCTCAAATATCTTCGATATGAAAGGTGTTGCAGTGGCTAAGTGGTTAGAGGTGCGCACTACCACTCCGCAAAACTTGGGTTCGATCACTGGCCCGGGCAACATCTAAATTAGAACAGCTGTAGGTTACACGATTTGTATAAAAACATTAAGTGCACATCACAAATTGAAGGAGAAGCTCAGCCAAAGACTTACCAAAAAATACTTGTAGTCAATTACCACTAAATAATGTAGTATTATTAAAGAGTGTATTTTGAAGAGTAAAGCTTTGAGCTAAAATAAAAACCTATAAATTTTGAAGCTTCCTCAGCCGCCGGAGGGAATTTCCCCGATCTCATACGTTGACTTCTCGATATTGGCATCTGGGAATGGAATTAACGACCTCTGCTCAAAAGTAAAAGGCTATCTCTCTGAACTTTCTTGCTTTTCCACTGCAAGGAGTCTAATATTCTCCCCAACGAAATCAACGGCGGACCTCTTCACCACCTGAACGAAAGAGGTCACGCTTCAGCTAGGCATTCACGTTGCTGGCACAACAATTCTGACGTTGATCAACCCGAACAATTTTGGAGTAACATTTGATAGTCTGCTTTCCTTCACCCCGCACACAGCTGCAGTTGTCAATAAAATACAGGTCCTCAAGTCTCTCGTCGGCAGCATATGGAGCACAGATAAGAAAATAATAACCGTTTATAACAAAAATTACGATCATATACCAACATCGCTTTAAACTCGTTCATGGGCATGCCATTTTAATGAGCTGTTAAGGCGTCGGAATATCGAATACGGGACAAATATAGGACATTAAAAGAAATGCAGAAAATTTGGCGTCCCGTATAAAATAAATAAATTACCAGGACAATGGGTCAAAAAAGAGGGCTGTCCTGTATAATACAGGACGGATGGTCACCGTAGTTATAACACACAGCGTACCCGCCGGGCCTTTCGCCATCAAGCGCCAAAACGATGGTAACTTTTTACTCAACCCAATAACTCCGTGCGGTCATTATATGTAATTTTAAGTATACTAGTGTTCGCCCAGCGGTTGAAATTCAACCGATAAAATTAAGGATAGTTTATGTAAGTTGAATGAGCTAAAATAACATTAGTTGGAATGGGTTAAGTGGAGGGGAGTTTAGCTTAGTACTTGGTATAACATAACATAACCATAACATAAGAATAAATAACATAACATATGAAGCATAACACACCACAATATAACATCGCACACTCTTCAGTTGTATTTCCTTTTTATCCCTTTTTTCACCTCTATCTAAATCTTATTTATTTTGGTTCATTTTATGCCAAATGATGTTGCCTTTGATGCCACATCAAGTGATATCATGTCATGTGGTGAAATTGGGTGTGGTGAGCTGCGGTGTGGTGGAATTGGGTGTAGGAGTTACAGTGTGGTGAATTTAGGTGTGGTGGATTCAGGTGTGGTGAGTTAAGTTATGGTGAGAAAGTTGAGGTGTGGTGAATTAAGGTGTGGTGAATTTTGGTGTGGTGAGTTGAGGTGAGTTAAGGTGTGGTGAGAAAGTTGAGGTGTGGTGAATTAAGGGTGGTGGATTTAGGTGTGGTGGATTTAGGTGCGGGGGTTAAGGTGTGGCGAGTTGAGGTGTGGTGAATTTAGGTGTGGGGAGTTAAAGTGTGGTGAATTAATGTGTGGTGAGCTCAGGTGGAGTAAGTTTTTAAGTTAAGATGAGTTAAAGTTAAGGGGTTATGATTTTTATCCTTATCTTCATCTTCATCTTCATCTTCATCTTCATCTTCATCTTCATCTT
>NW_023458561.1:51580967-51586822 GCF_013731165.1 Rhagoletis pomonella | reverse complement strand
TCTTCATCTTCATCTTCATCTTCATCTTCATCTTCATCTTCATCTTCGTCGTCTTGGTTTCATCTTTTTCTTTTCCTTTATTCTGATCTAAATATGTCCATTCTTTTCTTCATTTACATATTCACCCCCACCATTGTTATTAGGTTAGGTATTTAAATTTTCCTTCCTCTTTGTCTTTATATCTAGGTTTCTTTACTTTTATTTTAATTTCTGTATTTATCACTTTCTTCTTCTCCATACTCAACTTTACCTTCTTCCTTGTTTGAGTCTAATCTATTCATGTACATACATACATACATTTTATTTCTGAACTGCTGCTTAGCACGTTTCTTTAATTCGCTATCAATATTAAAGCATACATTTAGGGGGCATTTCCGCCCCAACCATGTACATGTGTGCATTGGTATTGGTGTGACTTTTGAATTGATTTTTTCGCTCTATTTTAAACTGATTTGAAATTTTAAAAATTGCCTGCACATCAGCATCAAAATACCTTTCTAATGATATATAACTGTTTATACCTTAGAGGTATAGTTTAGCCGTAAAAGGGGTGTAAAGGAAACATGATTGCCTATTTATATATATGATAAATACTTGGCTCTTACACTTACTAAGTGTTTGGCCAGACTTCTCCTCCAGTTTGAGCGTCCTGATGCTAAAACATTCAATTTTAGCCCGCCTCTGCATGGCAAGTGGTTTTTGCAGTAACTTTTTTATTGCAGAAAAACACTCAAAGATTTGTCATTGGATGTCGACCGCTGTTAGAAAAACTTGTTTCAGGTGCTACGAAATGGCAGTACGCAACTCACACCACTCGGCTACCGTGGCGGGCTATATATAAAGAGATTTAATTCATAATTATAGATAATCTGCATAACGATTTCACACTTCTAATAAAATAAAAATGTGGTAAAAAATGTGCCAAAATTTATTAGCATTTCAATTGCTGAGTACTCCATGACGTATGAGTGACATTTTGTGAATTTAACTTGAGACTAGGATAGAAATGATCACATTACATAAAGCAAACCACAAATTCACTGAAATAAATAAAACAAACAAAAGTACTTATGTCGGGAATAAAACATGCTGCAACTAAATATGTATATGTGCAACAAATCCATCCCATGCTGTATGTGAACACAACAACACAACGACGAAATACTATCTACACATGAATAAATATCTGAATATTCGCACGGCGATAAGTGCAATTTATTGATGCAACAACAAAGCAAACAACAAACTAACAAAAGTGAGCAGCGCAATAAAATATACATTTACATATATGAGTTTAAGCAGAAGAGCACAAGTGGATTTTCAAGAGCAAATTGTACGCTTTCCATTCCAAATTAAATGTAGCAAAGTGGTTTTTGCGAAAAAAAATTCTGCAATAAAGTAACAAATTTGAGTGATAATAAAATAAAATGTAGTTCAAGCATAAAAGAGTAAGAAGTATTTACTGTTAAATAAGTACATATGTACTCTTCAACGTTATACAAAATTTAATATTTCAAAAAATTTGCGCGCCAGACGCAATATTAATAAATAAAATAATTTGCCAATAAATACAAATTTATTAGTGACATCGAATATTGTTTATGGCAGACAGCATATTAACGAAAAAGCATAAAAAAGCATTCAAGTGCCCAGTTGCCTTTTGTGCTTGCTGCAGACCCAACAAAGTTCACCCAGGTAAAAGAATAATTTAAGCTCAAAGTATCTGCAGAATAGGAACAAATTGTCATTTGTTATATGCAAAGCAGACAAAGTAAATAACTTGCGTCTTTTACTATTCTCGCTGGCATCACACATAGTCATTCGAAAGAAAATTTATTTATAGTAACAAATTTGTGTCTGCTTTGACGTAATAATTTGTCCTGCTTCTTTGGTTATCTTGTGGAAAGCAATGTAAAGCACAAACAACTCGCAAGAAAAACAAAAGCTACTTCTCACTTTGATTTGATTAATTTTACCATTATCTTCAATTTAATTTTTCTGCATTTCTCTTTTCTGCTGGTATTTGTTTATTATGTTTTTCCATAATCAAGTTAAGTTTTCATGTAATTAGAGACGAATTCCCCTTGACTCCCACAAATTTCTAATATATATTTTTTTAATGCTTAAGCTGCCCATACAGGGGCGATTCCTATCGACTGGGAAATCGACCAGCCAAAACACTTACATTTTATGGTTGAATTGCCATTTACACTGGTCCATTTTGGTTTAACGACAAAAATCTACTATAAAATCGACCCGTGTAAAGGCAGCCTTAGAACTAAATTTTTATGTTCAGTCTAAAAATGTACTTGATGTGCGAATATATTCCTGGATCAACACGGAAAAGGAACAGTGGAACTGTTTCTGGATGCGCTCTTCACAGACATATGGATTCACATGCCAAGCACCAACTGCCCACCCTCTTTCAGGCGGGTCCTGTTACGATCGAAAAGATTTTTTAGACGATATAAATCTTATAGCCCAGAAAATCTGCAGAGCTGATTGTTGCCACATTCAAACAACTGACGATGCAGCAAGTTTCTCCGTAGTGGAGAACTGTTTCAATTCACCTCACACGCGAATTTGGCGGATCTCAGAGCTACCAGTCACTCTTTCTTGATGGCTGAACCCTTACAGAGAATAGTCAGTTTCAAAAAATCTATAACAATATCCATAACAGAATCGTTAAAAATTTCGATTACAATATCGATAACAAAATCAATTAAAAATATCGTTAACAAAATCGGTAAAAAATATCGATAACAAAATCGATAAAAATATCGATAGCTATATCGATAAGTTCCGAAAATATCGATAACAAAATCGATAAAAATTTCGATAGCAAAACCGATAAAAAAATCGATTATTACATCGATAAGTCCCGAGAATCTCTAAAATCCCGAAGTAGTTCCCAGATTATATCTACGTCTGTATCTATATCCTTTTTTCTATAATTAATATATAATATACCATTATTTTTTACTTTTATCGGTATCCTCATCCACACCTATTTCCTTGTAATTATTTTTGTTTTCTCTTTTATGTTTATGAATTGCTTCATCTACATATTCTTCTTCACCTTTGCCTTTTTGTAAGTAAAGTGTTTGAATTTGCCTTGATCTTCAATTTTGCCTTGATCATTACGCATCTTTGTTTTTGTTTTTAATTTGCCTTTATCCTTTTCTTTAGCTATCTATCTATTTATCTATGTACGTACTCAACTTTTATTTCATTCTTGTATTGGTATTTTTCTAAGTGTTACTTTTTAACCTTTTATTAGCAAGTTTTTGTTAAATTAATACCATGCGCATACTCAAGAAGCACTGGTTTTCGTCCCAACCATTTCCGTTGCACCATTTCCATGTGCTATTTCCGTTTAATTTGTCAATTTACTCCCAACCAACCAACCGCCGCTAAAGAAGTTTCGCTTAAAAAAGTTCCTGTGCATTGAACTAAACCTCTATATTTCTATCTTATTCAACTCTACGTCGGGCTCGAGGTCATTTGAGGGTCAAACAGCGAAGTATTCGTAAATTAGGCCTGAAAATTCATATAAATTGTGGCTTTTTATACTCGCTTAATCCAAATCCAAAGTCCGTTAACCTCTATGAGGTCATGTCAAGGTGATCTCAAGGTTAAATTCAGAAGAATTTTATTGCATTTTCAGGTTTATTCAATCAATTTTTCTCGGTAAGACCCTCAAATGATCTCGAGGCTAACAGACCTCGGATTTGCATTCAATCCGTCGATGAACATAGGGATATAGAGGTTTGGTTCAATATGCAGAAACTTTTTTTGTAAACACATTTTATATTATTCCCAAATTTAATTCATCAATATTTTAAAGTGTTTCGCATCCCTTTTTAACTTAACTATGCCATTGTGCTCATTATTTCAGCGCTACAATAATCACTAGTGTTGAAGTGTCACAGAATTTGAGCTGGCTTTATGCCAAACTTAGACATGCATGCAAGAAAAATTCTCGTATTAGGGATTTTTATACACACAAACATTCTAAAATTGATTTTTCGCTGAAGAATCCATATTAAATTCTTTTTCTAAAACTTTGTTTTAACAAGTGTCTCAGTAACAAGCAAATCTTACCTAAAAATCTGCAGGAGAAAATTTAGAAACTTACATAAGCTGAAGGATAAATTCACTATTAAGCTGTTGAACTGCCAAACATTCAACAACAAATCTACATCACCCTCATAAACTCTTAGCCGCTAAGTGCACCAAGAGTATGTCATTATTTTCTTATGAATATATTTATACCTACACACCTGTGGCCGAAATAGCTCACTTGCTATTCAAGCGCTGTAGAAAAGAATGAAAAAAATTTAAACATACATTTTTCATACCTAAGAAAAAGACATCAGCACGTAAGTAAGAAAAACGATTGCTTGGCATTTCGGTTAGAACAAAAGCGCTTTCTTTGATATGCAAAGATGTAGCACAACTGAAGATGTTTGAAGAACTGGGTTATCTGTTGTTAATACTGAGTACATTCGAGTACACAAAACACTCTATTGAATAGGCTTTCAAATGCGTTCGGTGATTCGGTTTCAAATGTTGAGGTTTAGGGCTGTTCACTCTTTTGTACTTGGGTACCTCTTTAAATTTCACTCTATAGAGATGTGAACTGCTATTATGTCCATGGCTGTAGATAAATATCTCTGTGGAGGTTCGCAAGCTGCCTCGACGTATTAACGTTCCAATCTGGCTACATGAGTGCTGTTTCACTGGGGATATTAAGAAGATCTCAACTTGCATTCGTCTGCTTAAGAGATAACTCCCTTTTAATGAGCATGTGTAGTTCCTTCCAGAATGGAAAAAATGGAAGTTCTATCTTAAGTTTGTTTGTCATCTTGTTGGTTAGTATCTAACTACTTATGCCCTAGTCTTAGCAAAATAAGAAAAGGATAAAGGCAAAGGTAAAAATACAAAACAAAAGCAAAGATGCGTAAAGATAAAGGCAAAATTGAAGACCAAGGTAAATTTAAACGCTTTACTTATATATATAAGGGCAAAGGTGAAGGGGAATATGTAGATGAAGAAAATGGTAAACATAAAAGTGAGTTAACAAAGATGAGGATGAGGATAGCGATACAAGTAAAGAAGAAGATAGGGGAAGAAAGACTAAAATAAAGGTAACTAAAGAGGCAAGGATATAGAGGGAGACACAGAGACTCAGTCTGGGATCTATTTTGGGATTTTAGAAGTTTTCGGGATTCTCGAATATAATCGATATTTTTATCGGTTTTGTTATCGATATTTTTATAGATTTGGTTATCGAAATTTTTATCGATACTGTTATCAATTTTGCAATCAATACTTTCGAAACTTATCGATATTTTTATCTATTTGTTATCTATTTTGTAATCAATTTTTATACCTTTCATGAGCATGAAATGGTATTATAACTTTGGTCCGATGTTTGTAAGTACCAGAACAAAAAGAGATAGACGCATTAAAATGTATACTTATATGATCAGAACGTCGAGCTGAGTTGATTTAGCCATGTCCGTCTGTCCGTCTGTCCGTCTGTCTGTCTGTTTGTATGCAATCTAGTCTCTCAGTTTTCGAGATATCCGTATCAAATTTGGTAGGTGGGTGTATTTTTATAATGTATTAATCATTTGTCGGAACCGGAAGAATTGGACCACTATAATATATAGCTCCCATACAACTGATTGTTCAGATATGAGATTTTTCGTTATAACTTCTCCATTTATGCAGCTACGAACATGAAATTATGCAGTACTTGCACCCATTATCAACAGCATACTTACAGTGAAAATTACAAAGATCGGGTCACTATAACCTATAGCTCCCATACAACTGATTGTTCAGAT
>NW_023458561.1:51577494-51580957 GCF_013731165.1 Rhagoletis pomonella | reverse complement strand
TAGCTCCCATACAACTGATTGTTCAGATATGAGATTTTTCGTTATAATTCATCCATTTATGTAGCTAGGACCATGAAATTTCGCGCTGTTTTCTCTCAATATCAACAGAAGACTTACAGTGAAAATAACAAAGATCGGGCCACTATAACCTGCAGACCCCATACAACTGATTGTTCAGATATGAGGTCTTTTATCATAACTCCTCCATTTATGCAGCTAGGAACATGAAATTTCGCACCATTTTCACTCATTATTAACAGAATACTTACAGTGAAAATAACAAGGAGCGGATGATTACAACGTATATCTTCCATACATCTGATTGTTCAGATATGGGATTTTACTGTAAAACTTCTTCATTTGAACAGCTAAAACCGATAAATTTCGTAAGATATTTTATAAATAATAATACAAAGTCTACTGAGAAAATCATCAAAATCTATGCTGTATAAGCTTTATCTCCTATAGCACTGATTGTTCAGATACCGGTTTTTGCCATATATCTCCTTTATGTAGGAAACTAAACCCAATAAATTGTGTTACCGGTTTACATACCGATCACATAGCAGTGAAAATCACTTAGATTGGTGCCATATAAAGTATATCTTCCATACCTCTGATTGTTTAGATGCGATTTTTTATATAAGTATGTAACTCCTCTATCGATGTATACAGATGTATTCAAAAGCAGTAATCTGTCAAAGTAAAATTTGCAGATGTTCATGAAAGGTATGAAGCCTTCGGCATAGCCGAAGACAGCGCTGCTCTTACTTGTTTTAACTATTTTGATAGCGATATTTTGTATAGATTTTGTTATCGATGTTGGCCGACATTGTTATAGATATTTATCGCCTTTATTATCGATTTTGTTATCGATATTTACCGATTTTGTGTTATCGATTTGTTTATCGAAATTTATCGATATTTATCCATTTTGTTATCGATATTGGTCGATTTTTTTATCGATTTTTTATCGATATTTATCGATTTTGCTACCAGTGGTATTATGGATGCTGCTATTGAAATTTTTATCGAATTCGTCATCGATTTTTTATCGATATTTATATCGGTGTGGTTATCGATATTTTGTTGGACGTTATTAGTTCCCCCATCAGCTAGTGCCTACTTCAGAAAGTTCCTAATTCCTGAAAGCTGAAATTGTTTGACCGCCTCATGCCCCAAGTAGCTACTGCAATATGAGTTCGCAACAACTACATTAAGTCATACCGCTTACATTCCAAGCACGGACGGACTACTGTCAGAAAGCAAAGCTGGCGATTGGATAGCTGAAGAACCGCCCTTGATCGTCCTGCTAACTAGAAGGAGTTTGCAACTTTGCTTGTTGGGGTTTTCGCCCAGTGTCGCAGGAAGTCCGTGCTGTTTGAATTGTGTTGCCGCGCAATAATTTGAATGAACATTCAAAGAACTCAACTGAGCTAATAGGCGTTTCAGTTGGCCAATCTTTGCTACTATTCAAATTTTAATGCCATTAATGATTGGAATTTCCAAAACAAATTGCGGTTAACACCAGTAAATGTTGTCACATTGCGCTTTCCAACCTATTCCTTAACCTATTATATTTCAAATGTAACTCATTGAGGCGACTAAAGAATTCCGTGATATCGATAATTATTAATTTTACTAATTTAAGTACAAGTCAGTCAGTCTCATCGGGATGAAAAAGAAGCTGATTGCTCGCAAATGTTTACGAAACGTGAAGAAGCTTTTTCCTCCTAAGGAATAATTAAGCGTTATCCTCACAGTCTTCCACGTCTTCATAATTAGTCAATTAATTAAAATTTTGGCTATTGGAAAATTTTTTTATAATTTTTCTAATCTGGTTCTCATGGGCTCATACATGCATATATGGATATGTTACAGAGACAGAGAATTGATTGAAAGTTTATCATTGTTTTTGTTTATCCGACTCATTTCCAATTTTCCTGAAGCAAAGTCAAAGTTATTTTTTAAGCAAAACTTCAAAGTTTTACAAACCAAGTCAAACATGCATGAAGTCAGAAAATTAACATTTCAGAATTAGATATTTTTCTCACTTAAGCTCCTCCATTTTTTACCTTTGGGTAGAACTCCCATAAAAATGTAGACCTTTTTTTATAACATGACATTACTCCTATGCCATCCTTATTAATAAGAAAATGATTTTTTTTTCTCAAATGAAATTTACTTTTTGCTTATCTATCCAACTTATCCAAATGTACGCCAATACCTTATCAGTTTACCTGCCAATTTATATGATTCCATTTCCTACTAAGATTCTTTAGTCGATTAGAAGGAAGCCGTAAAAACCCTTTCGAAATTTATTGCCTCTTCCACCAAGGCTTCCATTTCGCAAGAAATAAGGCAGCAAAATGCGCATCCTTTCAAGGCAGACAAAATGAATACACGCGACATATATGTAACTGCTGATGTATGTATGTATGTAACAAATTTATTTATATCTTTCCACTTTTCCTCTTTTTATCTACTTTCAGCACGTATCCATTACAGTGACGATTTCCCAAGTGGCAGTGTGGGTGGTGGCGGCCCATACGCCCAGCATTACACTAAAAACGGCGGCCAGGCATCACAGGGTGCCACACCACATGGCTCGCCACAGCTCACACAACGACTTGGCCGACATTTAAGTAAATCCGCATCGGAATTGAATGGACACGACTGCCACGACGAACGCGACTCGCCACGCACATCACCGAAACGTGCCAAAAGCGCCGCCACAGCGCACAGTGGCGGTGGCGGTTCAGGTTCGGGAGCCAGCGGTGTCTTCCATAAGACGCACGGCTTTTTCAATACGCTGAAGCATCGTTGGAGTCGCGCGAAAAGTAAGGATCGCGCTGGTCGTAAATCACCAAGTGATTTTCTTGAAGAGAGCACCGATTATGCTGCCGATTATAGTTCCGAGAGTAGCTCGGTTACACAAAGTCCACGTCATCGTGCCACAACGATAGGCGGTTCACCGCTGACGAAAGAATTTAGCGCATCGGCGAGAATGGCGCAAATGATACATCGCTTTGGTGGATCTATGGAGGGGCGAATCGAGGAACAGCCGGAGAATGGAAGCGGTAATGGTAGTACTGGTGGTGGTGGTGGTGTGGGAGTTGGATCAGCGAGTATGGAAGAATATGTGACGCCAAAGCACATTGAATCGCTGCAGGTTAGTTGGAAGAAATTAACAACTAAATATGGCTAGGAGTTTTCGAATATTTCATTTTCCCAGCGTGTTTAAATTAATTTTTTTTAGTTTGTAACTGAAGGCTAATTTTCATTTACAAGGGAAATGGAGCGCGTGCGAAACTTAATTATTTTACTTTCCCGGGGCTTTAACTTGCTCTTCTAGTAAAACCCTAGAAATAGTTTAGAAGTTCCTACCAGAAATATGATAAACTGATATGCTTTCAACCGTAACCGCCTAAGGGTCAAAACATATTGGAGCGGCGACCAAAGC
>NW_023458561.1:51560167-51572494 GCF_013731165.1 Rhagoletis pomonella | reverse complement strand
ATGTATTTTTCTTCTTTAATTATAAAATTGTTTTCTTATTTTAATTTACTTTAAATATTTAGAGTTTTAGAACTTATTTTTTTTTAGAACGTAATATTATATTTTCAAAATATATTTTTTTAAAAAAGTAAAATATTTTTTTTAGTCTAATTAAATTTTAAGAAACTTATTTTATTTATTTCTTCTTTAAATACCTTTATTTCTTCTTTTATTTTAATTTACTTGTAATTTGTAAAGTTCATTGTTTAAGAAGAGAAATACTTTTTTACCTTAAAATTTTTAGGTACTTAATTTGTTTATTTCTGTTTGATTTAATTTATTTTTCCTTTATTAATTTAATTTGGTGTTAATTTTTTTTGTTTATTTTTCTTTAAATTTTAAGTGGATATTTATTATTAAAGTATGTATATTTATTTATTGTTACTTTATTTTATTTTTATTTATTTATTTTTTATTTTCTTGTCAGTTTTTAATGTTTTAAAAAGATGGATATGTATATATTTTTTTTAATTTAAAGAAAATTAAAAGCAAATTTTCTCGGAAAAACAACGTGATGGAATTTCTCCATTATTTTTTAGGTAAATTAAGGTTGAGATTAAACTAAGATCAGGATTTAGACTTCGATTAAGACTAAGATCAGGCTTAAGACTTAGATTCATATTAAGATTAAGATTAACTTTCCCTTTCTTTCTTAATTGACTAAATGAATGTTTAAAATAAGCAGAGAACACTAAGTCATTACATTACCTTGTTAAGAACTCCTGTGCAATTTCATCGATGGCTGGCAAGTTCTGTCTGATATTCTGAACCTTCATCATCACTGGATTAACTTTATTGCGTATTTCACCCCATGACCTGCCTTGACTTTAAAAATATTATTCGATTATTTACTTATAGGATTGCATATAGAACAATAACGACACAACTCAAAACTAAAAAAAACTCCTTATTACTGTTAAATGGCTTATGCCTGGTAGTCTTTTACTAAAAAAAGGACTAAATATTAGACAAAAATTAGATACATACGTACATACTTGTTTTTTTTAGTTTTGAGTTATGTCGTTATTTCAGGGGACCATCTACATATATGTTCAAGTAAAAATATATGCACATAGATACATATGTATGCATAATTTTTTTTATATTGTATTTTTTTTTTTTTTACTTAATTATCAAACTTACGAGGTAACCAATCCGGCAACACCTTGAAAAATTTCTGGACGTACATTCATGCGATAATGAGCAAAACTCTCTAGCCCAATTCTAACCGGCCATGGTCCTTCATTTCTGTAGGTTACCTCAAAATCTGCTGGATTAAATGTGAATACCGTATCTGCTTTGCCCAAAGTACCTTTTAGGCGTACAATATCACCATATTGTTCCCGAAAAAATTCTTCAATGGCTATAACATTGGCATTATGTAATCTACCTGTGAAAACACGAAGGCGCATAGAAATTTATATGAAATTAAAAATGGATATAATTACAAAATGTATATTTGATGAATTTTGCAATTTTGCATCTTTTACCTCCAGGCATAAAGGCTTTAAGAATTTCAAATGTACTTGGTCCAGGAATAGCCATGTAATCTTTGGCATTCAGCCATTCAGGATCCGTGCGTGGCTCATCATATTTTGATTCGAAATGATCCAGAATTATCTGAAATGATGAGCGTTTTCCATATGAAAGAAAGATTTTTTCTGCGAAAATTCCATATGTTTAGAAGATTTTTGATATAAGACCCCGATTTATAATTATAATTGTGGAGTTTGGATGTTAATTAACTTATTTTCACTGAGCATTCCAAACGGGAACCCCTTCATAAAATTCATAAGTGCAAACAATTGCCTAATTCGCTTTGCTGCTGGGTACTACATAACATGTACGTAGATATGTATACATATAGTCTTCAATATTTAGTAAACAATATGTATGTACGTTAGAAAGTATACACTTACACTTTGTGAGCAGGGCAAACTAGTTGATAGTTGACGCGTGAACAGCTGATTCAAAGCGCATTTTGAGTATTTTGGTCCACCAGCAATCAAGAAGCTGAATTTTTTTGCTAGCATTTTGACGATTCGTTGATAATTATTGATAGCAAACAATTTTCGCAAAATAAACACAAATCAAGCACTTATGAATGACTGATTTTAGCAAAGGTAAGTAGTATGTATGTATATACGCGATGTACGAGACTCGGCAGAATATCGTCAAATTTATAATAAATAAATATGTGCGCAATCGCTAAATAAAAGCGAGAAACTGAGAACCAGTCTTTTGGCATAACAAATCTAAATAGAAATTGAAATAGTTGAAAGCTCTCACGCCAGCAAATAAAGGGTGTTGCTGAAAGTTTGTTTATGATTTGTAAAAAAAAAAAAATAAAACAAAGAGTTTTGCTCAACTTCTAAGGTAATCTGATAACCTTAATAGAAAATCCGATACAGATTTAGATAATAACAAAAAAAGTGTTTAGTTAATTTTTATCGTAACCAATTAAAATCTGACGATATTTTGCATGGTCTCACTTTTTGAATACTGTATGGCCTGACTTTATTTCCGGGACCCAGGCGGTTGTGAATTCGTCCCGGAAAAATTGTTATATTAACATTTTTCGATCCTAATTTATTGTAGTACTGTCGATTCTCTGGAAATTTAACTGATGACTAGAAATCTGGTACATATTTATTCTTTAGATAATAAGATTGTTCACTCGAATAACTTTCTCTGCACTAAAAATCTAAAATAGAGAGAAAAATTGCGCAAATGAAATTTGAACTTTGATTCAATAGCTAAATGTAAGATACTTTCTATCGTTACACCCTGTTTTAGTATTTTGATCTCGTGCAATTATGAAAGCTCTAATCAAAAGCTCGATAAAAAAACTATATAATACTAGTGCATTATTATTATACATTTTGCAAACTCATGGCTGACTTCGTAAGATAAATACTAGGGTGTTCGCTTTTTTGCATTTTTCCCAAAACCGGGTTTCGAGTTATTCGAAAAATTGCAGTTTGTAAAAAACTCGTTGCTTATTTTAAAATTAAGAAAAAGTAGAATAAGCCGGTTTTAATTTACATAGTTTTAATGCAGTGTAAATGCTTATGTTGGTATAAAGTCATTACCAAAAATTAACAAAAAAGATAGCTTTTATTTAGAAAAGAGCAAGGCAAATGAAGTACAGAATTTTTTAGAACTTTAGGCGGAACTCCAACAGTTTTTTGCATTTATTCTGATTTTTCGAATACGGGGCAAACAATTATTTTGCTAATTTTTTTTCCAGATCTTAAAATCTTCTTCAGTGATACTTTATTTATTACCTTCAATACCTCATTTTTATTTGACATATATTTTTCCACGTTTACGACATTTTCTTGATATCCTTCTTCTTTGAAGTACCGAAAATTTAATGACGAAATTCACGGAAAGAGTCAAGTTAGTTGCTCTAATGCCCGGATGTACCAATCAATTTTAAATTTGTAAGCCTGATAAAATGTAACTTGGTTAGGAAAATTTGTCATTTTTAGATCTTAAAATTAATTGGAGAAACTGAGGTTAATGCTGCTATTTACTTACCTGTTCAATATGCTTTGATTCACACAGAACATTTAACGTAAAATTAGTTGAAAGATAAAAAAACTGGTGCATTGAAAGAAATACAGTACATTTGGCGGCCCTCATAAATAAAAAAACGTATCAGTACAAGCGACGAAAAAAGGACTGTCCCGTACCATACAGGACGTATGGTCACCGTAACAATATACATATGTACGAATATATATATGTACATAGCTACATATAATGCAGGTACAACCCCAAACAAATGGTTAAATGCATCAAAATGTAAATGTACAATAAATATTTTGAAATTTTTTAAGTACACTTTTTTACATCCAAAAACGACTACAACGCCTTTTTTTAGATCCCACTGATGTGCAAATTATTTGGAATTTTTCTTAGGCAAATAAAAGTGTTAATAAAAAAAATGCTGGTGTTGGTTGATATATTCCTTGTGAAGTCTGGTTTGCAGGCGGCATTATGCCATCTTCAGTGTAATTTTTAACCGACTTCCAAAAAAGGAGGAGGTTATCAGTTCGTCGGAACATTTTTTTGTTTTTTATGTATGTTACCGCATAACTTTGGACCACGTCAACCGATTTCGAAAATTCTTTTTGCATCGGAAATGTAGTGTCTCAGAGGTGGTCACATACTACTAATCTGGTTTAGATCCGATCAGTGGATCATGAAATATATATAGATATATATTTTTTTTAAGTAGATTTTTTTGGTTTGCTAAAAATTACTTGTATTGTCATTTTCCGTTGTATTGTTCGAGCTTTGGTCCTTGATTTATGTTCATTTAACTTAGGTAATGTGATTTTCGTCGATGATTGAGTATTAGGTAGGCCGTGGTCAGCGATGCCGTTGTGCGACTAAAAGGGCAATTTTATCCTTTTTAAGCGTCAATACCCTTTGTCCCGACTTTTTGAAAATTTTGATTTTTTGACCCTTTTCCAAAATTATATTCGACTTTTGTCCCCTTTCAGAGATTTTTTAGGAAATGTTAACAGAACCATGCTATTAGAAAATATTTTCTCCTGTAAGTACGAAAAAATGCATCACTTACAACTTCTAAAGGAAATGCAACTCTTCTCCTTGCAGCAACTAGATTTATGTGTATGTTTGCAACGACTTCCCGACTTGCGACTTTCTGAAATTTCTCAACGGCAACACTGGCCGTGGTGTCCTTTTTTAAAAGCAGGTCTTAGTTGCGTTGGTGAACGATTGTTGCTAACCCTGGAAGTACATTCTTATTTTTGAATACGTCTGGGGTAGAGTCGAAAAAATCTCCCATAAAAATTTACCCGCCCTAGTGTACATATTTTCTAATGTTTAGGTATTTCAAAATGCTATTAAATATAGTAAAACAAATGTGCTTTCTGGTCGTGTTTCATTTGTACTAATTTTAGGTTATATCCATACGGATGGTGTATGCGATAACACTAAGCGATAATTACCCATAGCACAGCAAAAATGTAATATTGTATACAAACAAATTTCCAACTACAAATTTACTTAGATTGAAAAATAAATATAAACAAACCATAAAAATAAATATTTGCCTGTAAATGGTATGGCTCAATATTTGGGGTCAAACCAAAAATGTATGCAATAAGTTAAGCTACAGGTGGAAAAGATACGCGCGTTCATACATACATATGTATACCTATATATATACTTAATTACACACATATAAACCAATACGTGTGTTTTAAATTATTAAACATTGTATCGACAAAAGTAAAAAAATAAAATAAATAAATTCAGGCCTAGAGTGAAAAGTTGCTAAGTCCATTTTTTATTAAAACTCATATTTTAATACAAGAGGCTAGAGATATTTAAAATGCATTGTTTCGAAAAAGATAAAGGTATTTGTTTCATTACTTATTCTCCTTTTCATTCATTGAAAGAAAAATTTGTTAAGTCCAAAATAACAACCGATAATCCAATAAGGCCAAATAGTACGAAATCGTTTAATAAATATTGAATCCGTCTGATTCGTATGAAGTTTAGCATTGCTTTGAACAGGCAAAATGTTGTGTTCAAAACTGGCTATAACAGATTTTTTTTCCTCTCCTGTAAAATTTAAAAAATGGGACTTCGCAGCTTTTCACTCTAAGCTAGCGAATTTTGTTATAACAACCATAAAATTGTCACTACACTACGAACGGCAAGCGGCGAGCTTTAGCATTCAGTAGAAAGCAAAAAATAAAGTTTCACTGAATGGGCGCGTGTGTATTTATTATACGTTGTGTTCCGATGACGACATGTGCGTATTCAAGTAGTGCTAAATTGGCGCGGCATAATAAAAGTGCTTAAGTAAAAGCATATTTTTTTTTACTAAAACTGCTTTACATAAAAAACTTGTTTATATTTAAGGATTCTATTTTTTTTAAGTGTAGGACACTATAGGACTAAATTTTTGTAAACAAAATTTTTGGACTACATATCGCTGGCTTAGAGTAAAAAGTTGCTAGGTCCACTTTTTATGAAAACTGATATTTTGATATAGGAAGCAGGGGATATTAAAAATTCACCGCTACCAAAAGGATTAATCTACTTGTTTTATATTTTCTCGCCTTTATTCACTAAAAGTCAAATTTGCTATGTCCAAAAGGGGAACCGAAAATCCGACAAAACCACAATAAAACGAAATCTTTTAATAAGGATCAAATGCTTCTTATTCGTACGTAGCTTGGCTTTGCTTTAAACACACAAAATTTTGTATTCAAATACTTGAGGGAAATTGCTATAAGAAGTCCTTTTCCTCTCCTCTAAATTAAAAACGATTGCACTTAGCAACTTTGCACTCTAACCTAGCGATATGAGAACTGAGTGAATCACATAGTATGTAAATTCCCTTAAATTCTTTATACACCATCACTGCTACTAGAAGCTGTTGTAAAGTCTTTTTGGCCTAAAACTCGCCATAGTTTAAACCTCACTTTTATTTTCAAGCAAAAAAGTTTCGGTGAGCACAATTAGCCATTAAGAGGGGGAGAAATCCGGGGTAAAGGTTACACTTTAGTAATATTTGGCGTAAATTTATGCTCTTTTGTATGACTGTTCAGTTTTATTGGAAGACTTGAAAGGTGTGTGTGCACGTGTGGGAATATGGAATAAAAAAAACCCAAAGCATGATTCGTCACTTCCACTGTATGAGCGCCTAATTGTTACAACTCCCTTTGTTATTGTTTTCCATTAACATACTCACATATGAATTTCTGCATACCTACAATGTACATATACATATGTGTATGTGCAATTGAGTGCTAAAGCCCTGTAGGAAAATTGAGTTGGTGAATAAACTAAGTTTAGCAACACAAGCGCTGAATGAAAGATATAAATGATAAATACATAAGTATATAAGAGCAAATAGTGAATTTCTGCCATAAAACTCTTATAAATTTATATTCTATCTTTCGAAGTCAGTGTAAAACTGAACGTCCCTCTGTTTTGTTCGCTCTACCTGAGCAGTTCGCCGTTTACTCCAATGCAACAACAATATTTCTTGAATATAGTAAACACAGACGCAAATTACTGCAAAAATTAAACCCACGCGTAGATTAAAATCTACAGTAGGTGTATTCTTTTGTAATCGCGCGACAAAAGAACGCTCAACTCGGGTAAATGTTTCTTTTGGCAATCCCTTTGGTAACTGGCAAGAAATATGTGAATTAAATAATGAGATTTAGACACAAAAACTAATTAAATTAGTAATTATGCGAGGTATTTGCTTTTATTCATCACGCGACTGTACAAAATATTAAAAAATAAACCATAAAAGAGCTTTGCCCGCGGGCAAGACGGTGCTCATCCCAAATATAAAATCAATAGAAGGCTTTTAAAACCTTGGTTTTTTATAGACAAGAAGAGTAAAAGCTTTCACTGATCGTCACTGATCTAAATAAGTGGACACGTTTTCCTACTAAAATATTTAAGAATATCATTTTTTATTTTCTATAGGCCCTTTCAAACTTAAAAACCTCACGTCACACGCCATTGTTGACGTTATGGATTTTGTCAAAGCTTTTGTTCCATCCGTGATATCTCTACAAGACCTTGGAAAATTTTTTTTTTCCAAGCAGTTTCCCATATGAGCTGAATTCTATACAGCTGTGTCGTCGTATTCAGAGATCTACGCCAAATACACCAACTAAAAAACTACTATAATAACCATTTTTGTAGTAATTGCATTGAATCTGACGATCCACAAGTAGATAGTTATATTTCTGTATCTAAATTTGGGTTATTTCACTTAGATTTCTCATACAAAGTGATAGAGCGTACATAATATACGGTACTGAAAAGTGAAGAGACTATCGCCTGAAGGGCTAGGCTATCTGAAAGGCCTCAGGTTACCTCGTTTCATGTGCCATTTTTTCGAATGCTATAACAACAACCATCAGCTTTGGGTTGATGGAAGATCTCATTTAGGGTGGATGAAGGCGTGGAGTAAATGACCCCACATATGCACAATTATGCGGTTCTTTGAGTTCTTTTCAGGTTGCTCAGATAGTCCCCATGATTTACAAATTAACAGGTTTTTTTTTCAAATGAAAAATACCTTTGCTTTCTGTGTGCATTCCGCTGTGTTGTTATTCCAGACCAGTTTGCAGTCGGGTATTGCTCCTAAGAATTCTACCTTACTTTTGAAAACTAGGTTTGTTCCACCTTCACGTTCTTCGAAAGTAAAATTTTGCATTGGCAATAATTTATGTTGAATCAAGCGTCTTTGAAGTTACACAAGTACCTATTTAATTTATATATCTGACCGAATTTTTACAAACCAGTTTGGGACCGTTTTTAATTTTCCTGCAGGGTATGTACACATGGTAATTGCACTGTACGTATTATCGCCATAACATGAATTAGCCACCGATGCAAGACAAAACTCTATCTACACCGGCTCAGCGACTGACTAAGCGAGCAAATGAGTTCTACTTGAAATTAGTTTTGCGCGAAAGCATTCAGACGTCGGTACTAGTTAGTTGTGACGCGCTGCAAATTAAAAACATTTGTTAGAGAAAAAAATTAAATTAAATGAAAACGTGAAAATTGTGCTGATCGAATTTTAAATTTTTCATAACAAAGCTGAGTCGCTATTTGCAACATTTCTATTCAGCAGAATTGTTAATGGTTTTTTGTATTAAAACTTAATTTTGTTGTTGTTCTGTCATGGCGAGCAATGAAACGGCCAGTAGTAGTAGTGACGGCAACGGCCAAAGTAACGCGGAAAATAGCGTAACTTTTTATTGTAGCACGAATAGCATAAAAATCACTAAAGACAATGCATTTTGGCCAGCAGACAAGCTGAAAAGAAGCAACAGTCAACGAATTGGTGGCGGCAACAGCAAGCCCCTGGTTAAATGCAGGCCGGAGATGTTGATGCAACGGCTTCGCCGCAAACGATCCGTTGTGCGGCAACGGCTACAAACTGAGTTTGGCGAGCTAATGGAGGTATGCGAGGGACCGAAAAAGAGAGGGTGGTTGTGGTGTTAGATAGCTGACAGTCGGTTAGTTAGTTAGTTGGTTTGTCGGTCGCGCTGACAGCTTTTGGCGTACATTGTTTAAACGCTGCTTTTTTTCGTCAGCTGTTGACAAAACTCTGACTGGTGACCTTGCTGCCTTGTCGAACTTTGTTAAATAAAATAAAAAAAAAAGATTAATTATTTTCGGTTACGTGCACATTTTTTCACAACAAACCGTACCATCTCTTCAAATCGTTGAATTGAAAAAAATTTTGCAACTCCTCCTCCTTCATTTGCAGCACTTCCAGCGTAACACCAAATTGGCAGAGTCATCGAAGCGTTTGAAGTCACAGATCTGGAGCTCGGTCGTCACGATATTGTTGGTCAAAGCCAAAGATCTGCCATTGGCCGACGATGGCAGCAAACTCACCGATATACATATTAAATTTAGGTGAGTAAGCAATAATAAATTGCTATGCACCCAATTATTGGTTGTAGCTAAACAAAAATAAATAAAATTAGATCACCGCTGTAATTAACCATTTGATTAATATTTCTTCGTCTCTTTCTTCGCATCTCACCCTTGCTTAACTTCACTCAAGACTCGGCAATGAGAAGTACAAAAGCAAGTCTTCCTGGACCGAACGTTGGCTGGAGCAATTCGATTTGCATCTCTTCGATGAGGATCAAAATCTTGAGCTCTCACTGTGGAATCGCAATGCGCTCTACGGCAAAGCGAACATCGATTTGAGTGTATTCCAGCGTGAAACCACGCACGGCATTTGGCGTGCCTTCGAAGACTGTTCTGGTGAAGTGTTGCTTATGTTGACCATAAGTGGCACCACCGCTCTCGAAACCATTACCGATCTCAAGGCGTACAAGGAGGATCCGCGTGAGGTGAAAATTATGCGCGATCGTTATCGTTGGCATCGTTGTTTTCAGAATTTACGTGATGTCGGTCATTTGACGGTGAAGGTGTTCGGTGCGACTGGTTTGGCTGCTGCCGATATTGGCGGTAAATCGGATCCATTTTGCGTGCTCGAGTTGGGAAATGCGCGTTTGCAGACGCAAACGGAATACAAGACGCTAACGCCGACGTGGAATAAGATTTTTACGTTGTGAGTAGAGGTTTTTATGAACATAGAGGTCCTTTTATAGGGTTTCTTTTTTTCATTAAAACCCTTTACAAGATTTAATTTCAGTCTAAAATGCGAAAATTTTAATGTTTACCCCATTTTCACAAGGAAATGTATGTAAATGTAGAGCTGCAGTGAATCTGATTTGTATAATTTTTGAGGTAGTCATTAGGAATTTTTTTCCAAACTTAGAAGTCAGAAATACAGTAGGGAGCAGAAATGAATACAGCACGGTGATTTTTGTAAAATAATTTGTTTACCTTTTTTGTTATTTTTTCATAAAAATATGGTCATGCTTTAGCCCAAACCGTAGAAACTAAGCTTTCAAACTTTATACAGAGCCACAAAAGTCAAACAAATTTTTCAATAAAATTTCAACTTTTTAATGTTTTTTTTTTGTATGTTAAATATATTTCTTTTATTTATTATGCAGTTTGGTAGCCCAATAAATTTTACTATATCCCGCTCATTTTTAATATTTTTTTTTTTTGCTGACGGTTTTTCGCACATTTTTCCATACAGGCATGAAATTCATATGGAAGAAAACGCACAAAACCATTTGAAAGAAAATTCAAAAAAATCAACGCCAGTTTTTATAAATTTCACTTGTTATATGAAAAAACCCGCAAAATCTATCCCCGAAATAAAATATTAAAAATCAACGGGACTTTTCAACCGCTTAAAACTTGCACTTTATTATACTAAAATTTAATGGGCTGCCAAGCTGCATACTCAAAAAATTCTGAGCCATATTTATATGAAGAAAAAAAAAAAATTTTGCTTTAAAAACCTTGCAAATATTCAAAAAAAACACCGTGTACTCATTTGTGCTTCCCACTGTATATAGCGACAAAATTTTTCGAAGTTGCCATTAGAATCTTCTCTCTTTGTAGAATAAAAAATAAAAGGCAAAATTTGCCCGATGTTTTTGAGCAGAGAATAACCAGTAATTCTTGAATTCTTTTGTGCTTTGATTTTTAAATGAAATGCATAAGTTTTTTTTGCCTTTTCAATATACATATATTTGTTCGGCATTTTTTCGGGACCGTTCACGATCCGATACTCTTCATGGTTTATTTTTCGGAAGTTCATACCGTGTGGAACCCTACCACTGTCACTGCCCTCTCGTGAGAGGGCACTCATTTCATCACCACCTTGTTGTCTGTCTGGCCGACTTAAGTGAAACAGACATTCACGAATTCTTCCACTTTCTGAACCTAACCAACCGGATGGACTTCTAGGTGAACGGACGGGTTCGAATTCGAGCTCTCAATTGGTATCACAAAGTCTAAGTGTGCCTCTCTCCTATGTTGGATGAAGACAACCGCTTCAACCTAACCTAGACCAAACCCATGGAGTTCAGAAATTAAAAAAAAAAAATCAGTAGGTTTATTTGACTCATTTCCATTAGATAGGCGTGAGAAGAAAATTTTTTTAAGGGATGCACAATGAGTGCTGTAACGATCTCCCTATTAGACTAGAAGTAATGGCGATAGAGCTAAGAACCCTAAGACTGGCGGGAAAATAGCAATGTTTTTCAGCAATCATTCTGCGGTCAAAACTGTTGTGCAAGCCTCGCGTATGCCAAAAACTTAAATCTAGAAAATACTTGCTGATTCTGAAAGGACCCTAGAAGATCATTCAAACTTCCCATCTAGAAGGAATATTTCGTTTCACAAGGAAGGAGTGAGGAAGAGCTGTCGAGTCATGTATAGGTTAAGAAAGCTTAAAAAGCGAAGCTAGATAAGATAATCTCGGTAAAGGAATGATTAGTACTGGGCACCGGCCGTAGTACCATAGAGGCAGTAACCCCGAAAGAAATTCGTTGAAATTCTACCGCAAACACAAAATATTGAAATGTCAAAATATAAAATATTTCTTTAAGAAAAAAAAATTTATAAACCTTGAATCCATGGTGGAATAATAACAAGGTGTTGTCAGTAGCGACGTGTTTGTTGTGATTTTGACAAGATCGGCATGCCTATTTTCAGTGCTGCCGATCATAATTTTTATAGTACTATTCGTTGGGAAATAGTATCTAAAATACTCCATTTTAGTAATTCGTTTTATCGCGATTTTTAAAGAACTTGGTGTTTTCAGAACAATATTTAATAATTTATTTTTGAGCTATAGGCCGTATGTTAAATAAAACA
>NW_023458561.1:51543734-51560067 GCF_013731165.1 Rhagoletis pomonella | reverse complement strand
TTTTTTTTAAAAAAAAAGGTATCAAGCTCTTAAAAAATCACCCGTTAAAAGCTATCTTTTTTGTTAATTTTTGGTCATGACTTTATACCAACATAAGCATTTACACTGTATGAAAACTATGTAAATTAAAATCGGCTTTTTCTGTTTTTTCTTAATTTCAAACTAAGCGACCAGTTTTTTTTCAAACTGCAATTTTTCGAATAACACGAAAACCGGTTTTGGGAAAAATGCGAATAATCGAACACCCTAGTATTTATTTTACGAAGTCAGCCATGAGTTTGCAAAATTTGTAATAATTATGCACTAGTATTATATAGTTTTTTTTTTTATCGAGCTTTTGATTAGAGCTTCCATAACTGCACGAGATCAAAATACTAAAACAGGGTGTAACGATAGAAAGTATCTTACATTTAGCTATTGAATCAAAGTTCAAATTTCATTTGCGCAATTTTTCTATGTACAACTCTATTTTAGATTTTTAGTGCTGAGAAAGTTATTCAAGTGAACAATCTTATTATCTAACGAATAAATATGTACCAGATTTCTAGTCATCAGTTAAATTTCCAGAGAATCGACAGTACTACAATAAATTAGGATCGAAAAATATTAATATAACAATTTTTTCGCGACGAATTCACAACCGCCTGGGACCCAGAACTTAAGTTTAATATTCCGGCTATACAGTATTCAAAAAGTAAGACCATGCAAAAAGTCGTCAGATGTTCGCAATTTGAAATTAAGATAAAAATTAACTAAACATTTTTTTCGTTATTATTTAAATCTCTACCGCAATTTCTATTATGGTTAGAATTTGAGCAAAACTCTTTGTTTTATTT
Organism: Rhagoletis pomonella; assembly: GCF_013731165.1. Taxonomy (NCBI): domain Eukaryota; kingdom Metazoa; phylum Arthropoda; class Insecta; order Diptera; family Tephritidae; genus Rhagoletis; species Rhagoletis pomonella. The sequence continues at coordinate 51,559,231 of NW_023458561.1, read as the reverse complement.
TTTTTTTTTTTACAAATCATAAACAAACTTTCAGCAACACCCTTTATTTGCTGGCGGGAGAGCTTTCAACTATTTCAATTTCTATTTAGATTTGTTATGCCAAAAGACTGGTTCTCAGTTTCTCGCCTTTATTTAGCGATTGCGCACATATTTAGTTATTATAAATTTGACGATATTCTGCCGAGTCTCGTACATCGCGTATATACATACGTACTACTTACCTTTGCTAAAATCAGTCATTCATAAGTGCTTGATTTGTGATTTGTTTTATTTTGCGAAAATTTTATGCTATCAATAATTATCAACGAATCGCAAAAATGCTAGCAAAAAAATTCAGCTTCTCGATTGCTGGTGGACCCAAGTACTCAAAATGCGCTTTGAATCAGCTGTTCATGCGTCAACTATCGACTAGTTTGCCCTGCTCACAAAGTGTAAGTGTATACTTTCTAACGTACATACATATTGTTTACTAAATATTGAAGACTATATGTATACATATCTACATACATGTTATGTAGTACCCAGCAGCAAAGCGAATTAGGCAATTGGTTGCAGAACTTTTCACCTCATTATGAATTTTATGAAGGGGTTCCCGTTTGGAATGCTCAGTGAAAATAAGTTAATTAACATCCAAACTCCACAATTATAATTATAAATTGGGGGCTTATATTCAAACTCTTCTACATATATGGAATTTTCGCAGAAAAAATCTTTCTTTCATATGGAAAACGCTCATCCTTTCAGATAATTCTGGATCATTTCGAATCAAAATATGATGAGCCTCGCACGGATCCTGAATGGCTGAATGCCAAAGATTACATGGATATTCCTGGACCAAGTACATTTGAAATTCTTAAAGCCTTTATGCCTGGAGGTAAAAGATGCAAAGATGCAAAATTCATCAAATAGACATTTTGTACTTAAATCCATTTTTAATTTCATATAAATTTCTATGCGCCTTCGTATTTTCACAGGTAGATTATATAATGCTAATGTCATAGCGATTGAAGAATTTTTTCGGGAACAATATGGTGATATTGTACGCCTAAAAGGTACTTTGGGCAAAGCAGATACGGTATTCACATTTAATCCAGCAGATTTTGAGGTAACCTACAGAAATGAAGGACCATGGCCGGTTAGAATTGGGCTAGAGAGTTTTGCGCATTATCGCATGAATGTACGTCCAGAAATTTTTCAAGGTGTTGCCGGATTGGTTACCTCGTAAGTTTGATAATTAAGTAACAAAAAAAAAATATATACATATACTTATACATACATATGTAAATATGTGCATATATTTTTACTAAAACATATAGATGGACCCCTGAAATAACGACATAACTCAAAACTAAAAAAAAAACAAGATCCTTACTAATCTAAGGGGCCACATGTATGTATGTATCTAATTTTTGTCTAATCTTTTCTACTTATTTTAGTAAGAATTAGGCATGGATCAGTAATAAGGAGTTTTTTTTTAGTTTTGAGTTGTGTCGTTTTTTCAGAGGACGATACACATGTACTATATGCAATCCTATAAGTAAATAATCGAATAATATTTTTAAAGTCAAGGCAGGTCATGGGGTGAAATACGCAATAAAGTTAATCCAGTGATGATGAAGGTTCAGAATATCAGACAGAACTTGCCAGCCATCGATGAAATCGCACAGGAGTTCTTAACAAGGTAATCTAATGACTTAGTGTTCTCTGCTTATTTTAAACATTCATTTAGTCAATTAAGAAAGTCGCGGTAAATTTGTTTATTATAATACGGGTACAATATTTAGTAGGGTTAAAAGTACACCAGCTAAAAAAGGAACAGTGTGTTATAAAGTATTTATTTACGAAAAGAGTTGTTTGTGAATTCTACGCGCGACTGGCATGAAACTTTTTTATGCACAATAATGAACATTTATTTATCTCAATCTCAACCCCCATTTTCTGTCTTAGTCTGAATGTGAATATTAATCTTAATCGTAATCTAAATCTTAACCTTGATCTTAGTCTTAATCCTTATCGAAATCGTAATTTTAAACTTAATCTTAATCTTAATCTGAATCTAAGTCTTAAGCCTGATCTTAGTTTTAATCTAAGTCTAAATCCTGATCTTAGTTTAATCTCAACCTTAATTTACTTAAAAAATAATGGAGAAATTCCATCACGTTGATTTTCCGAGAAAATTTGCTTCTAATTTTCTTTAAATTAAAAAAAAAATATACATCTTTTTAAAACATTAAAAACTGGCAAGAAAATAAAAAAAAAATAAATTAAATTAAAATAAAGTAACAATGAATAAATACACCTACTTTAATAATATCTATCCACTTAAAAATTAAAGAAAAATAAACAAAAAAAAATTAAAACCAAATTAAATTAATAAAGGAAAAATAAATTAAATTAAACAGAAATAAACAAATTAGTACCTAAAAATTTTAAGGTAAAAAGTGTTTCTCTCTCTTAAACAATAAACTTTACAAATTACAAGTAAATTAAAATAAAAGAAGAAATAAAGGTATTTAAAAAAGAAATAAATAAAATAAGTTTCTTAAAATTTAATTAGACTAAAACAAATATTTTACTTTTTTAAAAAAATATATTTTAAAAATATAATATTAAGTTCTAAAAAAAGGTAAGTGCTAAAACTCTAAATATTTAAAGAAAATTAAAATAAGAAAACAATTTTATAATTAAAGAAGAAAAATACATAAAATAAGTCTTTAAAATTTAATTAAACAAAAAAAATTAAGGTAACAGGGCAATTCTGACAACTGTCTTTCAACCAACCACAGTCTTTCTTTTCTTTAGAACAATAAAATCTAAAAATTAAATTAGAAAAGGAAACAAAATCGAAAAAGAAGAAAAAAAATAAAATTTTAATTTCTAAAGCGAAATCGAAAATATAAAAGAAAATTAATTTAAGATTCTATAAAAAGTTTCTAAAGATTAAATTAAATAAAAAAAAAATATTTTTCTTTTAAACAATGAATTTCCACACGTTTTTCTGATTTACTTAGTCTTGAAGAGTGTTGTTTAAAAAAAAACATTTAATTTAAACTAATTAATTTTTGTATTTTACGCGAAATTTTTTAAAAATCCTATATAAATAAACTATGTAAATGTCATCACGTCTCGCATTATTCCTTATAAAAAAATAATAATCAGTTTGAGTAGGTATTAGGTATTTAGCTACGAAAAAGTTTATAAAAAAAATCCATCACGTAGAGTTTTTGAGGAAGCATTAGCTAAGAAGCATCTTTAACTAGCGCTGTTGTTTTGTTAAGTAAATGTTAAATTTTTGTTTCATGAAAATTTTTAAAAGTTTGCCGTTGAAATTAATTTTCTAATTTTTCTGAGTATTACCGCTTTTTACTGAGGTTAGCTATGGATTTCCAAAAGACTTTTTCATTTAATTAGTTTTTTTAGGGGCATCTTTAACTAATACTGTTTTTGTTAAGTAAATATTTAAATTTCCTTTTCATGAAAATTTTTAAACATTCTAAAATATGCATGGCATAAATACACATAAATAAATTTCTTTATGCTAGAACAAACAACGCTGTTTTTGGGATGGGGAAAAACAATGTTAAATATACACTGCCGGAAAAAAGTATTGGCACATAGAATTTTTCACAATATATAAAACAATTTTTATTCTAATCCTTTTCCGCAAACTTTTAAAAAAATATCGTTTATTCCCAGAAGAAAAACACATAAAAATATAAGTTCTAAAGTTTGTGCAAAATTTGCGAAAATTCAATAAATCAGATTTTTTGGAATTCCTTCGAGTATGCGGTTTTGTATCCTATTAAATTCTAGCTGCAAAAAGTTAAAGCTAAGTTAGTAAAAAATACAAAGTATTTTCGAAATCTTTTTTTTTTTTTAATGGAAGCAACTGCGTGAAAAAATTGCCAAAAATTATCTGAGCCAATACTTTTTTCGGCAGTGTATATAAAAATAAAAATATTTTATTTACAGAGAAAAGCATGAATACAAAAAAAAATAAAGAAATTACCACTCGCTTATTTCCGCATACAATTTGACCACCCATAGATTTGATACACTGATCGATCCCAGCACAGGCAGACTGACCGCTGATTTAACAGAGGAAATAAAAATGTGGGCTTTGGAGTCTGTCGCCTTGGTAGCGCTCAACACACGTATGGGACTCTTCTCCAGGCATCAAGTGGATGCAAAAGCTCAAAAGCTTGTCGACAATATGACGGTGTTCCTCAATATGGCCTATCATTACGACGTTTCGCCGTCCTTTTGGAGATACTTTGAGACACCAGGTTTCAAGAAACTCATAAAAGCCCTTGACAACATTACCGAAGTAACAACAGATTACATCGAAAAAGCAATGGCGAAGTTTGCAAGCGAGCAAAATGTCGAAGGAAAGAGTGTGTTGGAAAAGCTTTATCGTATAGATAAAAAGGTGGCGATGGTTATGGCTATGGATATGCTGATGGCTGGCATGGATACGGTAAAACAAATAAATTTAAAGAACAAATAACATGACATTACATATTTTTTCTTGCCAACTTCTACAATACTTGCAGACTTCGTCGGCCTTCATTTCTACACTCTACTTGCTTAGTACGAACCCTGAAAAGCAAGAAGCATTACGGAAAGAACTGCTTACACTGCTGCCACAAGAAAATGCACCACTCACCCAGGAAAATACCAAAAACTTGCCTTATTTGCGGGCGTGTATCAAGGAAGCGCTGCGCTTTAAACCTATCGCCACTGCGAATTTCCGCTTCTCAGGCCATGATCTTGTATTGTCGGGCTATCGAGTTCCCAAAGGTGTGGGTGTATTTATGGCGAATATGTCGCTCTGTAATAGCGAAGAGTATTTTGAGAGAAACAAAGAATTTTTGCCAGAGCGTTGGCTTAAATCTCAAAGCTCTAGCTGTCCAATTACAAAGAAAAATAATCCTTTCGTTTATTTGCCATTTGGCTTTGGACCACGCACCTGTATTGGTAAACGTCTTGCTGAGATGGAGCTTGAAACCTTACTGACAAGGCTGTTTCGCAATTATCGCGTGACTTGGGAGAGCGAGAAGCCATTAGAGTATAAAAGTAATATAGTTCTAATGCCATGCGGCGAGATGCATTTCAAATTTGAAAGATTATAAGATTATATGTTATATTTGTAAATTATACACGAGTATTAAAACTGTTTGTAAATGGTGGAATTTAAATTACAAAAAAATTTTTGTATTAGCTATTTTTATAAAACCAAGTTTTTGGTTGATTTTTTCTTAGTGTAGCCGTACTTGCCATGGTACAATGATAAGTTCACTTATGTTGATTCTTATGTAATTAGATCATTGGGCAAGTAAAACAACTAATGTTAATATCACAACAAAATTAAAAAAGTGGCATTCTGGAAAATGCGGAGGGACAATATTACGATAGAAAGTCGCGCTTATACTGATGAAATTTTTCAGGAAAAAATATAATAAAACAATAATAGTTATGTTAGTCATGACAAACACTAACGATTTATTTCATTGTTTTTTTGGATCTAACTTTTTCATGTTTATTATCGAATAACCTGAGCGGGCACAAACATTTTTTATGGAGCAGGTAAAATATCTCAAAGAAATACCGTTCACAAAAGAAAAATAAATAATGGAAAACAGCTTTGTTGGTGGTTCATTATTGGGATCGTAGAATACAGTTTCTGATTTATTGTTTTTACCAACTTAAAATAATTTAAAAAGGAGGGACAAAAAAATGGAACTTTGTGTGAAAATGACCTGTATAGATTTTTTGTGAATTCGCCTTCGTATTGTAAGCTTTAGGAGAAGCTGCAAACAAAGACCCCCTCCCCTCCCTTCCCCTCCTCATCCACCTGGCTACGCCCTTGGTCTCTAGAGATGCATAAATATTTAATACCAAAAATGTGTTCTCCAAATCCGAATTGGTACAGCTGTATCAAGGATGTCACAGAAGGGTTAAAGTAATAAGATTATCCGCCATGCAACACCCACGTCTAAAATTCGCTTCAGATTTATTCACCGGATTTCAGGTATTTGGACAAATCGAATTGTGGTCCAATTCGGTTATTAGTTAGCATTTGTATTAGTTACATAAAAGGCACTGCCATATAATTGGCAATGAAATTATAGGTACATACATATCGCTAGCTTAGAGTGAAAAGTTGCTAAGTCCACTTTTTATGAAAACTCATATTTTGATATAGGAGGCTACAGAAATTGAATACGCATCGTTGCGAAAATTATAAAGGTACTTGTTTTATTTTTTCCTCTCCATAGGCAATAAAAGGAAAATCTGCTAAGTCCAAGGAAGCACCACAAATCCGATAAGGCCAAAATAATACGACATCTTTTAATAAATATCGAATCCTTCTGATTCTTATGGAGTTTTGCTTTGCTTTAAACGCGCAAAATGTTTGATTCAAAGTCTTGCGAAATAGTTAAAGAAAATGGCTATAGGAAGATTTTTTCCTCTCCAGTAAATTTTTTAAAATGGGACTTAGCAACTTTTCTTTCTAAGCTAGCGATATGTATATTCCGTATAATTAAGAATGGTTTTTGTAGCACTCTTATAGCTGATCAAAATATAAAACTTTTAAGCCTACCGGAACTCAGGAGTATATTACGGAATTACATATAATCGTATCATGTCAAATTTATCAACACCAACTGTGACAGCAAGTATCTAATTTTCAATTCAAAAATTTCCATACCTTTGTGTTTATGTCATTTTATTAAATTTTATACGAAATAAAAATACATTAATAAATATAATACAGCCTCATGAAAAACAAATCCCACGGGTCTGCTAAATCTAGTTGGGTTGTATGACTTAATTTTCCCACATCATATTACACCTGCATTTGTGTCAAGTTCAATGTCAAGGGAAATAAACCAACATGAACTTAATATAAAGGAAGTTAATTCTTACATACAAATATACATATGTATGTATATTGTTCATGCGTCTTATATATTTATTAAACCACAAATCAAAAAAACGACCAAAGAAAAAAGAATATGGAATGAAAATATTGCAATACATTGTAACATATGTGTGTATTTATAAGTATAAAAATAAAAAAATATGTGAGTAGTTTTGTAGCATGTGAAAATATGTGGATATAAATATAATAATACTCCAGCCGACCTTATGCACCAAGAAATAGCAAAAAAAACACACCCACAGCAGCTCGTTAAGTCACTTTATAGCATAATTTTCTCAGCTATCTAGTTATTTTGACAGCTTGGCGGCTTCCGCATTTCATTGCGACGCACTTTTCCGCTATTCAGCAAAGTTTTATTCTCACACGCGCAAGAAAAAAAGAAACTTATCAAAATCACCAAACAAGTGATAAATGACTGCCTGAGGTTTCACACGCTGTCTGCTTCGCTCTAGCCTGGTCGTCTTTTGAGCTGCTCCTTTCCCCCGACTATTTCATCCAAACCTACATAAATTTAATTCAACTCCCACACATATGTATGTATGTATGTATGTATGTATGTATGTACTTAATCATTTCAATCCATTCCGGCGCACAATACTAAATATAGAGGAAATTCAATTTTAATTTGAATTGACTCACCATTTCTTTATCCTCTTGACTGCGCGGCCAAAGTGTTAGATTTATGAGTATTTCACCCATTTGTCGCTCTGGGTGATTTATGTCATGCAATGGCAGACAGACATCTTCTGCTTTACCCAATTCCAGTTGGGTTAAATCGATTTGCGCTGAACCCATAAAATCATCCTGCAATCCCCAATCGTAATCGAATACCTGCAGAGTTTTAGAATGACAAATTGAATTGATAATTAAAGTGATAATAATTTCAGTGATATTTATTAGCATGACAGCATGAATTATGGTTGGTGTTAGTGTATACCTATGCATATTAATTTGATGAGATAATATTTCTAGTTAAATGTACATATAAGCTCTTAAATCATTTCTTTCCAAAAAAAAAATAAATTTGCGTGAATGAATTTTGTTAATGGCTTTGTCACAAACGTAATCAAATATCAGAAATACAAGATTGTGATAAATTCAGGTAAACGGTGTAAAATGCAAGCATTAAATACTCGAGTCCATTCAAACTGAAGATAACTGAGTGAGTGCCATTTATGCTATTTGATCAGCGCCAATGCGGAATTTTAAAGAAACGACCAGGCGGGCTATGTTTTATAGAAGAGCTTCAGAATCTAACTACCGCGCCACTTATACACATCCCCGATGAGGCGGTGGTTAAGCTAATGTCTGCGATATTTTTGTTTTGAATTTTTTTCAGTTTTTTTTTAGTTTCGTGCAGAGACCGAGAACGCGCTCCAGTTTTGGTTGAGTTCTGCATGAGAACAAAAGGTAATTTCAAGAATGTTCCCCCAAAAGGACCAGAACGGAACAAAAGTGTTGAGAGCTGAGAACGTTTCCGCAAAAAACAAACTTTAAAAATAGGAGAACAGAATGAAAACGAAACTTTCGGAAACGTTTCCAATGATAACAAAATTAAACGAAAGTATCGAAAACGTTTTCAAGGAGGATCAATTAAGAACAACAGTCTGCGGAACGTTCTGTCAGAAAACAAAACGAGAACCAAAGGTTTTGAGAAGTTAACGATAACAATGACAGCGGCGACTGCGTACTGGGATGAAAAATCGTTTAAGTGACAACCACGATTATTAATTCTAAGCCTAACCGGATCATTTCAACTTCCAGATCGTTTATCATTAGGGTGAACTGTTCATATATGGGACAATGTTTAATTTTCTGTGCAAGAAAAAATCGTGTCTTAAGACTTTCATTGATTTAATTTGCATAATTATTTTTCAGTTAGTTTTTGATTAATTTTAATATTCAAACATTTCAAACTAATAATAGCTATTTGAAATATTTTGTTCTCGCTTTGATTCCTCACAAAAAATTCAGAGAAGATTTATTGCCGTTTCGTTCTGTGTTAGAAAGTTTCTGATACTTTAGTTCCCAAATTGCTATTCGCGAGAAAGTTTCATAGACATTTGTTCCCGTTTAGTTCTTTTCCAATAAGTTTTGGAGACTTTTGTTCTCTTAGAAATGTTACCGAAAGTATTTTGTGCAATTTGTTCTTTTTGGGAACTTTCCACAAGTTTCTTTTCTTATATAATTCACATTGAGAACGTTTTCGACATTTTTGTTCTTGGTTTCTTGCGTAGTGCTGATGGTTTCATTATGGAAACAAGCAATTTTTATGGCCGCACGTAGGGATCGCCCTTTAACATTTTTGGCCATATCTTTGCATTTGTAGTCGGATTGATATCTTTTCCGAAGTAGACACCTTTTTGGCCAAAATTCATAGACCTTAAGTACCGCGTTCAAGTATCTTATGAACTAGATCTCAGTTCCTTACCACCCTAACGAAGTGTTTGATTCCACAGGAATCGGATCCTAAAATATGACAAGTCGATATTTTGGTTTCGAGGAGACAATTTTTTCCCACAAAAGTTCATTGACCTCAAATACCCCGTTACATTACTTATCCACGCGATCTCAATACTTATCGTTTTAGCATGCCACCTTAATGTCAGTAAATTAAAGCTCTCAAACATCATAAAACTTTTTGCTAAGAAAGTTTTTACAAGCTTTCATTTAACTTTCTCGGTATGTATGTATGTATGTTTTTTAGGGTTAAATTTTGCAATACATTTTTAACTAACTTCCCGAAGATCTAGTGACTTCAAAGTTTACAGTTGGCTAAGAACCCGATGACAATGAAATAAGAAAGATTATACTAATCCGATAGGTGGTGCAGGAGTTGAGATATTTTTTTACTATTAATACTATTAACTGATTTGATTATTACAGTAGAGCTATTTGAAGAATCTTTATTACTACCGAAAAAATTTAAAAAGGCGGCCATCATTTTTTCCGAAATTGTCTTGTAAAAATACTTTAGACTCAGTGGTGTAGGTACGGCGAACTTTTTTTGTTTGTTTGTTAGGTGGTACGGTGTAATGTGCCTGCATTTATTTTTACTTGTACCGCCAATAAAATTCATTATTATTCTATTGTTGCCGCTCACATTTTTTTGAGTAACAAGAAAATTATTGCTCGTCTTATTGGATTGCAAAAAAAAAAAAAAATTTTGTTTTCGCTTGGTTTGGGCAAGAAAACCACTTCGGATAGGAATTCAGAAGAATCTTCGAGTTTTTAGCGTCTCAGAAGTTTTTTAAAGGCTACGACAGTAGTGTTGCTAGGAACCTCTTTTGGAGCTCCTGATTTCTTTTTTTTGGCTGCGTTTCTTTATACATTCCGGATAATCCCATTTCACAGCCGGAATAAACAGAATGCGTTTGAAATATACGTCAACATATCCACCGGAACGTTCTAAAGAATAAATAAACAGAAAAGTTTATTCCAAACGTTCAGAATGAATAAAGAAATTCAGCCTTTATATAAAGTCCATTCAATATCAAAAAATTTTTACGAATTATTACTAGTAATTGCAATTTTTTTTCTGGAAATGCATTCAATAACCCAAAAAAGTTGCAAAAGTGTGCGATTTTGAGAGCGTAACAACTGGAGAGAGCTGCAAATTCATGCAAGTAAAAATTTTACTAGCAGGAATTTGCAGGTGTCATAAAGTAAGGTTATGTTTCAAATTCAAATGTAAACAAAGTGTTTAGGAGGATGATTCGATGAAACATAATTAGTGAAATGAAAATATGCATGAACAATTCAAATCTAACGTATGTATATTTTTTTTATTTTTATTACGATGGGAAATATTCCCAATCAAAAAGAAAATCGCGCGTCAAAACTTAACCGTCAGAAAGTGTCAAAATGGCGTAAGTTGCAAGTTTTTAATAGTTTTGTGGTCAATTACTTTTTCTGGAAATTTTCTCTACCTCTCAATTTTACTCCCTATTTTTCTTTTACGCTCTCGCTGCAAATCCTTACTGGAAAAGTTATTGAATGGACCTATAGACTTATTTAGCACAGGTATCACTGCAGAGTAGGGTGGTCCTTAAAATATCAACATCATGGGGTACCCCTTTATTTTGTTCTACGTGCAACATAAAGACATACGCGAAAATTAAAAAAAACTAGGTGTTTAAAAAATTAAATTAATAAATTAAAAAATTCAACAAAATTTTGACTTGGCTCAGCGAGTTTATGAACTTATGTGAAATCAAAATCATATCAATTTTTTTCAAATTAATTTTGTTTTATTAAAGTTTTTTTCAAACCCTAAAAGCCCCAAAAAATTTGTTTAAATTTTATAAATTTCCGCGGTTGTCTTTATTTTGTTCGTAGGACCAAATAAAGTGGTCCCCTATGCCTACCAAATTTAGATGTTAAAGTTTGTAGGACCACCATTAAATTCTTTAGTGCCGTGAGCTTAAATAGTCGTACCAGAATTCAAAAGTGTTACCCAAAGCATAATTTTTGGGGTTTGCATTGATACTGACTATATAAATTACATAAATTTTTTTCTTTAAATTAGAAACACTCACCTTCACATTAATGGGCAGAAAGGGGTCTTCGATGGGCACAATGAACACTTCATCCCACACCGGATTCAGGTCCCGATGAATGGTGCGCGATTTATGCAGCAGTCGACCGCCAACTTTGAATTTTACATAAGGATCACTAAGTCCTGCATAAACGGTTGGAAACAAAAGAATAAAAGTGTGTATGTAATTAGATTTGGGATTAAGAAGAAACGCTGAAAATGAAGCGCTTACGACAAGACCTAAGCAAACAAATTGGATTATATTAAAATATGCTGGAATTTTCAAACAAAATTATTTATGCACGAGTGTGTGTGTGTGTGTCTGTATGCAACTCACCATTCTTGTCCATGGCCATCAAATCGCTGCCGCTCTTTAGATGTATGCGCAACTGAAAGAAGACGTACTGTCGTAATTGTGCTTCCTTTTTGCGGCGCAACTCTTCCGCCTGGCAAATGAGAATGTTAGTAGTGTACACGTTTGGCATTAGTAAAGAGACACGGTGGCGAAAGTTACAAATGAAATTAGTTAAGCTAAAGTAGTGACAATCAGCCGAAATGAAAAGGTTTGAGATGGCGAGTGTCTGGGAAATGCAAAACGGATTAAATTTGCATTGGTGCCAGCAATGCAGTTGCACAATTATTTAGAAAATAAGAACAAATGCGGATAGAAAGTAGACCGAAAAAGTGATAAAAAAGTGTGTGTATGAGCGTAATTTAAATAAGAAGGAGAGATAAAAAGTGTGGATGAAAATTATTTAGATAAAGTATTGGTGTGATAAAGCATGAAACTATACGCTGCAGAATCTATGCTATCATATTAGTTATATTTAAGGAGTTCACAAGGTGTTGTATACTGTCGTACTGTTGTATGTCATAAACTTTAAACGACTAAAACTATATTTAAGGAATTCGCAAGCTAACATAAAAGCTGTATTATGAACACACAATTAAAAAATAGTTGGTGGTGATTTCAAGTCCTCTAAACATTTATTTAGCCGCTAAAAACCTTACAACATACAACAATACGACAAGTACGACACCTTGTGAACCACCCAATTATTTATATATGAGTAGGAAAAATATATTCTTCCAGTGCAGTTTTTGTTCATCCAGCTGCTAAACAAATGCAAACGTGGCTACATGCGTACATGACTTAAACAACAAAACTACTTAGTAAGAATATAATATCAACGCTTATTATTCTATCATTTAGGATTTTCAGATGAAAACTCTTTTGTTCTCTCGGCTATTTCAACTGCTGTATATTAAAAGCATTTTCCTTAGAAAAGAGTAGACTTTGAACTTCAAAATTTCTTCAGTAAATTGTCTTGACATCTAAATTAAATTTGTTTAAAAAAAGAATGCATCATGAATTTTAAGCTAGAGAAATTGTAACACTGTGTGTACCCAAAGGCTAAGTGGCCCACTGTAGTACCATGGGAGCGATTGAATTTAGTTCTTTCCTTTCTTAAAATTGAATCCCCTATAAGACCTACTCGGTCAGCTATGAAATCTGAATACATACTGGGGTGGTTCCTAAAATATAAACTTTATGGGATACTCCGAAATTTAGATTTTGACTAGCTATAATCAGCTAGTTTATGAATTTATATGAATAGGTTTCAATAATATGCCAAATATATTAGATTTAAAGTCAATTAATATTTCAGCCCTGCTAGAATTCGGCGGGGTGCAACATATCCATCTTCATACTAATAACATTGTTTTTTTTTTTATTAAGTACATAGACTGATTTCAGTTAAATTATTTATTATGATCGAATCGCTCGACGCGAACTCGATGGGTCATGTAACCTTTCTTAGGCACGGTGCACATTAGAGCGATACTACATTAAAAAAAAATCGGTACTTTTTCCATCGGAATTATAAAATATGTATATTCTAAGGTTTCTGCTTAAAAACTGTGGAAAGGTATCAAAATTTACGTGTACTAGACCGATTTGAAAATACCTCCAAAAATCGATTTTTTTACAAAATACATTTAGTTTAAATTTTTTTTTTCTAAAAAATCACCTCAGCAGACAAAAGAGTTCAAGCTTATGGCTGTAAATTGTATCATTGACAAATTCTTGCCACAGTTTTTTGTTTACGGAAATATATATGAAAAAGTTTAAATTTGTCAGTAAAAAAATTTTTGATACCGATACAGAATTGGGCTGTCAAAGTCTACATAAAAATGTTAAACAATTTTATCAGCAGAATCAAAATAATAGTGTGATTCATAAAACGTCGCAAAGTGGCATTTTTGGCGAAATGGCAACGTTACGCACAAAGTTGTATGCACGACATATCGCAACTCCAGATTACTAATGTAAAATTAAAAAAAAAAAAAAATGCCGCGCATAAGTGAAAAAGAAAAGTGTTTTAACTGATATACTTTTCCAAGAAGTATTCGAGGACAATAACATATCATCTGTTTCGCGACTTTGAGTTTGCAATGATTGCCAGCTCAAATATTATTTCAATGTCGCAATTTTGTCGCAGGAGAGTTTCCATACAAAAGTAATCCGCTGTGTCGCAAGGTGGCAAATTTTGCAACAAATGCGACATTTGCAAGAAATTTGTGACGTTTCAGTTGCCTGGTATGTCCCTCTTACGAGGGATCCATGCAACGTCTAAAGTGCAGTTCAATGTCACCTGGTGTAGTGCAGCTCCTGTTAGCTGCTTGAGTTTAGTTTGGCACAGTGTTTCGACTATATGGAGGCAGGTCGAAAAAAGTCATGGTGACAGTTGACAAAAAAAAAAACAGTAGGTTTTAGCGAGAGAAAAGTGGACGTCATAAATACAAACATTTACATCATTTACTTACACCGAAATACTTAAATCGGCGCAATATCGAATAAACAGTTTAGGCGCGTTTGGCGCCGAAGGCATCATTTGTTTGTTATTTTTATAGTTTTTTATCAAAAAATTTATTTGAAATTGTGAATGCTAAAAATTATTAGCGAAAAAAAATGTGTTTCACGTAGTTGCCGAGCATATAATTGGATCATTTCGCGCGACTTTGCAAATATATGTAATTATGAATTTTCTTAATGTTTAGATTTTCTCCTTGTTTTTTCGTAGTTACGTGCAAAGAATTTTTCAAACAATGGGTAGGTTCAGAAGGCGCAGCAGTTGAGCGCAACCATTGCTAAAAAAATCAGTGATAGTAATGCGTCTTCTGAACGGCTTGATACATTATCTGTCAAATTCAAAACACACAACATGTTGTCTCAAATGATCATAAAAATATTACGATCATCTAACGCGCATTTGTTCAGTTGATTAGAAGTACAAAACAACGCGTTCAGAAGGTGCAATCGCAACAGTTACTGAGCTGTTGCGCCTTCTGAACGTGCCCAATGGAAAAATCACTCCAAAATTGGGAGACGTAATTTTTAAGTATAACCTTTGTATTTATGAGAGTGGAAAGCCGAAAACAAAATTAAACTAAATTCCATCACATTTTTATGAATGGGCCCATATTTTTTGCGAGTTGTAGTTGCCCTAGTGATCCAATCTTCCCCATATTTTATACTTAGGTTTTCCTAATAAAAGAAAGAGCGTAAACTAAATCTCAGCGAAATCGAATAAAGTTTAATGTTTCCGCCCACATGAGTGGAGGGCGTGGCAATTATCAAATCTTTACCATATTTCATAATTAAATCATATAGTCGATACACTGTGCAGCGTTAAGAGACTTAATATCAAAATTATTGATCTGAGTAGATTGTGTTAAGTCGTTACGAAACGGTCTCCTTCATTGCAATTAGTTCTGCCCGAAAACACTGCAGAGGTCGGGTAGAATAAAACAGTAGTTTACTTCGAGCTCAGTCGATTGAAACCTACTTTTTTACCCAGAGACTATTAGCCAATAGAGCCGTTGACTATAAATTTAAGTTTGTGACGTCCTTGCATTTTTTTCATCTATGGATAATTCGTTTCGTGCGCGATGCTAGCTCTTCGCTTTGGTCGCCGCTCCAATATGTTTTGACCCTTAGGCGGTTACGGT
>NW_023458561.1:51538627-51543634 GCF_013731165.1 Rhagoletis pomonella | reverse complement strand
AAAGTCTTAATTATTTACCAAATGGTCGGAGCACAAAAAAAACGAAAAGTGGCCGAAAATAGCACACAATGAGCACAATAATACGAACAAATTTTTTCTTCATTTTTTCATTTTAGCGCCGCTAACTTGATTGAGCTGCCGCACAACGGATCGTTTGCGGCGAAGCCGTTGCATCAACAGCTCCGGCCTGCATTTAACCAGCGGCTTGCTGTTGCCGCCGCCAATTCGTTGACTGTTGCTTCTTTTCAGCTTGTCTGCTGGCCGAAATGCATTGTCTTTAGTGATTTTTATGCTATTCGTGCTACAATAAAAAGCGACGCTATTTTCCGCGTTACTTTGGCCGTTGCCGTCACTACTACTGGCCGTTTCATTGCTCGCCATGACAAAACAGCAACAAAATTAAACCGTAGTATTAAAAATTTTAATATACAAAAAAAAAAACAATTAACAAATCTGTTGAATGAAAATGTGGCAAATAGCGACTCAGCTTTGTCATGAAAAATTTAAAATTCGACCAGCACAATTTCCATGT
Organism: Rhagoletis pomonella; assembly: GCF_013731165.1. Taxonomy (NCBI): domain Eukaryota; kingdom Metazoa; phylum Arthropoda; class Insecta; order Diptera; family Tephritidae; genus Rhagoletis; species Rhagoletis pomonella. The sequence continues at coordinate 51,543,102 of NW_023458561.1, read as the reverse complement.
TTTCATTTGATTTAATTTTTTTGTTCTCTAACAAATGTTGCTAACTTGCAGCGCGTCACAACTAGTACCGACGTCTGAATGCTTTCGCACAAAACTAATTTCAAGTAGAACTCATTTGTTCGCTTAGTCAGTCGCTGAGCCGGTGTAGATAGAGTTTTGTCTTGCATCGGTGGCTAATTCATGCTCTGGCGATAATACATACAGTGCAATTACCATGTGTGCATACCCTGTAGGAAAATTAAAAACGGTTCCAAAATGGTTTGTAGAAGAAGATTTAATTTTCAACTCATTTAAAAGAAAGCTATCAAACTGGGTAAAAGAAAATTTTGTATAACCATCCTTAAACACAGATGAACATGTATATTTCTATAGTACTAAGTACGAATTGTAAAAAAATAGCTTAAAGCTAAATAAATATACTACTACTACTAAATCAAATTAGGTACTTGTGTAACTTCAAAAACGCTTGATTCAACATAAATTATTGCCAATGCAAATGCAAATGAAAGTATCGGTTTTTGGCCTAGGTATGGCTCAAGATTAATGGTCAGAAACTGCTGAAGAGGCCACAGTAGGGTTTCAATTCTTTTCAACCACCGCTTGTTGAGAATTTTTACAGTAATTTGCGTCTGTGTTTAGTATATTCAAGAAATGTTGTTGTTGCATTGGAGTAAAGGGCGAACTGCCCAGGTAGAGTGAATAAAATAGAGGGACCTTCAGTTTTACACTTTATTGGCAGAAATTCACTATTCGCTCTTAAGTAAAAAAGTACTTTGATTGGTTGCTCGAACGAGAAATATAACATTGGTTCTAGAGATGTTCCATAGGAAAGACAAATGGGGAATCACAGTTTTTTCTTAAAATTTGTAGTTGTGTAGTACTTGGGATGCTAAATAGTAATTTTTTTTTAATATTCGCTATTTGTAAGAAACGCCTTTTATTAGTCCTACAAGAAAAATTCTTTTATACAAAATTTTCAAATTTTTATATTATTAAAAGAAATAAATAATTCTTTAATAATTTGCATCATGGATTTTTCCAAAAAAAAATTTCCCTTAAAATTGTAACTTTCATTTAAAAATGGCGAAATTTTCAAAGCGGTAGTTTTTGTAATTTCGGTTTGCGTAAGTGCTCCTAGTTAAAAAAAAGTCTTCAAACTTCAGCCAGGTTTACGAACAAATTTTAACTCTACTGCTGGCATGTGGAAGCTGGTACTAACAGAAATAAAGTATATGCGAATGTAATCGTTTTGGATCAAAACTTGCTTAATTTTACGTACAATTCGTCAAACCGTCGTGAAATAATGAAAATCCTGTAACTCGAACTCTGGACGCGATGGTAATATGTGGCTGCCATTTTCAAAGTCAGCGGTCCCAAATCCATATAAAACGTGATATTATTTTTATGATCTAAATATACTTATGTATTTATCATTTATATCTTTCATTCAGCGCTTGGGTTGCTAAGCTTAGTTTATTCACCAACTAAATTTTCCTACAGGGCTTTAGCACTCAATTGGACATACATATGTATGTATGCGTACATTGTATGTATGCTTATTCATATGAAAATAGCCTTTTGTGTGTGCAGAAATTCATATGTGAGTATGTTAATGGAAAACAATAACAAAGGGAGTTGTAACAATTAAGCGCTCATACAGTGGAAGTGACGAATCATGCTTTGGGTTTTTTTATTCCATAATCCCACACGTGCACACACACCTTTCAAGTCTTCCAATGAAAACTGAATAGTCACACAAAAGAGCATAAATTTACTCCAACTATTACTAAAGTGTAACCTTTACCCCCAGATTTCTCCCCTCTTAGTGGCTAATTGTGCTCACCGAAACTTTTTTACTTGAAAATTAAAAGTGAGGTTTAAACTATGGCGGGTTTTAGGCCAAAAAGATTTTACAACAGCTTCTAGTAGCAGTGACGGAGTATAAGGTATTTAAGGGAATTTACATAATATATAATTCACTCAGTTCTCATATCGCTAGGTTAGAGTGCCAAGTTGCTAGGTCCATTTTTTTTTTTTTAATTTACAAGAGAGGAAAAAACTAATTCTAGCCATTTTCTTCAAGTATTTGAATAAAACATTTTGTGTGTTTAAAGTAAAGCTAAACTCGATACGAATAAGAAGGATTCGATCTTTATTAAAAGATTTCGTTTTATTGTGGTTGTGTCGAATTTTCGGTTCCTCCTTTGGACATAGCAAATTTGCCTTTCATTGAATAAAAGCGAGAAAAAAACAGGTACATTAATCCTTTTCGAAGCGGTGAATTTTTAATATTCCCTGCTTCCTATATCAAAATAAGAGTTTTCCTAAAAATGGGACTTAGCAACTTTTCACCCTAAGCTAGCGATATGTAGTCCAACATTTTTTTTTATCAAAATTTTGTCCTATAGTATCCTACACTTAAAAAAAATTAAACCCTTAAATAAAAACAATTTTTTTTTATGTAGAGCAGGTTTAGTAAAAAATATGCTTTTACTTAAGCACTTTTATTATGCCGCCCCAATTTAGCTACTTGAATACGCTCATGTCATCATCGGAACAACGTATGTACATATGTATAATACACACGCGCCCATTCAGTTAAACTTTTTTTTTGCTTTCTACTGAATGCTAAAGCTCGCCGCTTGCCGTTCGTAGTGCAGTGACAATTTTATTGTTGTTTAAACAATTCGCTAGCTTAGAGTGAAAAGTTGCTAAGTCCCATTTTTTTTTTAATTTTACAGGAGAGGAAAAAAATCTGTTATAGTCATTTTTGAACACAACATCTTGCCTGTTCAAAAAAAAAAGAAAAACTTCATACGAATCAGACGGTTTCAATCTTTATTAAACGATTTCGTACTATTTGGCCTTATCGGATTTTCGGTTGTTCTTTTGGACTTAACACATTTTTCTTTCAATGAATGAAAAGGAGAATAAGTAATGAAACAAATACCTTTATCCTTTTCGAAACAATGCATTTTAAATATCTCTAGCCTCTTGTATTAAAATATGAGTTTTCATAAAAAATGGACTTAGCAACTTTTCACTCTATGCTCGAATTTATTCATTTTATTTTTTTACTTTTGTCGATACAATGTTTAATAATTTAAAACACACATATTGTTTTATATGTATGTAAATAAGTGTATATGTAGGTATACATATGTATGTATGTACGCGCATATCTTTTCCACCTGTAGCTTAACTTTTTGCATACATTTTTGGTTTGACCCCAAATATTGAGCCATACCATTTACAGGCAAATATTTATTTTTATGGTTTGTTTATATTTATTTTTCAATGTAAGTAAATTTGTAGTTGAAAATTTGTTTGTATACAATATTACATTTTTGCTGTGCTATGGGTAATTATCGCTTAGTGTTATCGCATACACCATCCGTATGGATATAACCTAAAATTAGTAGAAATGAAACACGACCAGAAAGCACCTTTGTTGTATTATATTTAATAGCATTTTGAAATACTTAAACAATAGAAAATATGTACACTAGGGCGGGTCAATTTGTGTGGGAGGTTTTTCCGACTCTACCCCAGACGTATTCAAAAATAAGAATGTACTTCCAGGGTTAACAACAATCGTTCACCAACGCAACTAAGACCTGCTTTTAAAAAAGGACACCACGGCCAGTGTTGCCGTTGAGAAATTTCAAAAAGTCGCAAGTCGGGAAGTCATTGCAAAAATACACATAAATCTAGTTGCTGCAAGGAGAAGAGCTGCATTTCCTTTAGAAGTTGTAAGTGATGCATTTTTTCGTACTTACAGGAGGAAATATTTTCTAATAGCATGGTTTTGTTAACATTTCCTAAAAAATCTCTGAAAGGAGGCGAATTTCGCATATAATTTTGGAAAAGGGTCAAAAAATCCAAATTTTCAAAAAGTCGGACCAAAGGGTATTGACGCTTAAAAAGGATCAAATTGCCCCTTTAGTAGCACGACGGCATCACTGACCACGTCTTTAATTTTTCGGTACTTCGAAGAAGAAGGATATCGAGAAAATGTCGTAAACGTGGAAAAATGTATGTCAAATAAAAATGAGGTATTGAGGGTAATAAATAAAGGTATCATTGAAGAAGATTTTAAGATCTGGAAAAAAATTAGCAAAATAATTGTTTGCCCCGTATTCGAAAAATCAGAACATATGCAAAAGACTATTTAAGTTTTGATCTAAAAAAACGTTTTACTTAATTTGCTTAGCTCTTTTCTAAATAACGGGTGATTTTTTTGAGGTTAGGATTTTCATGCATTAGTATTTGACAGATCACGTGGGATTTCAGACATGGTGTCAAAGAGAAAGATGCTCAGTATGCTTTGACATTTCATCATGAATAGACTTACTAACGAGCAACGCTTGCAAATCATTGAATTTTATTACCAAAATCAGTGTTCGGTTCGAAATGTGTTGAATGTGTGAAAAGTTGGCAGAAAATCCGCTTTTTTATCGACAAATTTTGTTCAG
>NW_023458561.1:51528566-51538527 GCF_013731165.1 Rhagoletis pomonella | reverse complement strand
TTATTCTACAAAGAGAGAAGATTCTAATGGCAACTTCGAAAAATTTTATCGCTATATACAGTGGGAAGCACAAATGAGTACACGGTGTTTTTTTTTTTGAATATTTGCAAGGTTTTTAAAGCAAAATTTTTATTTGTTTCTTCATATAAATATAGCTCAGAATTTTTTGAGTATGCAGCTTGGCAGCCCATTAAATTTTAGTATAATAAAGTGCAAGTTTTAAGCGGTTGAAAAGTCCCGTTGATTTTTAATATTTTATTTTGGGGACAGATTTTGCGGGTTTTTTCATATAACAAGTGAAATTTAAAACTGGTAAAGTAAAAACTGGCGTTTGTCATGCTTGTATGGAAAAATGTGCGAAAAACCGTCAGCAAAAAAAAAAATATTAAAAATGAACGGGATTTTCCAGCCGCTTAAAACTTCCACTTAAAAACAAACTAAAAAAACTATATTCAACAATAAAAAAAACCGATTAAAAATTGAAATTTTAATGAAAATTTGTTAGATTTTTCTAGACTCTGTATAAAGTGTGAAAGCTTGATTTATATGGTTTGGGTTAAAGCATGAACCATATTTTTATGAAAAACTAACAAAAAAAGGTTAACTTTAAAACCCTTGCAAATATTTCACAAAAATCACCGCGTAATCATTTCTGCTCCGTACTGTATTTATGACTTCTAAGTTTCGAAAAAATTACTAACGGCTACTACTAAAAATTATACAAAGCAGATTCACTGCAGCTCTACATTTACATACATTTCTTTATGAAAATGTAAAAAACATTATAATTTTCGCATTTTACACTGATATTAAATCTTGTAAAGGATTTCAATGAAAAAATAAACCCTATAAAAATCTCAAGTAGCATACTGGTGTATAAATTGGTGTAAATTTATGGATTTTGGTACACATCTGATTAGATTGAATAAAAAAAGAACGTTTTGGTGTATTTGTTATTCCACCAGTATTTCTTTCAAATCAAAATTCTACCTTTAACATTTTGGTACTATTTATTTATTGAGATAAGTACGAAAACTACACCAGCTCCTAAAATGCGCCACTTTTTTCATTTGGTTCACAAATAGCTCCACGTTAACAAATGCCATTAAAATTAGTCAGGCGACATTCTGAGTAGTGATGTGCTGAATTCTCGGTACCCAATACTTGAAAAAAAAATTCGGTACCCAATACTTCCTTTTCGGTACCTTTCGTTATTATATCTGTGCCGTTCAATTAAAGTAGCTTAAGTCACTTTAGATGGTTTGACTTTGAATTAAAAAAAAAATCAGTTTCCTTTGAAATTGTTTTATATTTTAATTAAGATTCTATTATAGGGGCATCTTGAACTACATCTTTGGCTAGTTCAACGTTAAAATATTGTTTAAGAATCCAATGAAATGTGGCTTTAAAGGGAAAAGGACCTATCTCGACATAGGCTACTTTTGGGGGTAAAAATTATTGATATTTTATAAGACATAATGTACAAATAAGACGGTCCTTTCTCAAGAGATGAGCAATGTGTTTGTATGTATGTAGTTAAGTGAAGCAAGTATAATGTGTGCGTCGAACAAGGCAGGCAATTAATAATGATCAAGGCGAATTTAATAAGGTGGTGTTAGCCGTATATAAGTAAAAAATTACACTTACAAATTATACGCAGATATTCATACTGTCATTAGTATGAACTACAACAAACACGTAATTTTGATGTAATGTCCTCCACGGCGAAAAATTCAGATACGCCGGTAACACCACCTTATTAAATTCGCCCTGATACTGATGTCGCAAAACACACTCTCGCCTTCTTTTACTTATCGCAACCGTCTTTCCAATTGCAATAGTTCTGGTGGCAATATTATTTATTTTTAATAGCTGACACTATATGTATGTGTACATATAACTCATATTTTTGGCTTTTATTAGAAATTCCAAGATTTCGGTACCGAGCATCGAAAGTATTTGATACTTTTTAAATCGGTACCGAGTATCGATCAATACTTAAAAGTAGCGATTCAGCACATCACAAATTCTGAGAGCAATTGACAGTGGACCAAAGAATTCACCAAAAAATGAATATTGAATACACCACACAGTAGCTTTGTTTCTTTACAGATAGGTGCATTTACACAAGGTAGTGTTAGCCGAATATAAGTAAAAAATTACAAAAGCAAATTACAAGAAACACATAATTTTCACGTTATGCGGTGAAAAATTCAGCTGTTGCTCCAACATTAGAGAGATTAGGCACAGCTACTTTGATTTGCTTCTTTTACATATTTTTGTATTTTTTGATAAAAATGGGCGATTTATTAAATTTGATAAAGTGTGGCAAAACCTGAGTATTTGTGAACAATTTTTAAACATAAAATGCGATTAAAAATTCGCAGCAAATACATATGTTCAGTTGTCAAAAGCATCGGTCAGGTGTTTACTAGCTAGTTTCTGCTAGTTTGCGTTTCTTGACTTTCTATATTTCACTCGCTGTGAGCGTAATTCTGTAATTCTTCCCATTCTTCTTCCTGATAATGATCTGCTAGGAAAGTAAAGAAACAAAGCTAGTGTGTGTGTACATAATACACTGCCTGTTTTAATATGAGCTTATTATACATACCGCAAGTAGAGCTGCTATCAGTGTTGCCGTTTTGATAAATTGGTAGTTTCATTTCCGGGCTGTTCGAAATGTCAAAAATGCATTGAGCTGTTGTTGCATAGTATTCGTTTATTAGAACATTTGTAAAAATTTTAAATAAATTTTGTCGAATGGCGGTAATACAATGGTGATGTGAAAGTAGAAAAGCGTACTGAAAGCGTGCTAAAATGGCCTAAAACTCGTACCGAAATATTAAGCTTATGTTGCTGATATTCCGTAATTTTATTGCATCATGGTTAAATGAAAACAAATAAATAAAAATAAAATTGCGCGAGCACAGTAATAAATTTTTTTTGTTACCAAATATAAAATGTTTATATCGATTGTACTTTTTTTACATTTTAGACATAAATTAATCTCAAAGATTCATACTTTTGCATGAAGTAAAATCAGAAACGAAATAAAATATCAATATCTGATGATTAAAAAAATTTGGTAGTTTGGAAACTGATTTGGTAGGATTTTTTGTTCCTCAAATATTGTCGAGTGGTAACACTGGTTGGTATATTTAATACACCAGTGGTGAAATATGCATCAATAAGGCACCCCTACACGCTTAAAGTTTGTTTGGGTACTAATGATTCAACATCATGCCTTCACAAATGCAGCTATAAGTTGCATAGTATATATGAGTACGAACAACAGCGAGAATTTTTTCTACATAACATAGGCGAACGCTTTTTTGATTTCTTCTTTTCGTACGCGAACGTTAACAAAACATGTTGAAATGTATACGTTCGCGTTTGCGTTCGAATAATGGACGTGTGGTAGGCGCTTAACTGCGCTGTCAACTGTGTTCATTTGGAAAGAAACATTTTTTATACCAAATTCTCAAACTGAATTGTGTCTAGGGCAAAATAAATACACTGTTCTTGGCTTGGTAAATATTTTTGTACCAAACTCAAGAATCGGTGTAAGTTTTCAACGACGACCATATTTTCAAAGTATTATAAAAGTAAGGCTAAGTTCACAACCTAGAGTAATAACGTTACGCGATGCAATGGAAATCGCTCAATCCAAAGAAACTTCTTCGCCAGCATAATCGCTGGCGATTAAAAAGTAGCTAGTGTTTAAATTGCAGCAAAATTATACACGACTAATTTTTTATAATAGGGGAGTTTACGATGAGTAGCATTTTAGATTTAAAGTTGCTACGTACCAATCTAGCACATATTTTGTTGTTGGGAAAGCAAAAAAACGTGTGATACATTGCTACGTAGGGATTCCCCTAATATATTTTTTTTTGTTTCCACAAGCCTTTGACAATTTATACCGAAACTTAAGCATATTGTATTGTATATAATAGCAGTAGAAGAGATGTTTAATTTATTATATAAATATGTACATATGTATATTTTTTATTTATTTGGGCTTTAAGTATGAGAAAAAGCTACTACATAACTTTCATTTGCTTGCACAGCGATAAACACCAAAGACTATGTAAATGTTGGTTAGAAGCGATTTTTATGTATTCTCGCTACGCTAATACGTTAGGTTGTAAACTTAGCCTAATACTGAATCTCAGCTGGACGCCATATTAAAGCTGTATGACTATTATTTAACTAATTTAACAATTTCATTATGTACAACTCAACTATGCCACTTTATGTGTATTTCCGAACCTTTTTTAAACAGCGCATCTCTTAAAAATTTAATAATGGCGAAAAATTCATTGCTTTCAAAATATAAGTTTTTCCAGATTTAATTAAAAATCATCAAATCCTTATAAATTTTGAGGCGCTCGAGTTTTAGAGGGGGTAGTACCGAAATTCCCTCGACAGAATGTACCTCGTTTTTAAATTAGGTACTCGCATTCATATATATTCGCGATTTTCTTGCCTGCATATTACGAAAAGGAATGCTGAGATTTATAAAAAGAATTCCAAGTCGCGCAGATTAAAAAAGAGCTTCGGTGTAAATTTTATGTCTGAGTTAATTTTAAATTTGATTAGTAGTAAATTTTATTCCTCGAATCCTTTTGTACTCTTCACACTCATGAAAATATATTTATGCTAGAATATGGTGTAAATTCTTTACCATTATGGTGTATGATTTGAGCCTATACCAATACGTATTTTACACCAACGGAGTTTATATTATGTTCTAGAAATAAGAAAACTTGTATACCACTAGCATAATATATATGCCGAAAATCAGTAAACAAAATTTACGGTAGGTGTAAATAATGCACGAAAAAGCGGTATAACCTTTACACTGAATCGAAATAAACTGTTCAAAAACTGCGCTTAGAAATGGCATATTTTTTATATTGAAAATGTATATCACGCCGATGTAAAAAATACACAAAATATTTTGGTGTATTTTTGACTTTTGTGCTACTTGAGATACCTCTATAGCGCAAGTGTAAATATTTATGTTCATAAAAACATCTACTCACAACGTAAAAATCTTATTCCACGTCGGCGTTAGCGTCTTGTATTCCGTTTGCGTTTGCAAACGCGCATTTCCCAACTCGAGCACGCAGAATGGATCCGATTTACCGCCAATATCGGCAGCAGCCAAACCAGTCGCACCGAACACTTTCACCGTCAAATGACCAACATCACGTAAATTCTGAAAACAACGATGCCAACGATAACGATCGCGCATAATTTTCACCTCACGCGGATCCTCCTTGTACGCCTTGAGATCGGTAATGGTTTCGAGAGCGGTGGTGCCACTTATGGTCAACATAAGCAACACTTCACCAGAACAATCTTCGAAGGCACGCCAAATGCCGTGCGTGGTTTCACGCTGGAATACACTCAAATCGATGTTCGCTTTGCCGTAGAGCGCATTGCGATTCCACAGTGAGAGCTCCAGATTTTGATCCTCATCGAAGAGATGCAAATCAAATTGCTCCAGCCAACGTTCGGTCCAGGAAGACTTGCTTTTGTACTTCTCATTGCCGAGTCTTAAGTGAAGAGCAAAGGGGAGATGCGAAGAAAGAGACGAAGAAATATTAATTACATGGTTAATTACAGCGGTGATCTAATTTTCTTTATTATTTTTTTTTAGCTACAACCAATAATTGGGTGCATAGCAATTTATTATTGCTTACTCACCTAAATTTTATATGTATATCGGTGAGTTTGCTGCCATCGTCGGCCAATGGCAGATCTTTGGCTTTGACCAACAATATCGTGACGACCGAGCTCCAGATCTGTGACTTCAGACGCTTCGATGACTCTGCCAATTTGGTGTTACGCTGGAAGTGCTGCAAATGAAGGAGGAGGAGTTGCAACATTTTTTTTTTTTAATTCAACGATTTGAAGAGATGTATGTATGTATGTATGTATGTTTATTCATTATTTTCTTAATTCATAAAAATGTACAATAAAACAAAGACATAATCTTAAAATAACAAATTCAGTAAGAAAATAGTTAATGACATAGTATGCTACAATAAAGAGCAGTGGAAATGTCATTTCATAATTGTTACATTAGTGGGGGGCATAAGTAGAAAACAAAATGTAGTTGCGAATATGATTAGTAAAGTTAAAAATTATTAAATTAAATATATGAATACAAATTTATGCATAAAAATTTAGGCAAAGCATTCAAAGCAATTTCAGAACCTACATCAAAATGTATTATGTTAAACCTTCAGCGGTAATGCATTACTTATACACTAAGGCCCACTTGCACAACGCCGAGTCATCTCCTTAACTAAGTTAATTTGATAACTTGTCAAAAACGTATGGATTTAACCCCCCATTTGACGTTAGCTCTGAGTTAAAAATATAAATTTTCGTTGTGTAAGTCAGCCTAAATAATAGGTCGCAGCAAAACTTCGATATCTTCATGATTGAAGCCAAAAAGCCATATTTTCACCTCTTTGAGGAACACTGAAAGCGATCTAATATGCTGTATATCGTCGGGTAATTTGAGAAATAATTTACAAGACACTGTGGCGTAGAAGTTTCGAAAGAGTGTGGTGCGAAAGCTCGGAATTGCTATGTGAAATAACGATCTACTTCTCAGATTGTATGGATTGTATATAGGACTTTGAGTATATCCGCTCCTCATGAAAAAAAATTTTCAAAACTTTAAAGTAGTACAAATGACGCAAAGGAAGAATATTTAACTTTTTGAAGAGATCCATGGAATGTGTCATGCGCCCAACGCTACATATTCTTCGAATAAGACACTTCTGCATGACTAAAAGCGGACGAACCTTATTAGCGTATGCACCACCCCAGCAACTGATTCCGTATTGTAATTTAGAGTGGATTAACCCATGGTATACCATTATCAATAATTTGTTGGAGCACAGTTTTTCCAAACTATAGAAGGAACGTACGGCTGATAGAAGGTAAAGCTTCATAGCCGAAATATGCGAAGACCAACTTAGGCTTTGGTCTATTATAACTCCTAAATACTTAAAGTCAGGAACAACTTCGATGTTAAAGCAATTATTGTTGCAGTTAATACTATGATAAAAAGTAGCTACAGCATTTTGCTGAGTGCAATTATTAGAGCATAATATATATCGCATACAGTTCGAGGCATGAAAAGTAAATGCGTTATTTGGTATGTCTTTGTTACCAAGACTAAAATACATTAACTTCGTTTTATTGCTTGCTACCAGCTTGTGGCCTGCAAACCAAGATCTTAGCAAATGTAAGTCGTGGTTGATATCTACAAAAAGATTAAATGAGTTGTCTGATCCGTATGCAATGGCAAGGTCGTCAGCAAAAGCAGTAACCTTCCCAATAAAAGGCAACGAGAATACTGAATTGATATAAATCAAAAACAAGATTGGTCCAAGTACCGATCCCTGGGGTACACCTAGGGTTATAAATCTGGGTTCACTCAAATAATTTTCAATTTTAACTTTTTGAACTCTGTTCGTTAGGTAAGATTCAAACCATCTTAGGATGTTACCACGAAAACCAGCCGAATTTAATTTGCTCAAAAGAATAGCATGGTCAACCATGTCAAACGCTTTCGTAATATCGACGAATAAACTAGCACAACTCTTTCTTTCATCAATGGCCTTATATATAAATGAACAGAAATCTAAAAGAGCATCTTCAGTGGAGAGACCGGACCTAAAACCAAACTGCATTGGACTGAAGAAATTTATTTTATCCAGATATGCTAAAAGTCTACCCTTCACAGCTTTCTCGAAAATTTTGGTTATTGAAGATAATAAGGATATAGGTCTGTAGTTGTTTTTATCTTTTTTATTTCCTTTTTTAAAAAGAGGTATAACAGTAGCACACTTTAAGTCTTCTGGAAAAACTCCAGAGAGTATGCTTAAATTAAATAAATGCTTCAGAACGTCAACAATATACAATCCTATGCTCTTTAATATTCGATTTGAAATGTTATCACTTCCACTAGAACCAGAATTTTTTAGGTTTTTGATTATGATCAGAATTTCTGAGCCGGATATGGGATCAAAGAAAAAACTGTTACTGGGCGGGGCGAGTTCAGGATGCAATGGGTCAGTTTGACACGTACAAAAATTATAGTTGTTAAATATAGCGGGACCAGTACCCACGTTAACAAAGAAATCATTCAGCGCATTTGCAACTACCAGAGGATCCGAGACATCAGTGCCGTCCAAACTTAATACAAGCGAATCCGATTTGCTTTTTGATTTACGGTTAATAATTTGGTTTACAGCATCCCATTCTCTCCTGAGATCACCATGCGCTGAAAATAATAAATCTTGGAAATATTTTTCGCGATTAGATCGGATTTCTTTATTTAGCACATAAGTGAGGCCACGAACACGTTTCTTAAGCTTGGCATCTGTTGGACGTTTGCTGGATTTCAGACGTAAATTGTTTTTTACCTTAATCTTTCGAAGTAATTGGTGAGTTATCCAAGGCTTCAGAGCTAAAAGCGACTTTTTCCGATGAACAGTGAGACAAGAGTTGTTTATGTGAGCTGAAAGCGTATTTATAAACAGGCTATAAGCTTTTGTTACATCCGTTTCATAGAAAACAGTTCCCCAGTTTTCACAGAGAAGTGATTCTTGGAGTAATTTATAATCCAATCTTTTAGAAGTTACTTTCGTACAATAGTCTTTAATTGCCCTACTATTATTCAAGTTCACGAGTTGAAGGCCAGTCAGGCAATGGTCAGAGATGCCAAAGTTCAGATTTATACCGGCACGCATATGATCTACCATATTATTTAACCTAACGTATACATGATCAATACAGGTCCCTGAATCTGGGCGGGTGGTCTCTTGGATAACGGATGTTAAGCCATTGTCTGCCAGAAGCGCAAGATAGTTGTCCAACATTGAGTTAGTAGACAGTAAGTCAAAGTTGAAATCTCCTAAAATAAAAAGATTATTTGATTTTTCTGTACTTAGAAAAGTAGAAAACTCTTCATGAAAAAGTTTAAAGTCATGTGTGTGAAATCTATATACGCATACAAAGGAGAAGGATATATTGTTTAACTTCAACGACATTTTTAAAACATCAGCACTTGTTAGACTTAAGCTCGAAACTTCGCATTCGTAACAGTTTCGTATAAACATTCCAACACCACCTGCAGAGTAAGTATCATTTGCATTTGCAAAAAAATTGTAATTAGGAATACTGTAGTCATTAATTTCATAAGAAAAAATCCAAATCTCTGAAAGAAATATAATATCCGGAAGCTTGTTAAAGGCTTCAAGGTTGCAAACTAAAGGATCGAAATTACGCCTTAGACTTCTTATATTTTGATGCAAAATAGTAAAAGTATTGTCTTCTGATGCCAGTAAAGAAGAATCTGTGATAACATTTATGGTAGGACTGTTATTTATAAAAACTGATCTTGAATTCATTGTTTGAAGTGCACAGAGACTAAAATAAAAATTAATTTAAGAAATAACATTAAGGTCATCAAACGTTTTTATAATAACAGGCCTAGCATTTTCAGACTTTTTCATTAAAATTCTGGAATTAGACAACCATAAATATTTATAACCCTTTTCTTTTTTCACCTTACTAGCAGCTGAAAACAAACCTCTAAAATAGTAAGTAAAACTATTATTAATGTATATATTTTTTTTGCTGTCATCAGAAAATAGCGACGTATTAAGTCTTTTGTTTGCAGATCGCTTCGCTAGCATAAGTTTTTTCTTCATATCAGACGACTTCAGCTTGATGCAAACTATACTTTTTTTAATCGTGGTTTGAGATCGCTCCGAATTAATTTGCTTTACGTTTATTGCTTCAATCTCGTTGTCTAATACCTCCACATTCAATGCATCCCTGAAAATTTTGCCTATGCATTCTTTTGCATTTTCGTTGTTGACATTTGGCACTCCAACAATTTCAATGCAGTTTTCCAATTGTTTTT